>NC_137791.1:66815062-66935062 GCF_963383645.1 Muscardinus avellanarius | reverse complement strand
TTTGGGGGGGGGCAGGTCTGGGGATGGAACCCAGGGACATTCTACCTCCAGGCTATACCCCCAGCTTGGTTTTTATTCTTTTATATTGAAACAGGTTCTCATAAGTTACAGAGGCCCTCGCTAAGTTGCTGAGGCTGGCTGCAAACCTGTGATTATTCTGTCTCCCAAGTACTGGAATTAACAAAAACCTGCACCACCTCACCTGACTCTCCCCATTCTCAAATCTGGGCTTGACTTGCGATTTGTATTGGCCAATGGAATGGGGTGGGATGATCATGAACTGGATTCAAACTCAGGCCTCAAGAAAGCTAGCGTGCTGCCGGGCGTGGTGGCGCATGCTTGTAATCCCAGCATTCGGGAGGCTGAGACTGGAGGATCGTGGTTCGAGGACAGCCTCAGTCAGCTACTACTTAGTGAGGCCCTCTGCAACTTAGTGAGACCCTGTTTCAAAAATAAAGAATAAAAAATAGGGCTGGGAGTGTAGCTCGGAGGTGGAATGCACCTGGGTTCCATCCCCAGACCCGCCAAAAAAAAAAAAAAAAAAAAAAGCTAGCATGCTCCCTTTCCTCAGAGGCCTGTGGTTAGGTATTAACTAATGTGCTGTAAAAATGAGAAGAAACCCAGGTGTCCCAACTGAGGACATCCGAGACCATGCTACATTTAACCAACCCCCAGCCACGTGAAAGAAACCCAACCGAGATCAGCTGAATTCGGCCTAGGGTGGGATGATGTTTAAAGCCCTTCATACATTGTTTCCTAGGACAGAATTTATTGGGGACAATCATATTATGACTGGAGGAGACAGAACAAGGTCAGTTGGCGCTCCAGGCTGTGGGAACAGCATGGGCAAATGAGAGCTGGAAGCATGTGGGCGTGTCTACAGAACACCAAGCAGGGCATTTGGGTGTAGACCAGCTGTGCCCCGGGGGTTCATGGGAAATGCACTGAGAGAAGTAGGATAGACTGGCTTTGTAGCTTTTGCCCAATTTACCAAGGGCTGTGAAGCTTTTCTGTAAATAACATAGTTATTTTCTCCTTACAATACTATGATAGAGCCAGGCATGGTGGCACAAGCTTCTAATTCCCAGCCTTTCTGTACATATTTATTTTCTCTTTATGATACCATGATAGAGCCGGGCATAGTGGCACACGCTTGTAATTCCAGTACTTGGGAGGCTGAAACAGGAAGATTGCGGTTCGCGGACAGCCTCAGCTACTTAGTGAGGCCCTTTGCAACTCGGTGAGACCCTGTTTCAAATAAAGAATAAAAAATAGGGCTGGGAGTGTAGCTCAGACGTAGAATGCCCCTGGGTTCCATCCCCAGTGCTGGGGGGGGGGGAATAACATGATAGAAACACTCTAATTTCTAGAAAAGAGGCCAAGTTCAGAAGCTGGATACTGGCAACCTGACCTAGTGCACTTACTACAAGCCATGCTGGAATAACCAAAGGTGCAGAGAGTGATTGAAGACACCACACTTGACCAAGAAAGAACTTATCAGGTCCTGACCTCAGGAAGCAAGAGGTGTGAGGCATGTGGCAGGAGGAGTGGCTGCAGGGCTTGGCAGCCCATTGAGTGAACGACAGGGAGGAGGGGAGTGAGGCAGCATGCTAAGACCTGGGAAAGTGCCTGGTGTCAGCTGACACTAGTGATGCAGGTACTGGTCCAAGCCTATTGATTTCCAAATGCCTGTTTGGGGCAGACACGCAGTTCTCCGTGTGTTTGCTCCTGCAGAGCACAGAATGAAGGCACTGAAGAACATGTTTGGGGTCATCTGCAGGGAACTTAAGCTCAGTTTCCTTATTTGTAAAATAATGATGTTGTGTTAAATGCTCTTGGATTTTATCCAGCACTATGGACAGAATTTCTAACAATGACTACTCAATTTTATTTACATGCAATGTTTATTAGTAGTCAGTTGTGATGAAATGTAACAAACATGGATATTGCTCCACTCAACAATACTGAATTTTCTCCTATTGGAAACCCTTACTGAGGATTAGGATTTTATCAGTCTTGAATTCATAAAAGCTTTTGAAAATCCAACTTTTCATCCTTACTTCAAATTTTCATTTCCTACAGATTGTTTCTTTTTATCTGTGAAATTCAAAATCTAAATTTAGAAAGAAAGAGAGAAACATAGGTTATATTTATTTCATACCCACTATAGGCCTGGCATTGTGTATGTATGCATGTGTCTAGTTAGGTTAAATATTTGACCAGGATCATAGGTTCAAAGCCAGCCTTAGCTACTTAGTGAGGCTCTCAGTAACTGAGTGAGACACTGTTTCAAAGTAAAAGAATAAAAAATAGGCTGGGCTCACGCTTGTAATCCCGGCCCTTGGGAGGCTGAGACAGGAGGATCGCACAGGTTCAAAGCCGGAGCCTCAGCTACTGAGTGAGGCTCTCAGTAACTTAATGAGACCGTTTCCAAATAAAATATAAAAAATAGGTCTGGGAGTATAGCCCGGAGGTAGAAAACCCTTGGGTTCCAACCCGAAGTACCACAAATAAATAAATAAATAAATAATAGGCTGGGGTGTAGCTCAGAGGCAGAATGCCCCTGAGTTTCATCCCCAGTACTGAAATAATAATAATAATTTGACCAAAGCTGAAGCTAATTAAGGCTAGAATGGGAAAAGGAAATGAGCTTTATCTTTCTAGATTTCCTATTCCCTGGTGTTTTTATAACAATGCTGACTAATAAGAGTTCAGTGAAGGTAATGACCGTTCTCTTTCCCAGAAGTGTTTGAAAACACTGTTTAAAGATTTATGCTTCTACTGAAAACAAAAGAGCCAGTTGTGTGGTAAATGTCATGGGAAAAAGAGCCCCGACTGCAGGCTGATGCACAGCAGATGTGCTGTCAAGGCTGTGTGCTGCCAGACTTGTTTGTAGTGTTTGGCAAGGTACTTAATCAACCCGAATCAACATGTTCCTGGCTGTACAATTCAGAATAATAGAAGGTCACTTACAAAGTTATTATGAGGACCAAGAAGAAGATATGCATAAAAACATATTATATGTATCAGGGTCCTTAATAAATACTAGCTTCCTTTCTCTTTACAGAACCTTTCAGGTCTTGGAACTAATCGTTGCTATGTGAACTTTGTGCAAAGAATACTTATCATCTCCCAGTTAGCGATCAAGTTTATCGAACTGAATTAGTGACATATTACTGGCTTAACAGTAACATACAAAATTCATCAGGTTATATTTTTCAGATCTCTCTTAAGTGGGCAATTAAAGACACTGCCATATTAAAGTTAATTGCTAGTCTGAGTGGTATGAACCCATTAAAATGTACAGGTGAACTGTGTTTGATACGCTGACCATTCAGCACTTTCAGGAAACTAGTAACGCAGACCCACAGCTGACTCACCGATGTCAACTCCCACTCAGTCACCCCTCTGATTCATTCATTCATTGTACAAAGATTTAGATTTATAGGTAGTTCATTCCCCAGGCAGGAGGTAAACTGTGATTGTACGTCAGCAGCAAAGTATCTAAAAACAGCATTGTTTTTTGCTCTTCTTTTTTCTAATACTGATCCACCTATTCTTTCCTCAAGTGATTCTCCTTCTCTAATGTGTGTTCCCGCTGGGCGTGGTGGCGCACGCTTGTAATCCCAGCTCTTGGGAGGCTGAGACAGGAGGATCGCACAGGTTTGAAGCCCGCCTCGGCTACTGAGTGAGGCTCTCAGCAACTTAGTGAGACCCTGTTTCCAAATAATAAAATAGGGCTGGGGTGTAGCCCAGAGGTATTCCACCCCCAGTACCACAATGTATAAATAAATAAACAAACAAATAAATAAATAAATAAATAAATGTGTGTTCCCAAAAGTATGTGACTACTTCAACCTTGTTGGGGCATAAACAAATGGCAAAGCTTAATGTCTTTATCTATACCGAAACTGGGAAGAAGTTCACAGGCTCGAATGAGAAGCACGTGAGCCTGGTGATGGAGCAGCTGGAAGGAACCATCTCCATCACAAAAGCCTTCATGAAGCCACTCAGGGCAATCAACAGGTCACCGCTGGCACGTGGAGCAAGATGTCTATCAGACACCCCTCGGGCTCCTTTCTGCAGTTTCCCAAAATATCATCTCACAAAGCAGGTGCTCAGGAAACACTTACTGATTAGAACTAGGAGGCCTTTGTCCTGATCATGCCCCTTGCCACCACCACCACCAGGACTGCCACCAAAGCACTATCTGGTTAGCTTTCTGGGATTCTCAGCTGATCTTCTGGGAAACTGTTAAAGATGCTAGTGTGAGCCAGGCATGGTGGCTCACGCTTGTAATCCCAGCATTTGGGAGGTTGAGAGAGGAGGATCGCGGTTTTTGGACAGTCTCAGCTACTACTGAGTGAGGCCCTTTGCAATTCAGTGAGATCCTGTTTCAAAATAAAGAATCAGCCAGGGGTGGTGGTGCATGGTTGTAATCCCTGTGCTTGGGAGGCGGAGACAGGAGGATCGCGCTGGTTTGAAGCCAGCAGCGCTGGCTTAAGAGACCCTGTTTCCAAATAAAAATATAAAATAGGTCTGGGAGTGCAGCCTGGAGGTAGAAGGGTTTCCGGGAACCCCATTAACACCAATAAATAAATAAATAAGATTAAAAAATAGAGCTGGGGGTATAACTCGGAGGTAGAATGTCCCTGGGTTCAATCCCCAGTACGGAAGAAAAAAAAAACGATGCTAGTGTGAGCTGCACAGTGGTGCATGCCCATAATCCCAGTACTTGGGAGGCTAAAACAGGAGGAGTGCAGGTTCAAGGACAGCCTTAGCAATGTGATGAGACTCTCAGGAACCTAATGAGACCCTGTTTTCAAAACAAAAAAATAGCCGGGCGTGGTGGCGCACGCTTGTAATCCCTGCGCTTGGGAGGCGGAGACAGGAGGATCGCGCAGATTGGAAGCCAGCCATGCTGGCTTAACAGACCCTGTTTCCAAATAAAAAAGTATAAAAAATTGGTCTGGGAGTGTAGCCTGGAGGTAGAAGGGCTTCCAGAACCCCAGTACCACAAATAAATAAATAAATAAATAAATAAATAAATAAATAAATAAATAGAAAGGGCTGGTGGTGTAGCTCAGAGGTAGAATGCTCCTGAGTTTAATCCCTGGTCCTCTCCCCTACACACACACACACAAATGCCAGTGTGTGAGGGGCTGGGTACAGCTGAGTGGTACAGTGCTCATCTATTATGTATGGCCCTGGGTTCCATCCCCAGCACTGAAGAAGGAGAATGAGGGGGGGGGGGAGAAGGAGAGAAAGAAGCCGCAGCCAGTATGAAAGTAAGTTCACAGTTAGGAAAGACCACTTGGTGAGGCAGAGACCAGCCTCTACTGTCACACATGAACTGAATCCCACTAAGCAAAACAGTAGCTACAATACAGCAGAGGGCGACCGCACCAAAGCCAAGCTAGCTCTCAGAAAGGACAGGGCTCCCATGGCCCACCATGTCTACAACTTTTGACACCTCTCCCTCTAGAATCCACCAGAAGATGGAAAGAGTCCTTCACACAGAAGTGTCAGTTATCCCCCAGAGGGACCAGGGGAAGGCTACTGCGCCTCCCCCAGGATAGCTTACCTGAGGTCCATATCTCCATCAACCCAGAAGGTGAAAATGTTCGAGATGGTTCCCCCTGGGCAGCAGCCCATGATGAGAACAGCAATCGCTTGGGCTGGCTTCAGAGAGAAGCTGATGGCCAGGAGATAGGCTGTCAGAGGCATGAGTCCAAACTGGCAGAGCAGTCCCACGGCAATGCCCCAGGGTCTCCTGATGTGCACCCAGAGCTTTCGGATCTCCACGGAGCACCCCAAAGAGAACATGAGCAGACCCATCATCACGGCCGACACCACTGTGAAAACAAGTTCCAGGTTCCCCTGCGCCTGCAGCCCCGCAGCCGGCTCCTCCTCCGAGCTGTTGGCAGAGCAGGCCATGCTGCTGGAGCAGTTGACTCCCATGTCCTCATCTCCTCAGGCCAGCAGTACAAATGAGCGCCGGCGACGATGGGCAGGTCTATCCGGCCACATTTTGTAATAATGCAACAAAGTCACGCGTAGAGAATCATCCAAATTGCTATTGGCCAGCCAGACGATTCATCCTAATCTGATCAATGTATGTACCAGTGGCATTATAAAAGGAACGAGCACCGGCTCAGGGCTTGTAATAAACCGCGGTAAGAAAGGCTTTCTGCTTCTGCTCTTACTCACCACGGAATATCGGAGTGAAGTGAGACAAGCAAAACTACTGTCAAGTGGAGTGTCCAGGCTATGTCGTCAGCATCGCACTTTGTTCCAGGAAAATAGGTCAGATGCCAAGACATAATTCCTCCAAATTCAGTAGGGATTTTAGAAAGCCAGGATGCAATGTTATGCAAAGAAAAAGCTAACTCTGGAAAAAAAAAAAAAAAAACAGAAGCAGCTGTGCCAAAGCCACGCCTCAAAGCATGAGCAAAGCTTTCCTCTTGGAAATATTAAAGCAAAAGGCAACCAGTTAAGGAAATGCACGGGAAGACCCATAAGAATTGCACCAGGCCTGTTAAATTGGCCAGAGTTTTCCTCCTGGTTCCATTAGAGTGTGTCCAAAGCTAGTAATTAAACAATTGCAAGAATAAGTATGAAACATCTGGTTATGTCCCATGCAACATGTGGAAACTCATTCCTGCACCTGAAATAAGTCAAGAGAGCTGTCTCATTTGGAAACTGGAGTCAACTTGGAGAGGCCATGCCCCGGGGCCACTGGGTGAAGCCTGGGAATCCTGCAAGGGAAGGCAGTAAAGAGCTCGGCAGGTGTCCGAGATGGGGTCTAAGGACAAGCACTGACAACCTCAGAGAGCCCTAGGGCCCCTCTGTGTTCAGAGCAGGCACGGCAGGTGAAACCAGACAATGTGGTTCCTTGAAACTTAACTTCCAAAACACCAGGCACCACACCCTGTCTCACAGACAGCATTTTATTTTTGGGGCCCAGGCTGGCCAAAGGGCACGCTGCATCTGTGCCCTGACCTGTCTGAAAAGGGATGCTGCCTGTGCACCGCTTCTCCAGGAATTTTACAAATTCTTTTTTTTTCATGCCGGGCGTGGTGGCGCACGCTTGTAATCCCCGCGCTTGGGAAGCAGAGACAGGAGGATCGCGCAGGTTCGAAGCCAGCCGCGCGCGCTGGCTTAGGAGACCCTGTTTCCAAATAAAAATATAAAAATAGGTCTGGGAGTGTAGCCCGGAAGTTAGAAGGGCTTCCAGGAACCCCAGTACCACCACAAAAAAAAAAATTCTTTTTTTTTCTCTTCTTCTTCTTCTTCTTCTTCTTCTTCTTCTTCTTCTTCTTCTTCTTTTCTTCTTCTTCTTCTTCTTCTTCTTCTTCTTCTTTGTGGGTCTGGGGGTGGAACCCAGGAGCATTTGACCTCAGAGCTACAGCCCTGCCCTATTTTTTAATTCTTTATTTTGAAACTGTATCTCACTGAGTTGCAGAGGGCCTCATTAAGTAGCTGAGGCTGGCTGCAAACCGTGATCCTCCGGTCTCAGCCTCCCGAATGCTGGGATTGTAATGCCCGGTTTACAAATTCTTTTCCACGACAAAATTCTCCTGGCACATGCGCTGTATGAAGAAATGCAAGTTGAATATAAATGGAAAATCAATTCTAACTCTTTGAAGAAAGAATGAAGCACTCAGGCCCACACCCCCCAAAAGCAGCTCTGATGTTAGAAGCACCCCTCTGGAGGCCGGCAGAGGTCAACACCTGAGTGTAGGTACACAGAGACAAGCAGAGAACAGCCGGCGGTGAGGGTGGAGTCAGAGATGTGTGAAGCTCTGTGTTCCCAGCTTGAGGGGCGCAGAGGCCAAGAAGGAGTTGCGGAGGGACGGAACAAGCATTTCTGAGCTCTGTGAGGAATGCAGTGTGTTGGTGCTTTACACTCTGTGACTGTGTCTGGTGGACCGTATTGTTAGATTTTACTTATTTACAGCTAGCTCTGACGGCGCACACATGTGAGCCCAGTACTTGGGAGGCTGAGATATAAGGTATGCAGGGGTTTTTTGTTTGTTTGTTTGCTTTGTTTGTTGGTTAGTTGGTGGTACTGGGGTTCCTGGAAACCCTTCTACCTCCGGGCTACACTCCCAGACCTATTATATATATAATATATATTATATATATAATTTATATATTATATATTTATATTTATATATAAATATATGATATTAATATATAAATATATAATAATAAATATATTTTATATTATATATATATATATATATATATATATATATATATATATATATTTTAAACAGGGTCTCTTAAACCAGCGCGGCTGGTTTCTAATCTACGCCATCCTCCTGTCTCCCAAGCACGGGGATTACAAGCTTGCGCCACCACGCCCGGCAGGTATGCAGGTTTAATCCCAGTCTCAATAATGTAGCAAGACTCTCAGCAACCTAGCACCCTGTTTCAAAAATAAATAAATAAATAATAAATAAATAAATAAATAAATAAATAAATAAATAAGGCCAAGGCATTTAATAAGAAGTGTCCGATGTTTCTTGTCCTGGTATTGGGAAAGGGCTTCAAAATGTATTTGAAAATAGCTTTGGTATTAGAAAGTCAGAGCTTGGGTGTGGGCAGACACTCAGACAGGAAGGGACCCTGCAGGGTTCCCCTTCACCAAGTGATTAGCAAGAAAATAGAGGGAGCCCAGGGCCCTTGCATTTTAAAGGCAAATAACTTCTAGCAGACAAGCAAAAATTCCCCAAGGATGTGGGAGGAGGCCACAAGCCTTCAAGAGATCTCTAACTCTGATAATCAAGTAACACATTTTGAGGTGTAACAAAAAGCTTGGGGTCTGTATTGGAGACATGGCAGGCCTACGGGAAGGAATACCCACATCAAAAGACTTGCCAAGAGAAGGGGCGGATCTATCAGGTCAAAAAATAATTGGTTAAGCAAATATACAGAACAAAAATCTTTATAAAAAACTGTTCTGTATCCAAAAACTTCAGTAATTTATATTCAAGATACTCCCCTACACCTTACCCCTTGTACTAGTATTGGGAAGAGGGTTTAAAATGTAGTAATGTGTCAGTATTGGGAAAGATTTCCAATTTTATAATATATCTTCTTTACTAAGAAAGCCAGGAAAAATGTGTGTCCTTGCATTCCTGAGAACAATTTCACACGTTTTGGGGGAGAAGAAGAAAGGTAAAAGCCTGTGTCTGGAGACAGAGATGCCCCCCTCCCCCACCAGGCCATAAATCTGAGCCTGTGTTTGGAGACAGAGATGCCTCCCCCTTTAGGCCATAAATTCAGCTGGAGAGATAACAGAAACAGAGCCAGGGCTGGAGATAAGGGGTAACATGATCTCCAAAATCACAGGGACCTGCTGGACTTAGACAGGATAAAAACTCAGTAAACTGGAGTTCTTTGGCATTTTCATTCAAATTGCCCCCCCTGTGCCCCTCTGCGGCACAGGGCTGTAATTATCTCTATATTTCTATCTTTTTAATAAACTTCTTTAAATCTTCAGCAGCTGTCCAAGCGATGAATACTTATTCTTAGCTTAGGACAAGAATCACGGTTTTTCTGTTTGTCTGTCTGTGTGGTGGTGGTGGTGGGGGGGGATTACTTCTCCACACACACACACCATGCACATTTCCACCCGCAACCTATCCCGCAACAACCCTCTGAGTGTAAGGCTTTATTAATCTGTCCTTTCTGTCTTTGCAATAATAAAATTACTTAAGTTTACAGCAAAAAAGAGTTCGGGCTATTCTTTTTCTAAAATAGCTCAGAACAAGAATCTGCGGCCACCCCTCACACCGCTACGGTTTCGGAGCCCAACAGGGCTCATTTCTTTCTGGAAAATGTCACAAAGTCCCTTAGCAGATCTTTATTCCCTGGAAGAACAACTTGAACAATATTTCTCTCAAGTTGATACAAGTTCATTTACTAAGCCTGCCCATTCCTAATGGGTATGGTGTAACAGGAACTTTTGTGATTTGCTTAAGTATTCGGTGCTAATCACTAGGCCGAGAGGGTAAATTTGCGTTGGTGCCTTACAGAACCTGGGAAAGAGGTCACTTTGGCCACTTTTCTTTTGCAGTGTAATGTTAACCAAAAAACTGAGACAAGAGTGAAACGGGGGTTTCTTGCGAGAAAACCCCTGCGAGTTCTTGTCTACGGAGAGCGAAGAATGACACCCGCAGACCTCAGGAAGGGGAGTAAAAGGTTTATTGGAAGCAGCAGGGAATGGAGCAAGGGTGGCTGAACACCCCCAAAGGGTCTGGAACTCTGGGTCCCAGCAGCTGCCTTCAGGACAATACTTGAGAGTAGCCCAAGCAGAATTGCCTTCAGGTGCAGGCTGCTTTCTTCCGGAGTCTGCACGATCTGCCAGAAGGGAATAAAGAAAAGTGGCCAAACAGGTGGTCGGAATTCCGGGGTCCAGTAGCTGCCTTCAGGGTCACTACCCGAGTGTCACCCGAGCCAAGTGCCCGTCAGTTGCAAATTACTTTCTCCCAGAGTCCACGCCATCTGCCAGAAAAGAGGTACAGGTCACCCCTAGGGGCCTGGTCAGCCATGATGTCCAGCAGAGGCCTTCAGGTCACTACTCGAGAGTCACCCGAGCCACGTGGCCTCAGATGCACTCTGCCTTCTCTCAGGGCCAACACGACCTGTGAGAGAGAGAACAGCTCCCCAAAAGGGGAGGGGGTCCCGAGCGGGAAGTCCCCACTTTTGCCATCTGACTGGCCGATGCCTGACCCCTTGCAAGTCCGTTTGTGGTTGTGGTGACTCCAAGGAGAATTTGCATAGGACATTTGCAAGTTCTTTGAAGGGTCTCCTTTCAGGAATGCCAGACTTGCTCGGTGGGTTTGTTGATTAGGAAACTCAGGATGGCTTTGTGAAGCTCTGGCCTTCTTATCTCCTGAGCCTTTGGAATTTCAGGCATTTGTTTCCCCTCAGGAAACTCAGGAAATTAACTTTTTCTACCAAGGCCTTTTCCCTATCTGCCTATTTCCTTTCTATCTCCTCAAGAGGATTGCAGACTCAAGAACAGCTCAGCAACTTAGCAAGATCCCATTTCAACATAAAAAATGGGAGCTGGGTGAAAGATACGGCGGGTCCCCCTGGTGCACAGAGACACGCGGAGATCCATTATAAATGATAAGGATGCCTTTATTCTTGGGAAGTCGGCACACTCCCCCTGTCGGGCTCCCCTCTGAACTCTGAACTCGCTTCTTCCTGACCGGGAGGCGTGGTCCCCTCTCCGGAATCACCGGGCTCCGCCTCCTAGCTCCTGGCCCTGCCCCCTGTGGGGCAGGGGCAACTCGAACCTTTCACTGGGCATGTGGCATCAGCCTGTAATCACAGTACTTGGGAGATTGAGATAGGAGGATCAGAGGTTCAAGGATAACCTCAGCAAAGTAGTGAGACTCTCATCAACCTAGTTGAGACCCTGTTTCAAAATAGAAATAAAATAGGTCTGGGGCTATAACCCAGAGTTAGAATGTCCCTACTTTAATCTCCAGTACCACATAAAAAAAAAAGAAAAATATTCTCAAATGAATTAATATGGCTCCAACCAAGGACTGCTGTCGGGAAATGATACCAAGGTCCTCCTACTGGCTCAGAAAGAAAGCCATGTCTTGACTGACAAGTTTCCTCTAGATCCAGTCGCCCAGGCACAGACATCACAAGTGATGCAGGACACAAGCACTGATCATGTGGATGGAACCTGAAGTGACCTTGAGAGCCCGCACTTGGCACCACCAGGTGGTGTGCAAAGGTAGGACCCCAAGGGGCATGGTGGCAATAGAAAATGGCCCCCTGCCTGATTGGACCCTGCACAAGGCCCTAACAAAACAACAACAAAAAACAGCAGTTGAAACCAGAGCCCATCAGCAGATGGGTCCAGCTTTTCTGAGTTTCTCTTGGTCTGGGATTGGGAGGGAGTCTGTTTGAAAGAGTAAACTGGTAGGGTCCTGGTTCAATTTGTTATGGAGATTTCAAAGAGGGGATCCTAGGTCCTTGTCCACATTCGTATGTAGGAATTCAAATGACTAATTAGAATAGCTTAAAAGCATCACCAAAGCTGGATGTGGTGTTGCACGCTGGTAATCCCAGTACTTGGGAGGCTGAGACAGGAGGATTGCGGTTTGCAGACAGCCTCAGCTACTTAGTGGCATCCTCCGCAACTTAGTGAGACCCTGTCTCAAAACAAAGAATAAAAAATAGGGCTGGGGGTGTAGCTTAGGGCTGGGGGTGTAGCTCAGAGGTAGAATGCCCCCAGGTTCCATCCCCAGTACTGCAAAAAATAAAAATAAAAAATAAATAAAAAGCATCACCAGATCCCATCGATACTCCACATCGATTCTGAGAGGAATCAAAGGCCCAGTGGGGCTGGGTGACTCATCCAGGTTCCCAAGCAGGTAAGCAGAAATATGGAATTTAATTCTCAGCTTGTCCACATTTCCCCAGAGCACACTGAATAGGAGGAATGAAAAGCTGTCGACAGCAAGGTCCTGCTGAAAAGTGACAATCAGCCGTGCAGTTCAGGAATAAGACTCCTATGTGTACAAAGATGGAGAAATACACCAACTAATCTCTGCTCTCTAATTTTATCTTCTATACCCATGAACTTAAAAGGTGTACCAGTATTGGGAACAGCCTAGGAAGATTTGAGAAAGCTCTGGTTATTAATAAATATATTTCAAAAATTGGGTGAGGGGCAGATCTATGAAAGGACTTGGTTTCTGCCAAGAAGCAGGCAACTATTCCAATGTAAATTAACCTAGCTAAAGGTAATTAGCAAGTCTATAGGAGAGGGGAGCTAGGACTTCCTCATTCTAAAGGCAGGTTTATATAATTGGATAAATAGCTAGGATGGGAGGTCGTGAAAGAAGACACCTCAGCAGGAAGAAGTAAGGGGAGGCCGGGCGTGGTGGCCCACGCTTGTAATCCTCGTGCTTGGGAGGCGGAGACAGGAGGATCCCGCTGGTTCGGAGCCAGCCGCGCTGGCTTAAGAGACCCTGTTTCCAAATAAAAAAATATATATAAAAATAGGTCTGGGAGTGTAGCCTGGAGATAGAAGGGCTACCAGGAACCTCAGTACCACCAAAAAAAAAAAAAAAAAAAAAAAAAATGAAGTAAGGGGAGGAACTTTACAGGGACTTTTACCATGTCAGAATTACATGAAACAAAATGGAGGATGTCATGTGTTTAAAAAGTCTTTTCCATGTTTTGTACTTCAGTGATTTTGTTCAAAGCACCCCCTCATGTCACCCACCCCTGGGTAACATTAGGCTGTAACTATATTCTCTATTTTCAGATTTTTAATAAACTCCTTTAAATCTTCAGCAAGAGTCCGGGCTATTGCATATTTATCCTTAGCTCAGGACAAGAACCTGAGGTTCTATAGGAAATAGTCTTGGGGAGTCAAACAAAGGTCCCCAGGGAGTTTCCCCAAACCATAACAGTCAAAACCTTAACAAAAGGTACCTAAATATGTCCTATTCATATACACCTTAATTTTGAGGCCAGTTCTTGAGACTGCAATAAATAGTTCATGTACCACTCTTCTCTGCAAATAAAATGAGGGGTGAATAGTACTCTAGCAACCAAAGACTCCGAAATGGGATGGCTGAGGGGAAAATGCAAAGGCGATACAGAATTAAATGCCGCTCTGCAATCATTCGCAATACTCTGAAAATTAGCATGAGGGAAACTTCTAGAAGCTGGAAGGACACAGAAATCCTATAGGTTCGCAGGGTGTGGTGGCACACAACTGTGATCCCAGTATTTGGGAGGCTGAGACAGGAGAATCACAGGTTCACAGCCAGCCTCAGCTACTTAGTGAGGCTCTGATTCAAAACAGAAAAATAAATAAGGCTGAGGGGGGAACTAAGAGGTAGAATGTCCCTGGCAGCCTCTAGAATTTAAAAAAAAAAAATTCCATAGGTTCAAAAAGAGTTTAGTTAAATTAATGGAAAAGAGATCCCAATTCACTCAGACAGGACACAGGTTAAAAAGCCTACTTCAGTATTTTTTTTTTAATCAAACCTCAGAAATGGCCGGGTGTGGTGACACACACTTTTAATACCAGTAGTTGACAGGCTGAGACACAGGGATCGCAGGTTTGTGGCCAGCCTCAGCTCCCTAGTGAGGCCCTCCACAACTTAGTGAGACCCTGTTTCAAAATAAAGAATAAAAAATAAGCCAGGCAGCCAGGCATGGTAGCACACACTTGTAATCCCAGCATTTGGGAGGCTGAGACAGTAGGATCACAGTTTGTGGACAGGCTCAGCTACCTTTGCAATTCAGTGAAACTCTGTTTCAAAATAAAGAATAAAAAACAGTGCTGGGGGTGTAGCTTGGAGGTAGACTGCCTCTGGGTTCCATCCCCAGTACTGCCAATAATAATAATAATAATAATAATAATAATAATAATAATAATAAGTCGGTCGTGGTGGTGCATACTTGTAATCCCAGTACTTGGGAGGCTGAGACAAGAGGATTGTGCAGGTTCAAAGCCAGCCTCAACTACTTAGTGAGGCTCTCTGCAACTTAGTGAGAACCTGTTTCCAAATAAAATATTAAAAAAAAAAAGATCTGGGAGTGTAGCCCAGAGGTAGAAGGCCTCTGGGTTCCATTCCCAGTACCACAAACAAACAAACAAAAAAATAAATAAATAAAAAAATATAGGACTGGGGGCATAGCTCAGGGTTAGAATGCCCCTGAATTCAATCCCAAGAACCGCAAAAAAAAAAAAAAACAACTCAGAAATAAAAATACTACTAATTTGCAGGAAAGAACAAGATACTTGAATAGAAAATTCAACAAAAACAACAAACCTAATTAATTAGTTAATATCATTAATAATCTTACAAACATGCATTAAAATGACAAGGAACACATTTTCAGTATTTTTTTTTCTTGTATTGGGGATCGAATCCAGGGGCATTCTACCTTTGAGCCACACTGATGTAGGATAGAAAAAATAAGTAGGTAGAAAGGAGACAGACAGGAAGGAAAAGTAAAATATAACTTTAATATAAGAACCTGGAGCTGAAGTCCCTCAGCCTCTAATCCACAAATCAGTTCTTTCCTAGACCTGACTCTCCCAAAAAATTCTGGGAAACCTGTAAATCTTAGAGTTAAACAATATTTCTGAGAAAACCTATATTTTAGGGTATTCAAGCTTATCCATCAATCAGCTAATGAGCACACCAATCAACCCAAGATCATCCACCCTAAGGCTGACCAGACCACCAGACCAGCAGGAAGCGCCTCGGGACTACGGACTGAGCTCATCCACCCTAAGCCCGACCAGATCACCCGCCCACCATAAACTGCCTCGGGGACTACCAGACGAGCTCATCTTCAGTCCGGTAGTGTTATTGGGGCTTGAACCCAGCGGCACTTTACCATGGAGCTATAGTCCTACCCTTTTGATATTTTGAGGTAAGTTCTCACTAAATTGCTGAAGATAACACAGGCTCTCAGCAATTTAGAGAGACCCAATTTCCAAATAAAAAATAAAATAGGTCTATGAGTATAGACTTGAGGTGGAAAGCCCCTGGGTTTCATCCCCAGTACTACATGCAGAAAAAATAAGTAAAGCCGAGCGTGGTGGTGCATGCTTGTAATCCCCGCACTTGGGAGGCGGAGACAGGAGGATTGCGCGGGTTCGAAGCCAGCCGCACTGGCTTAAGAGACCCTGTTTCCAAAAATAAAAAAGTATAAAATAGTTCTGTGAGTGTAGCCCGGAGGTAGAAGGGCTTCCAGGAACCCCAGTACTATAAAAAAAAAAAAGTAAAAAATAAATAAGTAAATAAATAAAAGATTTCTTGAATCTTTGTTTTCCTGGATTATAACCCCAATTAAAACTATGTATTGTTCTTAAGAAAAAAATAAGAGGACATGTTTTACCCATCCATGAAAAAAGAACAATTTTAGGGCTAGGATTATATTTCAGTGGTAAATTTAGCAGTAGAGTTTAACCTAGCATATAAGGTGCTGATTCAGTCTCTAGAATTGCAAAGTAAATAAAACAAATTAATGGCCCCTGCTAGTGAGACTCAAGCAAGAGATTCTCATAGGCTGCAGGTAGGGCTGAAAATTCACACATCTCTAATAAAAGTCTAGAAATCCATTGCTGCATTAAATCCAAGAGGCTGTCCTAATAACTAAGCTTCAGTACCGATAAATACATTTTTTTTTCTTTTGGAGTTGATAGTCCTATTTGATGGGGATTGAGTCTGTATTGTGTGTGTGTGTGTGTGTGTGTGTGTGTGTGTGTGTGGTACTGGGAGTGGAACCCAGAGGCTTTCTACCTCTGGGCTCGACTCCCAGACCTATTTTTTTAAATATTTTATTTGAAAACAGGGTTTCATTAAGTTGCTGAGAGCCTCACTCAGTAGCTGAGGCTGGCTTCGTACCTGCGCGATCCTCCTGTCTCAGCCTCCCAAGTGCGGGGATTATAAGCGTGCGCCACCATGCTCAGAGTCTGTATTGATTGTTAATAAGAGCTGTTTTAATTGCTAATAAGAATAAGCTTTCATACTTAGGCAAAACAATAAAACCCTTTTCTCTGCTGCTAAGCTGTCAGCCAAGAACTGCAGCCAGTGTTGACCTCTGTCGGCTAAAAGTTAGCTGTTAGCCCAGCCAAACATGGAATGTTAAAACAAACACTAAATCCTCACAGTAGTTTAACCATATATTAATTACCAAGTACACAAAAGAGTTATAGCCCAAAGCCTCCATACTTTAAAGACAAGTTTACAACATAATAAATAACTTCTAGCACATAGAGATAGGAAAAAGGCTAAAAATCCCCAAGGACACAGATGGATGCTACAGGCCTTCTCCAAAGAGGGCACATACCATGTGACCCCTGACCTTGTTAACCAAGTAACACATCTTGGTCATAAATCTAACAAGAAAGGCTGACACCATGGAGATAAATTGGTGGGTGGGCCTGCGCCTGCATTAGGTCAGGGGAGGTAAGAAGACTATTGGCCAAGCAGGATGGGAGAAAGGAGATGAATCCTTAAACAACTGCTCTATGTTCAAAAACTTCCGTGTCTTACTTTCAAGGCACTCCTCCGTGTCCTCTTTGATTCACTGCTTTGTTCTGTCCCTTCTCTCTACCTTTGCAATAATAAATTTTGCTTAAGCTTGCAGCAGTATAGTTCTGGCTATTTTTTCTAAACTACCTAAGAACAAGGACCCACGTCGACATCTCAAACCATTAACACTATTTATAATAAGACTGTAACATAAATAGTTTTATTTTATTGGGGGGGGGAGTACTGGGGATTGAACCCAGGGGAGTTCTACCTCTGAGCCACACTCCCAGCCCTATTTTATATTTTTACTTTGAAACAAGGTCTAGCTAGGTTGCTGAGAGTCTCACCACATTGTTGAGGCTGGCTTTGAACCTGTGATCCTCCTGTCTCAGCCTCCTAAGTACTGGGATTACAAGCATGCACCACATCTGGCACGAATAGTTTTATGTATGGTAGCACATATTATAAATGGTACGAGAAAACTGAGAACAAATATCCAAAGAGAGACTAAGTAAATTATTATTAAACTATATAGGGAGATGCTACAGAGCTATTTGAAAGATATGGCGGGTCCCCCTGGTGCACAAATACACGCGGAGATCCATTATATGATATGGATGCCTTTATTCGTGGGAAGTCGGCCGCCAGCCCCCGCATGCCTGTGGGGGCTGGTGGGGGGGGGGGAGCCCGTCTCTATGTGTCTCTCTTTCGGGCCTCCCTCGGAACTCTGAACTCCCTTCTTCCTGACCAGGAGGCGTGGTTCCCTCTCAGAATCACCGGGCTCTGCCTCCTAGTTTCCGGCCCTGCCCCCTGTGGGGCAGGGGCGGCTCGAACCTTTCACCATTGAAAATATAAATATTATTATTATTATTATTTTTTTTTTTTGGTGGTGGTACTAGGGGTGGAACCCAGAGGCTTCCTACCTCCGGGCTATACTCCCAGACCTATTTTATATTTTTTATTTGGAAACACGGTCTCACTAAGTAGCTGAGGCTGGCTTTGAACATGTGCGTTCCTCCTGTCTCAGCCTCCCAAGCGCGGGGATTACAAGCGTGAGCCACCACGCCCAGCTTAAATATTATTTTAATAAGTAGAAATGTTGACTTTTGGGGGGGCAGTACTGAGGATTGAATCCAGAAGCATTCTATCTCTAAGCTACACCCCCAGCCTTATTTTTTATTCCTTATTTTGAAACTGAGTCTCACTAAGTGGCAGAAGGATTTCCTAAATTGCTGAGGCTGGCCTTGAATCTGCTATCCACCTGTTTCAGCCTCCCAAGTACTGGGATTACATGTTTGTGCCACCATGCCCAGCTCAGGAGAAATGTTTATGATAGAAGGTTAAGCAAAAATATCAAGCTCAAGCCAGGTATGGTAGTGAACACCTGTAATCCAGGCCACCCTGGGCAACATAGCAAGAGCGTCCAAAATAAAAAATAAATAAGGCCTCGGGGCAGGGGGAGCTCAAGGGCTTAGTGCCCTGGTTTCAATCCCCAGGTAACACAAAGGGGAAACAAACAAACAAACAACAACAAAACAAGATCGAATGGTATAGATAAAATGCTCCCAGCTAAGTTAAAATAATAAGTGCAAGTTGGACGGGAAGCGGAACTCGGCCATAGAACACGTGCTATGCGGAGCATGTGAAGAGCCCTGAGTTGAATTCAATTCCAGCACAACACACACACACACACACACACACACTGATAATAATAAACAGGAAGCAAATAAATGGAAAGACTCCCCATGTTTCCAGGTGATTACTTCTATGAGGATGATTATGGGTGGTGTTTTTCTTCTTTGTATTTTTTTATACATCTTTGAAAGGACTATCAGTTGCTATTTTTAGAATGAAGACAAGAGGAACTGAAAGAAAAGGAGTAAAAATAGAGGAAGTTGTGGTTAACTCAAGTAGCTCCCTAGAGGCTGATAACCTGTTGGCTTAGAGTCCCGAGGAGCCAGGCTGTTGAAGTGACTCAATTGTTGTCTTTGTTCTTAGGTTTTTATAAGGGAACCTAACAGATACCAAAGCTTCCAGGTAAGAGACACCTGCAAAAAATGGAATGCTGGAGAAGGGAGGGCTGGTAGGCCAGGCCAGGACTTAGGGTAGGGCAGGGGACGTGGGATGCAAGGTGTTTATTTTGAAACAGCCTTCAGGACAAAATAACCAGAAGGGGAGATAACGCACCTTGTCAACAAAACCAGTCTGTTCCCTCTGCACCAGCAGGACTATTTATAATAGTACCTGTGATCCTCTTCCCCGTAACCTTTGCTGGCCTAGTCTCACCAGATCACACTATTAAGATTCTTTTTTTTTTTTTTTTTTTGGTGGTACTGGGGTTCCTGGAAGCCCTTCTACATCCGGGCTACACTCCCAGACCTATTTTTATATTTTTATTTGGAAACAGGGTCTCTTAAGCCACCGAGGCTGACTTTGAACCTGCGCGATCCTCCTGTCTCCGCCTCCCAAGGGCAGGGATTACAAGCGTGTGCCACCACACCTGGCTAAGATTCTTTTTTTTTTTTTATGTAGTACTGGGAATTAAACCCAGAATAGTCTACCTTCCAGCTACACCCCCAGCCTGTTTATTATTATTAATTATTATATTATATTATTATTAATTTTGCAGTAGTGAGGATTGGACCCAGGGACATTCTACCTCTGAGCTACAACCCCAGCCCTATTTTTTATTCTTTCCTTTTTTTTTTTTTTTTTTTTTTTTTTTTGGTGGTACTGGGGTTCCTGGAAGCCCTTCTACCTCTGGACTACACTCCCAGACCTATTTTTATATTTTTATTTGGAAACAGGGTCTCTTAAGCCACCGAGGCTGGCTTTGAACCTGCGCAATCCTCCTGTCTCCACCTCCCAAGCGCAGGGATTACAAGCGTGCGCCATCACGCCTGGCTACTCTTTACTTTTTGAGACAGGGTCTCATTAGGTTAAAGACAGTTTACAAAGCAGCAGAAGAGAGCCGGGCGTGGTGGCGCATGCTTGTAATCCCTGTGCTTGGGAGGCTGAGACAGGAGGATCACGCAGGTTCAAAGCCAGCCTCCGCTGGCTTAAGAGACCCTGTTTCCAAATAAAATAGGCCTGGGAGTGTAGCCCAGAGGTAGAAGGCCCCTGGGTTCCATCCCCAGTACCACCAAATAAACAAATAAATAGCTGAAGAGGCCAAGAACCTGTTATCCTCTTATCTCAGCCTCCCAAATACTGAGATTACAAGTATATGCCACTACACCTGGACCTTGGCTTTATTTTTATTTTGAGACAGGATCTCACTAGTTGATGCAAGTCTCTCTACTTGCTGAGGCTGCCCTCAAACCTATGATGATCCTGTCTCAGCCTCCCAAGTACTGAGATTACAGGCGTGTGCCACCACACCGAGCTCATTATTAAGATTCTACTCACAAATTCTCAAAGCCTGTTTAAATCCTAGAACTATTTTTAAAAAAATTGTCACATATCAGAATAAATAAGATTCGTTGGGTCTGTCAGCCATGAGAGTAAATTATTGATACAGATTTGCTATAATAATCCCCACGTGGTGGCACACACCTGCTATTCCAGTACTGGGGAGGCAGAGACCGAGGATGGCAAATTGGATGCCAGTTAACTTAGTGAGATCTTGTTTCAAAGTTAAAAAAATAAAATAATATAAAAACGGCTGGGGATGTAATACAGTAGTAGAGCACCCTGGGGTTCAATCCCAGTAGGAAACACAAAAAACATGTTCCAAAAAAATATTTGCTATGATGCTAGTTACCACAAACCAAGTCCCCTTCAGGCCTGACAGGTACTTTACACATTTAGTCCTCCCGACACCCCTACCAGGCAGGTACCACTATTACCCTCATTTTCCATGAATGAAGAGAGACAATGGAGATTAAACAACCTGCCATGAGCTAAATTAGTGAGCAACCAGGTAAGAGGATGGATGCTGAACCCATGTCTACACTACCCAGATAAATAAAATTAAAGTGCATGAGTTTCACTCAGTAAAATATTCCTCTTGTTATTCACATATCATATCCTGATCGCTCTTGTTCACCTGACTAAACCTTTGACTCCCGTGCTGTACAAAGGGGTAAATAGAGGTGTGTAGTAAATACTCCGACATGTAGGAAGGGGAATAGCCTCATCTACATGTCTGAGTCATTTTTATTTTGAAGTATTTATCTGATCCAAATATTCCTGGTTCTAAGCCAGGCATGGTTGTGTGTGCTTGTAATCCCAGCATTTGGGAGGCTAAGACAGGAGGATAGCGGTTCTCGGACAGCCTCAGCTACTTAGTGAGGTCCTTTGCAACTTAGTGAGACCCTATTTTAAAATAAAGAATAAAAAAAAAATAGGGCTGGGGTGTAGCTCAGAGGTAGAATGCCCCTAGGTTCCATCCCCAGTACTGCAAAAAAAAAAAAGAAAAAAGCCAGACATGATGCACACTTGTAATCCTAGCATTTGGGAGGCTGAGACAGGAGGAATACAAGTTTGTGGACAGCCTCAGCTACTTAGTGAGACCCTCCGCAACTTAATGAGACCCTGTTTCCAAATAAAGAATACAAATAAGGCTGGGGGTGTAGCTCAGAGGTAGAATGCCCTTGGGTTCAATCTCCAGTACCACAAATATGTACATAAATATATACATATATATTTATGGTCCTAAGCACAGAGAATATATATATATATATATATATATATATATATATATATATATATATATTTTTTTTTTTTTTTTTTTTTTTTTTGCGGGTCTCAGCCTCCCGAATGCTGGGATTACAAGTGTGCGCCACCACGCCCGGCTGAGAATATTTTCTATACAAGTTCTAAACTACTTTACAGTGACCTCCCTCAAAGAGTGCATGAGCGAAAGAGATCTTATCATGCTGGTAAACCACTCAAAGAAAAGAGGATGAAGCAAAGCAGGTCAGGGATTTTACCAGGAGTCTGATAATGAAAATGACCATTCATCCTTTCCTTATACACCTGCAGCCCGAAGTTAAACCCCAAGCTTCAGAATTGTTTTTCCTTTTTATCTATC
Source organism: Muscardinus avellanarius (assembly GCF_963383645.1). Taxonomy (NCBI): domain Eukaryota; kingdom Metazoa; phylum Chordata; class Mammalia; order Rodentia; family Gliridae; genus Muscardinus; species Muscardinus avellanarius. Next base: position 66,912,979 of record NC_137791.1, on the reverse strand, counting down.
TCCACCCTCAACTGCTAGGCCAGGAGGACATGTACCTAATATTCTAGCCAAAATCAATCAGAATAAGGAGTTACTGAGCCTCAGCATTTGATAGAAAAATCAGGGCTCAATCCCATTCTTTTTTTTTATTATTGGGGATTAAACCCATGGAGAATTTACCTTCAAGCTAAACCCCCAGCCCTTATTCTTTATTTTGAAACAGACTCTGATTAAGTTGCTGAGGACCTTGCTAAGTTACTGAGGTTGGCCTTTATTTTTTTTATTTTTTGGTGGTACTTGGGGTGGAACCCAGGGGCTTTTCTACCTCTGCGCTATACTCCCAGAATTATTTTATATTTTATTTGGAAACAGGCTCTCACCAAGTTTCTGAGAGCCTCACTAAGTAGCTGAGGCTGGCTTCGAACCTGTGTGATCCTCCTGTCTCAGCCTCCCAAGTGCAGGGACTATAAGTGTGAGCCACCACGCCCGGCCCTGAGGTTGGCCTTTAAATCTGTGATCCTCCTGTCTCAGCCTCCTAAGTAATGGGATTACAGGTGTGCGCAAAATTTTATCCTTCTAATTTGATCATGTCTAGCCAGTATACTTGGGGCCCATTAAGTGCCCAATAAATATTAACTATTGTGGTGACTGCTATTAATAACATCTGGTGCACTTAACCTAGAAAAATAATAATGTCATATTTTTAAAAATTTTTCTCTTGCTACTGTTTCTTTTTTCTTTTTCTTTTTCTTTTTTTTCTTTTTTCTTTTTTCTTTTCTTTTTTTTTTTTTTTTTTTTTTTTTGGTACTGGGGTTCCTGGAAGCCCTTCTACCTCTGGGCTACACTCCCAGACCTATTTTTTTATATTTTTATTTGGAAACAGGGTCTCCTAAGCCAGCGCAGCTGGCTTCGAACCTCACTAAGTTGCTGAGGGCCTCACTAAGTTGCAGAGACTGCTCTTGAACCTATGATCCTCCTGTCCCAGCCTCCCAAGTACTGGTATTACAGGTGTGTGCTGCTACACCCAGCCTCCTTCTATTTTATTTATTTATTTATTTATTTATTTATTTATTTATTTATTTATTTACGGGTCTGGGGATGTAACCCAGGGGCATTTGACCTCCGAGCTACACCCTCTGCCCTATTTTTTATTCTTTATTTTGAAACAGGGTCTCACTGAGTTATCAAGGGCTTCACTTCAATGAATGAATGAGTAGCTGAGGCTGTCCGTGAACTGTGATCCTCCGGTCTCAGCCTCCTGAAGACTGGGATTACAAGTGTGCACCACCATGCCTGGCTCTCTTTTTAATTTAAAGAAAAGTATGCCAGCAATTCCCACTACTTACGTAATTTCAATATTGTTAAACTGCAGTGCTAGCGTGCTGACAGTCACTCTCAGAGTCATCCGAACTCTGAGGCAACAGAGCACCTGGGGAGGAGGTGGTGTGTGTTAAGCAATGTTCCGTCATGCGTTGGGTGCTGGGCCTGCTTGTCTTACCTGCTTTGCAGAGTGGGTGAGGGCAGCGGAGTAAATCTCGACCGGAAATGCCCTATGGTGAGCAATCTCTAAAACAACAAGGGAGTCTTCTGCTTCTAGCACTTGGAAGAAGTTGCTTTGACAGAGAGTTGATCTGCATATGGATCCAATGTAGAAAAAAATGGTGCTTGTAACTACAGTCTACGCGAGAGACCACACCTCTCTACCCTCCTAGTTTCAGAGTGAAAGGCAGATGTGCTGAGCAGAAGTAGGTTCTTGGAAACAAAAAAACGGGGACTGATAACAAAAAGTGCCTTCCAATGGGAGCTTGAAACAGATTTGAGGAAAATCCCCAAATACAGCCAGACTACATTTTTTCCTGCAGAGGTTATTAAAAGTAATATTAATGTCTGTAATCCTAGCACTTACGAGGCTCAGAGAGGAGGATCACGGGTTCAAGGACAGCCTCAGCTACTTAGTGAAGTCCTCAGCAACTTAATGAGACCTTGTTTCAAAATAAAAAAAAAAAAAAAAGCTGAGCCGGGCGTGGTGGCGCACGCTTGTAATCCCAGCATTCGGGAGGCTGAGACCTGGAGGATCACAGTTCGCGGACAGCCTCAGCTACTTAGTGAGGCCCTCTGCAACTCAGTGAGACCCGGTTTCAAAATAAAGAATAAAAAATAGGGCAGGGGGTATAGCTCGGAGGTCAAAAGCCCCTGGGTTCCATCCCCAGACCCGCAAAAAATAAAAATAAAAATAAAAATAAATTAATTAATTAAAAAAAGCTGGAGGTGGAATGCACCGGGGTTCGATCCCAAGTACAAAGAAAAAAAAGACTAGTATTAGAATACGCCCATTGCCAAGGTCACTAGGTTCTTAGGTTTCAGCACACTTACTGGAAATGGTCCTGCTTGTCATTTTATTTCAAATTTTAATATGGAACCTATATGCTCCAAACCAGCCATAAACTCTACCATCCACATTCTCAGTAACAAAGATGATTTCCTATTTATTCTTTTGTCTTACTCCACTTTTGGTTCAGATCCTGAGTAAGGAGCAAGGATGTCATTTTCGGTACCCCTCAAATGTCTAACATCCAACACACTTAACCAGAACCGCTGAGAATTGGGGTGGAATTTGGAGATCAACATACCGAGGACTTTGGTATGGCCAGGGAACATGGCTTTGGGCCTTGGATTCCAGAGGAAAGGCAATTCAGTTTTGAGCTTGAAATTTTCCAGAAGGCATTTATGATAATGATTGTATACTTTACAATTTTGCTTTTTTTCCCCCTGGTACTGGAAATTGAACCCAGTGACATTCTACCTCTAAACTACACACCTGGCCTTTTTTTTTTTTTTTTTTTTTTGGTTTTGTTGAAACAGAGTCTCACTAAGTTGCTGAGTCTGGTCTCGAATCCGTGATCCTCTTGTCTCAGTCTCCCAATCTCCCAAGTACTGGGATTACAGGCGTGCGCCACCATGCTTGGCACACTTAGATTTTAACTTTTGAGACCTGGATAAATGGTGCAGCCGCTCACTGCAGCTATGGCTCAGGGTTTGTTTTTGTTTTGTTTTTGTGGTACTGGAAATTTAACCCAGGGGCATTCAATCTCTGAGGTACACCCCCAGCCCTATTTTTATTCTTTATTTTGAAACAGAGTCTTGCTAAATTGTGCAGTTTCTCACTAAGTTCCTCCCGTCTCAGCTTCCCAAGTACCAGGATTACAAGCGTGAGCCACCATGCCTGGCTTATGGCAGGTTTTCAAGTACTGTTTTTATCATTCATTCATTCATTGGTACTGGAGATTGAACCTAGAGGCATTCTAACCCCAAGCTATGCCCTCAGCTCAATTTTGTTATTTGTTTGGAAACAAGGTCTCATTGGGTTTCTGAAAGTCTCCCTACATTGCCGAGGCTGGCTTTGAACCTGTGATCCTCCTGTCTCAGTTTCCAAGTACTGGGATTTCAAGTGTGCACCCCTACAGCTCAAGTACTATTTTTATTTTATTTTATTTTATTTTATTTTATTTTATTTTATTTTATTTTTGTGGTACTGGGGTGTGTGGAACCCAGGGGCTTTCTACCTCTGGGCTATACCACCAGGCCTATTTTTATAATTTATTTGGAAACAGGGTCTCACTAAGTTTCCAAAAGCCTCCCTACATTGCCAAGGGTGGCTTTGAACCTGCAATCCTCCTGTCTCAGTCTCCAAGTACTGGGATTACAAGTGTGCACCACTACAGCTCAAGTACTGGTTTTATTTTATTTTATTTTTTGTGGTATGGGGGGGGGGACCCAAGGACTTTCTACCTCCGGGCCACATACCCAGCCCTATTTTTATAATTTATTTGGAAACAGGGTCTCACTAAGTTTCTGAAAGCCTCCCTAGATTGCTGAGTCTGGCTTTGAACCTGAGATCCTTCTGTCTCAGTCTCTAAGTACAGGGATTACAAGCATGCACCACCATGGCTCAAGGACTGTTTTTAAAGAGAGATGGCTATATCCACCATGCCCGAAGCAAGCGGCACTTAGGCCTTACTCACTGTAAGTAAAATTAAGTGTTTTACCGAAGGTATGGGCCAGCAAAGGCTTTACTTAGCAAAATGCTGGCTGTCTGCATAAGTAAACAAGCAACTCTTACATGTCCTTGTAAGCAACACACACACAGACATCTGAAGGTGCCAGGAGCCTTAACAGCAGGGAACAGTCTAAACAGGGAGTCAGCAGATACAAGTCACACAGGAATCCAGATCAAAGGTGGACCAAGCCAGCAGCTTAAGAGCACATGCTTTGGGAAAAGGATGCCCTTTGAAGGCGCAGGGATCTGAATTGCATCTCTCTTCAAGCCTTTAAAAGCCATGTCACTTTGGGTATGTTAGAAATCCTTCACCTGTCCCTCCAGTTCCTTCAGAACTAAAATAGGTATTCAAATACCTGCCACGGAAAACATACCCTTATACTCTGGCTATTTCTGTCCTAAAGGTATTTACCTAAAAGAAACAAAAGCTGTACCTACCCAGTGCTCAGAGAGGCTTCACTTTGTACACACTCAGAACTGGAAACAACCCAATGTTTATCAATAACTTCATGGATAGCTGTGTATGGTGGCACACGCTTGTCATCTCAGCATTTCGGAGGCTGAGACAGGAGGATCGCAGGTTTGCCCCCAGCCTCAGCTACTTAGTGAGGCCCTCTGCAACTTAATGAGACCCTGTTTCAAAATAGGGCTGGGGGTGTAGCTCTGAGGTAGAATGCCCCTGGGTTCCACCCCCAGTACCGCAAAAAAACAAACAAAACAAAACAAAACTCCCAAGTACTGGTATTTTAAGCATGCACCACCACACCAGGCCCAGTTCCAGCCTCAGCAATTTTTTTTTTTTTTTGCGGGTCTGCGGATAAAACCCAGGGGCATTCGACCTCCAAGCTACACCCCCTGCCCTGTTTTTTTAATTCTGAAACAGAGTCTCACTGAGTTGCAGAGGGCCTCATTAAGTAGCTGAAGCTGTCCGCGAACCGCGATCCTCCTGTCTCAGCCTCCCAAATGCTGGGATTACAAGCGTGCACCACCACGCCCAGCTTCAGCCTCAGTAATTTAGTGAGACCCTGTTTCAAAAGAAAAAAGTGCTGAAGGTGTAGCTCAGAGGTCGAATGCCCCTGGGTTCTACCAGGATGAGGAGAAGGAAAAAGAGGAGGAGGAGGAGGAGGAGGAGGAGGAGGAGGAGGAGGAGGAGGAGGAGGAGGAGGAGAAAAAAGGTTGGGTCATAGTGAAAGGAGGACCCTCTGGTACTTAAAATGAGCAGAGAGGGGCTTCTCTTCCCTCTGTGCTTGCTGCCTGTCAATCATGGCTTCTTAAATGCTGCTGCACCAGGACCCTGGCCAAGCCCTGACCCCAGACTTTCTTTTCCTGATGTTAGATGTCTGCTCCTCTGCTCTGCTCTCTCCCTGGCAGGATTATTTGAAGATTAAAGGATGTAGACAGAGCACCTAAAAGAGTTTCTAACAAATAATAAAATCTTACTTGAGCATGGTGGTGCACGCTTGTAATCCCAGCATTCGGGAGGCTGAGACAGGAGGATCACAGTTTGTGGACAGCCTCAGCTCCTTAGTGAGGCCCTCTGCAACTCAGTGAGACCCTGTTTCAAAATAAAGAATAAAAAATAGGACTGGGGGGTGTTGCTCAGAGGTAGAATGCCCCTGTGTTCCATGCTCAGTACCGCAAAAGAAAGAAAAAAGGAAGAAAGGAAGAAAGGAAGGAAGGAAAGAGAGGGAGGAAGGGATAGGGGTGTAGCTCAGAGGTAGAATGCCTCTGGGTTCAATACCTAGTACCAAAAAATAGTCTGGGTTCCTGTCAACTTTCTGCAGGTCTATGGCTCACTAGTTCCAGTGAGTGAATCACATGCTAACTACTGAAAGATGTGATTTCCTTTGCTCACAGTGTCACAGGTGGAAGAAAGCATCAGAATAATGCAGGTATTGGCTTCTAGAGAGTTTAAAGGGAGCAACCAGCAGATATAACTCCTTAATCCGAGCTCACACTGTGGGTCCTCGGGATTACACTCCCTAGGTATCCTTTGCTTTGGCATGTAGCTTTTCGAATTAGAAATATTTATTTATAAAATCTGCATTTTTTTGGTGGTACTGGGAACTGGACACAGTAGCATTCTACCGCTGAGCTATTCTCCTAGCCCTATTTTATTTTTTTATTTTGAAACAAGGTCTCAGATGTTGCAGAGAGCCTAAATTAATGAGGTTGGTCTCAAACCTATGATCTTCTTGTCTCAGCCTCTCAAGTACTAGGATTACAGTACTAAAATTACCTTCCCAGCTTGAAGCTTTACTTGTAAGGTGGCTCACTCGTGTGGCTATTGGCCAGAGGGCTCAGTTCCCCACCCTGTCACTTTCCTGTGGTCCTGCTCAACATGGCGGCTGTCATCCCCCACAGTGAATAATCTGTAATCTGAGAGAGAAAGAGAACATGGGTAGCCAGTGTTGTTGGTGGTGTTGTTCTTGTTTTGGGGGGATTATTTTTGGCTTTGTTTTTTGTGGCCTGGGGACCGAATGCAGGACCTCACATACATATGCTAGGTAAGTGCCCTACCACTGAGCCATCCCCTCAGCCCTCATAGTTAGACTTTCTTTCTTTCTTTCTTTTTTTCTTTCTTTTTTTGGGTACTGGGAATTGAACCTAGGGACATTCTGTGTGTGTGTGTGTGTGTGTGTGTGTGTGTGTGTGTGTGGTACTGGAGGTGGAACCCAGGGGCTTTTCTAACTCTGGGCTATACTCCCAGACCTATTTTTTTCTGAAGATTTAAAGAAGTTTATTAAAAAGATAGAAATACAGAAAATAGAAATACAGAAAATAGTTACAGCCCCATGCCAAAATGGCATGAGGGGGAGAGTGGCCCGGGCCAACTCACCACTCCCCAGATACAGCACGTGGAATGGAATTTTTATACCCATGACCTCCATCTTGTTTGCGTAATTTTGATGTAGTGTAGTGAACGTCCCTGTAAGGTACCTCCCCTTACCCTGTAAGGTACCTCCCCCAGCAAGATGTGGCAAAGTGTCTCCTTTCATGAAGGTCGACCCCTCCTACCATCTTAGCTGGCTTATCATGTAGATCTGTCTTTAGATAGAGAAAGGCCTAGTTCTCCTCTCCTATTGACTTGTTAATTACTTTTAGCTATGTTAATTTATATTGGAATAGTTGCTTGCTTTTAGGCATAAACCAAGTCCTTGCACAGATTTTCCCCTCACCCAGTTTTTGAAATATATTAAATAATCATAGCTTTCTCAAATCTTCCTAGGCCATTCCCAATACTGGTACATTCCCCCCTTTGTCTAGTAACTTCCTGACACCTGTCAGGCCAAAGGTAGATACAGAAAATACATTTTGACATTTACAATTTTACAAACATTTAACACGAGCTCAATTTCCATTAATTTTTCCCCAATTTCTATCGCATGAATGTACCCTTCAGCAAAGGAATAAGAACGTCAAGTCGGTCATAAACTGCTTCGAGCTGTACAGGGGCGAAGGTGGGGGCCCCCAGCTTTAGGGTAACATTCATGCATGTAGTTGGCATGGGGGAATCCCAGACCTATCTTATACTTTATTTGGAAACAGGGTCTCACTAAGTTGCTGAGAGCCTCACTAAGTAGCTGAAGTTGGCTTCAAACCTGTGAGATCCTCCTGTCTCAGCTTCCCAAACGCGGGGATTACAAGTGTGCGCCACCACACCCAGCTCTGAACCTAGGGATATTCTACATCTGAGCTATACTACCAGCCCTATTTTGTTTTTTATTTTGAAACAGGGTCTCACTAAGTTGCAGAGGGCCTCACTAAGTAGCTGAGGCTGTCCACAGACTGTGATCCTCCAGTCTCAGCCTCTCGAATGCTGGGACTACAAGCATGTGCCACCATGCCTGACTCCATCATATTAAATGGGGAAAAACTGCAAGAATTTCTCCTAAAAACAGGAATAAGATTAGGATGTCCATTATCACCACTTCTTTTCAATATAGTAGTTGAGACTCTAGCCAGAGCAATAAGGCAAGAAAAAGAAATCAAAGGAGTGCAAATAGGAAAAGAAGAATTCAAACTTTTACTATTTGCAGATGACATGATACCAGACCTAGAAGACCCAACAAACTCAACCAAAAGGCTTATACGTCCAATCAACAAATTCGGCAAAGTGTCTGTATACAAAATCAATATTGAAAAATCAGAAGCATTTCTGTATACCATCCATAAATCCATGCAAAAAGAAATCCAGAAAACACTTCCACTCAGGATATCCCACAAAAATAAATAAAATACTTAGGAATAAACTTAACCAAGGAGGTAAAAAACCTCTAAAAAGAAAATTATAAAACACTTAAAAAAGAAATCGAATGAGACCTTAGAAGATGGAAAGATCTTCCATGTTCAAGGATAGGCAGAATAAATATAATCAAAATGGCCATACTTCCAAAAGTGATCTACAGATTCAGCACAATGCCCATTAAATGACCAAGGTCATTCCTTACATAGAAAAATCAGTCCTTAAATTCATTTGGAACAACAAAAAAACCAGAATAGCCAAAGTTGTTCTCAGCAAAAAACAAAACAAAACAAAAAAAACATGCAGGAGGAATCACAATATCTGACTTTATACTACAAAGCCATAGTAGTAAAAAGACCATGGTATTGACACAAAAACAGACATAGACCAATAGAGCAGAATAGAAGACTCAGAAACAAATCCACACATTTACAGCCAATTGATTTTTGACAAAGGGGCCAAAAACATACACTGGATAAAAAAGATAGCCTTTTTAACAAATGGTGTTGGCAAAATTGGTTAACCATATGCAGAAAAAAAATGGAAATAAACCCCACTTTCTCACCCTGCACAAGAATCAATTCAAGATGAATCAAAAACTTGAAAATTAGACCAGAACCAGAGACCTTGAGGCTCCCTGAAGAGGGCATAGGCCCAACACTGCAACACAAAGGCACAGTAAAAACTTTCTCAACAAGACCCCAAAGGCACAAGAAACTAAAAGGTGCAACAGGTGGCATTGCATGAAACTGAAGAGCTTCTGTTCAGCAAAGGAAACTATCAAAAACCTCAACTGAGAGCCATCAGAATGGGAGAAGATTTTTGCCACCTACTCCTCTGATAGAGGAGTAATATCTAGAATATACAGAAAATTTAAGAAACTCAGCACTAAGAAAACATAATAAAAAAAATGGGCAAGTGAAACTAAATAGACACTTCACAAAAGAAGAAATTCAAATGCATAAAAAAAAGCTCAACATCAATGGCTACCAGAGAGATGCAAATCAAAAGTACCCTGAGATTCCACCTAACGCCAACTAGAGTGGCAATTATTCAAAACACAAACAACAATCCAGACGTGGTGGTGCACGCTTGTAATCCCCGCACTTTGGAGGCTGAGACAGGAGGACGGCACAGGTTCGAAGCCAGCCTCAGCTACTGAGTGAGGCTCTCAGCAACTTAATGAGATCGTGTTTCCAAATAAAATATAAAATAGGTCTGGGAGTAAAGGCTGGAGGTAGAAAGCCTCTGTGTTCCACCTCCAATACCACCAAAAAAACCCCAAAAAAACCCCACAACAACAAATACTGGCGAAGATGTGGAGAAGTGGGAAGCCTAATGTATTGTTGGTGGGATTGCAATTTAGTGCAACCACTTTGAAAAACTGTATGGACCAAACTACCAAATTAATGCATGTCTATGTTCATAGCTACACAATTCACCACTGCCAAACTATGGAACCAGCCAAGATGTCCATCAACAGATGAATGGATTACAAAACTGTGGGATAAGTACACAATGGAATTTTACTCAGCCATAAAGAAAAACAGAATTACATCATTTACAGGGAAATGGATGGAGAACATTATGCTAAGTGAGATTAGACAGTCACAAAAACTAAGAAATCAGATGCTCTCCCTAATATGTGGAAGCTAGGGAGAAACTGAGTCATAGGAGAAACTCTAGACGAATAAAATACTATAGATGAGCAAATAAGGCGACCTAACTGAGGGGCATGACAGAGGGTAAGAGGGAAATTCCCTAGTGTACATTAACAAACATATCAAAGTCAATCACTAAGTCACACATGAGAAGGAGGGAGGGGGAGGAAATGGGGTGGGAGTTGGGGAAGGGCCAATTGGGTGGTATGTGCATGTACTCCTCTACCATCTTGTACTCCATTAAGATGTATTACTACAATGCACCAATAAAAAATTTTTAAAATAAAAATAAAATAAAATAGGTCTGGGGGGGGGGTAGCTCAGAGGTAGAACAACCCCGGGGTTCCACCCCCAGTACCACAATACATAAATAAGTAAATAAATAAATAAAATTTGCTGGGCATTGTGGTGCACACTTGTAATCCCAGCATTTGGGAGGCTGAGACCAGAGGATCGCAGTTTGTGGCCAGCCTCAGCTACTTAGTGAGGCCCTTTGCAACTCAGTGAAACTTTGTTTTGTTTTGTTTTGTTTTGTGGTACTGGGGATGGAACCCTTCTACCTCCGGGGTACAGTCCCACCTATTTTATACTTTATTTGGAAACAGGGTCTCTTAAACCAGCGAGACTGGCTTTGAATCTGCCTCTGCCTCCCAAGCGCAGAGATTACAAACTTGCGCCACCACGCCTGGCTATGAGACCCTGTTTTAAAATAAAGAATAGCCGGGTGTGGTGGCGCACACTTGTAATCCCAGCATTTGGGAGGCTGAGCCAGGAGGATTGTGGTTCGCAGACAGCCTCAGCTACTTAGTGAGGCCCTCTGCAACTCAGTGAGACCCTGTTTCAAAATAAAGAATAAAAAATAAGGCAGGGGGTGTAGCTCGGAGGTTGAATGCCCCTGGGTTCCATCCCCAGACCCGGAAAGAAAGAAAGAAAGAAAGAAAGAAAGAAAGAAAGAAAGAAAGAAAGAAAGAAAGAAAGGAAGGAAGGAAGGAAGGAAGGAAGGAAGGAAGGAAGGAAGGAGAAAAAATAGTGCTGGGGGTGTCGCTCAGAGGTAGAATGCCATTTGGTTCCAACCCTAGTACTGCAAAAAATAAATAAACAAAAGTATAAATAAATAAATAAATAAATAAATAAATAAATAAAACTTTAGTCAGGCATGGTGGCACACGCTTGTAATCCCAGGTTCACAGCCAGCCTTAGCTACTATAGTGAGGCCTTCTGCAACTTACTGAGACCTTCTTTCAAAAGAAAGAATAAAAAATAGGGCTGAGGGTATAGATTGGAGGTAAGTACTGGGTTCAATTCCCAATACCTAAAAAAAATTAAAAACAACACAAAAGCCTTTTTTAATCATATGAGCTAGAGGTGGTGGTACATCCTATAACCCCAATACCTGCAAGGCTGAGACAGGAAGATCCCAAGTTTGAGGACAGCCTCAGCAAGAAGTGTGATATTCATCAACCTAGCTAGACCCTGTTTCAAAATAAAAAAAAATAATATAGGGCTGGAGGTATACCTCGGAATTAGAGCTACCCTGGGTTCAATCCCCAGGACCATACACACATACAAAAATTATATATTGCTGGGTATGGCAACACATGCCTGTAATCCCAGCTACTCCGAAGACTGAGGCAGGATTGCAAATTTCAGGACTGCCTCGGCAACTTAATCAGTCCCAAAATAAACAAAGAAAAAAATATAAATTATATATTGTGAAGTGATATCAGCATGATGACAGAATAGTACACCCTGAGCTCTCATTCCCCAAGGAGGACACCACTTAGCAAGAATACACAAAGCAAGCCAGGGCAGCAGCACATGCCTGCAACCCTAGTACTTGGGTGGCTGAGACAAAAGGATCCCAGGTTGGAAGCCAGCCTCAGCAATTTTGAGACCTTGTTTCCAAATTAAAAAAATAAATAAATAGGACTGAGGTGGAGCCTGGAGTTAAGAGGCCCTTGGGTTCCATCCCCAGTACCACAAAAAAGGAAAAGAAAAAAATTGCTTTCTTAAGAACTCTAGAAGCCAGGTGTGGTGGTGCACGCTTATAATCCCAACATTTGGGAAGCTGAGATAAAAGGATTTTGGTTCGTAGGCAGCCTCAGCTCCTTAGTGAGGCCCTCTGCAACTCAGTGAGACCCTGTTTCAAAATAAAGAATAAAAAATAGGGCTGGGGTGTTGCTTGGAGGTAGAATGCCCCTGGGTTCCATCCCCAGTATCACAAAAGAAAGAAGAAAGAAAGAAAGAAAGAAAGAAAGAAAGAAAGAAAGAAAGAAAGAAAGAAAGAAAGAAAGAAAGAAAGAAAGAAAAAGAAAGAGGAAGGAAGGAGGGAGGGATGGAGGGAAGGAGGGAGGGAGGAAGGAAGGAAGGAAGGGAGGGAGAAAAATGAGGGCTGGGGGTGTAACTGGGAGGTAGAATGCCCCCTGGGTTCCACCTCCAGTACAGAAAAGGAAAAAAAAAAAGAGAGTTGAAGTTCCTTATCTATTTTTAAACAGATATGATTCAGAATTGCCATAAGTATGGCAGTCATGTTTTGAGCTAAGAAATCAATCAGATTATATGGTTTGAGTTCATATACATTGACAAGAACAAAGACAAATTTTTTTTTTTTTGGTGGGTCTGAAGATGGAACCCAGGGACCTTCAACCTCCAAGCTACACCCCTGCCCTATTTTGTACTCTTTATTTTGAAACAGGGTCTCACTGAGTTGCAGAGGGCCTAAGTAGCTGAGGCTGTCCGTGAACCACGATCCTCCTGTCTCAGCCTCCCGAATGCTGGGATTACAAGCGTGCGCCACCACACCCGGCTGACAGAGACAAATGTTTAAAAGTTCAGTGATTTCTGATCCTCACAAATGTCAACAGAGTCAGCCCAATACATGTCTGCTATGCCTGGATGACAGTGGTACAGGGTAATGAGGCTCAGTTACAGCTAACAGGATAGTAGTTCACACTGTGTGCCAAGAAGTTTTCATATGATCCTCATGACAACCTTAGGCCTTAGGAACTCTTATCATCCCGACTTAACAGGTAAGAAAACCTGAACTCAGAGGTGAAGTTGTTACCCCAGCTCACACAAATATCAGCAACTGAGCTGGGATTCAAAAAAAAGCATACAGTCTGCACAGTGCTGTTTCTTGTGTCCAGTGCTGGGGATTGAACTCAGGGCTTCATGCATGCTAGGCAAGCACTCTACCACTGAGCCACATCCCCAGCCTGTCAGTACTTTTTATTTTTTTCAGTATTGGAGATTGAATCCAGGGGCGTTCTACCACTGAGCTACATGCCACTCCTCTCTCTCACCCTTTTTTATTTTAAAACAGTCTATAAATTGCCCCAGGCTGGCCTCAAACTTGTGATCCTTCTGCATCAGCCTCCCAATTAGCTGGGGTTACAGGTGGTGCCACTGCCTCCAGACTGTCCATACTTTTAAGCACTATGTCATAGTGCCTTTCATAATGAAGATAAGATATAAGAATATCTTAAAATGCCTACTCAAACACCTAAAAAATACTAAACACTCCTTAAATAGGACATCAATATACTAGTATGCTCTGTTAGATTCAAGTCTAGGAAAATCGGTTCATTCAAATGCAATACTTTCCAGTTAATTCTTTGCTCCCCAATTATTCTGTGTAAATGCAAGTTTCCCTAAGGCCTTCTATGTACTCCCATGTCTGGAGAATTCCACGTGCTCCAGAGTCATTCCAGAGAGAAAAAGAAAAAGTGAAATTAGAAAGAAAAACACAGTGATGGTGCACGCTTGTCATCCCAGTACTTGGGAGCCTGAGACAGGAGGATTGCAGGTTTGCAACTGTTCTCAGCTACTGAGTGAAGCCCTCCACAACTTAGTGAGACCTTGTTTCAAAATAAAGAATAAAAAATAGGGATGGTGGTATAGCTTGGAGGTAGAATGCCCCGGGGTTCAATTCCCAGTACCACAAAAAAAGAAAGAAAGGAAGAAAGGAAGAAAGGAAGAAAGGAAGAAAGGAAGAAAGAAAGAAAGAAAGAAAGAAAGAAAGAAAGAAAGAAAGAAAACCAAACCACTGACAATTTTTAGAACAAAAACAAAGTAAGTTCTACTTGTTCAAGTGTCACATGAGAATACTAAATGATGTTCCACTGAACATTGGAAACTGGAGAGCATCTACCACTTTTCTTAACCAAATGAATTTTTTATAGTTTATCCTTTTTAAGAAAATTTCTCCCCTACCGTCTTTTTGGTCCCTCTTTGGGATCTCAAAAATGCAAATCCAAAATGTTTCTTCAAAATAACACCCCCTCTGGGGAGTCTTCTCTTCCTTTAGCGCAATTTTACAAAAATCAAAACAAAGAGCACAAGTGACTCAACTCCAGATGCATTTGCATCTACTTACAGTGCTGGCGTGTGTGATACAAAGGAAAGAAGGGTGGCGGGGGCCCCAGGACGTGTGTCAGGCTGTCCACTAGCCCCTGTCTACGGCACTGGCTCACCAACCAGTGGGCATTCGTGTGTCTGCATCCAACTTGATACAGTGAAGGGACTGAGGTCCTTTCTCCCCTTTGCATACAGCAAACAGAGCAGAGATGCAGTTATGAGATGACTGTCACTTGGATGGAACCGGTCTTCTCAAACCAACTTTCTTTTCTTGTAGGGATAACCGGATCTCCTCAGAGTTGCTTTCCTCACACTTAAGTTTAGTTAGGCGCTTCATCTCATACTCCCTTTCAAGTCTGATGCCTGAAAGAATAAAATACATGAAGCAATACAACTGGCACTTCTCACTAGGCATAATTTAGTCAAAACAATGTCATAAGCCAGGCTTGGGGGCACACACCTGTAATCCCAGTACTTGGGAGGCTGAGACAGGAAGATCACAGGTTTGAGACCAGCCTTAGCAACTTAGCAAGACTTTCAGCAACCTAGCGAGATCCTGTTTCAAGATAAAAAATAAAAATGGCTGGGGGTGGAACTAGGAGGTAGAATGCTCTTAGGTTCAAGCCCCAGTACAAAATATTTACATATATTTTTAACTTACAATGGTAAATATTACATAAGCTGTGGTAGAGGGGCTAATAAAACTAAACAAATCCAAAATATATTTAAAAGAGACGCCGGGCGTGGTGGCACACGCTTGTAATCCCAGCATTCGAGAGGCTGAGACAGGAGGATCACGGTTCGCGGACAGCCTCGGCTACTTAGTGAGGCCCTCTGCAACTCTGTGAGACCCTGTTTCAAAATAAAGAATAAGCCGGGCGTGGTGGCGCACGCTTATAATCCCTGCGCTTGGGAGGCTGAGACAGGAGGATCGCACGGGTTCGAAGCCAGCCTCCGCTACTTATTGAGGCTCTCAGCAACTTAGTGAGACCCTGTTTCCAAATAAAAACATAAAAAAAAAAATGTCTAGGGGTATAGCCCGGAGGTAGAAAGCCTCTGGGTTCCCTAGTACCACCAAATAAATAAATAAATAAAATAAAATAAAGAATAAAAAACAGGGCAGGGAGTGTAGCTCGGAGGTCAAATGCCTCTGGGTTCCATCCCCAGGCCCGCAAAAAAATAAAAAAAAGAATGCAACATTGCAATATATATATATATATATATATATATATATATATATATATATATCATATTGAGCATATATTAAATATATTGATATATAAAGTATTTGTGTATCTATATACATATATATCATGGGGCAAACTTCACACTGTTAAGTAATGAACAAGATAACAGAACTACAATGATAGGAGGTCTAAAAAAGGTATAGGCATGAATACACATATTTAAACATTTTTCTGATAATGACACTGATACACACAATCAAAATTTATTAAAGCAGGCCTTAAGGAACTTACTTTCTGCTGAGGGGAGCAGACCATCCCCAGTGGTTTTACAGTGTGCGAGTTGGATAGGACTACCGTATGTAATTTCTTCCAAAAAAGGCAACTTGAGGCTGGCTATGTTCTGGTACCAGGTCTTTGTAAGCATTGCAAGATCCCAAGGTTCCTGTCTGGGGCAAAAATGTACTAATTCATTCAGTAGACATACAGAAGATCTCTTGTTAATTCTCAGGCCTGTTTGCCATGAACACCTTGGTTTACAGGGAGGTAGTCAGGGCTTCCCAGCATTTCAACTTTAGCCTAGAGAAGCAGCCTTCGAGTAACTAAGGCACAGGCATAATGAAAAATGAACAAAACTTAGAATTCCAGGAATTTTTGTTTACAATGCAGCCTCTCTGGAGTCAGTCTAATCTTTCTGTAAGCTCCAAAGTCTTTTATGGCTTGATAAAAAGTATCATCACAAGCCACGCTTGGTGGCGCACGCTTGTAACCCCAGCATTTGGGAGGCTGAAACAGGAGGATCGCGGTTCGCGGATAACCTCAGCTACTTAGTGAGGCCCTTTGCAACACAGTGAGACCCTGTTTCAAAATAAAGAATAAAAAATAGGGCAGGGGTGTAGCTCAGAGGTAGAACGCCCCTGGGTTCCATCCCCAGTACCTAAAAAAAAAAAAAAATCACATTGCCAGGCGTGACGGGGCACATATGTAATCCCAGTACTTGGGAGGCTAAGACAGGAGGATCACAGTCTCAAGACCAGCCTCATCAATTTAGGGTGACTCTCAACAATCTAGTAAGACCCAGTTTCCAAATAATAAGTATAAAAACGGCTGAAAGAGCCAGGCACGGTGGCACACACTGGTAATCCCAGTACTTGTGAGGCTGAGATAGAAGAATTGCAGGTTCGTGGCCAACCTCAGCTTCTTAGTGAGGCCCTCTGCAGTTTAGTGAGACCTTGTTTCAAAATAAAAAATAAAAGAGAGGGCTGAGGGTATAGCTTGAAGATAGAATGCCCCTGGGTTCAATCCCCAGTGGCGCGCGCGCACACACACACACACACACACACACACACACACACACACACACTAAATAATGCCTAGGGATGTAGCTTGGAGGTAGAATGCCCCTAGGGTTCAATTCCCAGTGTCAGATATATGTACTATATGTGTGTGTGTGTGTGTGTGTGTGTGTGTGTGTGTGTGTGTGTAGTCACACTAAGGTATGTAATACATAATGTGCACATCAAGAAAGTAGAGAACTGGGCATGGTGGCTCACGCTTGAATCCCAGCACTTGGGAGGCTGAGACAGGAGGATCGCGGTTCGTGGACAGCCTCAACTACTACTTAGCGAGGCCCTTTGCAATTCAGTGAGACCCTGTTTCAAAATAAAGAATAAAAAATAGGGCTGGGGTGTAGCTCAGAGGTAGAATGCCCTTGGGTTCCATCCCCAGTAAAAAAAATAAAATAAAATAAATTTAAAATGAGAGCCGAACATCGTGGCTCATGCTTGTCATCACAGCATTTGGGAGGCTTGAGACAGGACAATCATGGTTCATGGACAGCCTCAGCTACTTAGTGAGGCCCTTTGCAACTCAGTGAGACCCTGTTTCAAAATAAAGAATAAAAAGTAGGGCTGGGGGTATAGCTCAAAAAGAATGCCCCTGGGTTCCAAGCCCAGTACTGAAAAAAAAAAAAAAAAAAAAAAAAAAAAAAAAAAAAAAGCCAGGTGTACTGGAGCACACTTGTAATCTCAGCATTTGGGAGGCTGAGACAGGAGAATTGCGCAGGTTCGAAGCCAGCCTCAGATACTTAGGGAGGCCCTTTGCAACTCAGTGAGACCTTGTTTCAAAATAAAGAATAAAAAGTAGGGCTAGGGGTGTAGCTCCAGGATAGAATGCCTCTGATTTCCATCCCCAGTACTGAAAAAAAAAAAAAAAAGTATGAGAGGCCTGTTCCCAACCCTGACTGCTAACAAATGGCCTGTTTCAAAGCTGAAACAGCTTTCTTCCCCTTTCCTTCGCCCTTTCCTTCGCCCTCTGTTAACAAATTATATGCTCTTACCTATTTATTTACTGACAAAGGGGAGCTGGCACCTGTGAATCTGAACTGACTCAAGGATGACCCAGACATGAGCTGTGGCCCTTCTGATAAACACTGCAGCACGACCCTGAAGAGACAGCTCGTGAAAGGGACTTGACCCATTTGTTCAGGGAGGATCCAGAGCTTACTCCTCGACTCGTAAGTTCCCTGGGTTGTCTGATTGACTAGCAAATCAATAAATTTCTTTTTCTTTCATTTCAAAGGCTGGTCCTGATTATTTAATTTAGCAAATTGGGCAATACCGGAGTTCTATGACAACAGGGCTAGGGGGTAGCTCGGAGGTACCACGCCTCTGGGTTCAATAGGCAGCACCAAAAACAAAAACAAAACAGCAAATAGAATCAGTATCCATATACCTGAACACATTTCATATAACCCAATATCCCAGGGGAATATAAAGGCATTTTTATTTTAACAAAGACTCTCCCCAACCCAGTTCATGCTTATCGTGATAAAAATACTTACACTTTATAACAACTGCCCCGCAAAATGGTTTTCACTGTGTTTCTTCTTGGTAAGCCGTAAGCCATGGTGGTCCACAGTCCAGTTTCCTTACATAGGTGCCTGATGTAGCTTCACAGATGCTCGGCTTGTTTTGCCTGGAGATGCAACGCACCTAATTAATGGCTTTCTCTTGGTTTGTGGCTGTGGTGGGTTGTTGTTGTTGTTGTTGTTGTTGTTGAGTTATATCCTCAGCCTTCACCTGAATATTTTTATAGCTGAATAGTTAAAGCCAGGCGTGGTGGTTCCCACCTATAATCTCAGTACTTGGGAGGCTGAGACAGAAGGATCACAAATTTGAGGCCAGCTTCAGCAATTCAGTGAGACCTTGATGCAAAATAAATAAATAAAATAGGGCTGAATATCGCTCAGAGGAAGACAGTCTCTGGGCTCAAACTCTGTACTGGCGAGAGGAGAGGAAGCATTTCTGAATGTCTTTAGAAAGCCCTTAATAAACATTCATTGAAACTGAACACTGACTGTAAAACTGTTCCTCCATTTCCCCTAAACTCAATTCTAGCCTCCATATAAGTAGATAATGCCAGGCAAGACTTGTTATCCTTCCAGGATAATGGTGTCAGATGGCTACTATAATCCCAGGACTTGAGAGACTGAGACACGAGGATTGCAGATTTGAGGCCAGCCTCATCAGTTTAGCAAGACCTAGTTTCAAATTTTAAAAATAAGTAGAGACTTCAGGGAAGATGGTGACGGAAAAAAAGCGGGGTTTACAAGCCCCACTAACAACCAATCTTTATTACCACAAAATCAGTGCCTTTCATAGCCAGAAAACACCATCAGCAGAGAAAAAGAGAATGTAAATACAAGGGACAGAGAAAGAGAGGGCTGGAAAAACAAGACACCAGAAAGAAACCAGACTGCAGTGCTATGGCCGGAGCCGCGGAGCGGTGCGGCGCGGGCGCCATCTTCCCTTACAGCACCAGGCCCCAGAGAGGAGGGGAACTCATAACGGAGCTCAGAGCCACAGAGGAGATATGCCGGCCTCACGGCTGAGGATGCAGCAGCAGCGCCTTACTGCCAGCGGCAGCAGTGAGCTCACGGAACGGCTCCAACCAACGCACTCAACAGCCAACCAGGCTCTAGAGAAGAGCGGCAGACAGTGAGTCAAGTTGAGTCGCTGTGGCTCAGCCAGGCGGAATTCAGCAGATTTCTTGGCACAGGGAGCATCTAAAGCTTCCAGGGCCTGGGCTCAGCACACCCTGCAGGGACTCAGAGCGGAGGCTCAAAAACAGAGAATACACCAGCCTCACGGCCGAGGGCATGACAGTGGTGCCATATTGTTACCGGCAGCGGCAGCAGCGAATTCACTGAGTCTACTACTGCTCCATCAGCGCACTCGACAACAGTGAGTCAAATTGCGACCCCTAGAGGAGAAATACCAGTACTGCACTCCCAGGGACTTGACCCAGTGGGGGAGTGGCGGTGGCAGAGATTTCACACCACAGGAGAACAACCAACCTGGCACCCCCCATGGTCTAAAGCAGCCTCGATTGACTCCCTGGATGTGAGACTTTGTGATACAACTCAGTAAAGGAGTAGTGCTGACTGAGATACCACAGACTCGAGATCCAGACACCTTAAGTGAAGTCGTAGTGACCCAGGGAAGAACCCAGAGAAGGCACAAACTTCCAAAATCATGGGAAAGAGGAATAACAATGGAGCAATGAATGCCCACAACCCCACAACATCAGAACCTGATAAAACAGAAATGCAGAGATTTCTAGAAGATCAAATCAGGAAAATAACTGTAGAAATAATAGAGGTGCTTCGAAAAGAATTCAGAGAGAGCCAAAAAGAGATAAAGGATGTAATCAATGAAGTAAAGGCCTCAATTCTAAGTATAAACAACCGATTAGACCACATGGAGAATAGAATCTCACTCCTAGAAGATGATCACTCCAAAAATGAACGCATAGTTTCTAATTTAGAAAAAAAAAATCCAACAGCAGGAATCTGACATTGAAGAAATATGGGCCCATTTTAAGAGAGCTAACCTAAGAATAATTGGAATAGAGGAGAGAAAAGAAGGTGAAACCAAAGGGATTAACAATCTTTTCAAGGAAATAATAGCAGAAAATTTTCCAAACATAGAACAAGAGGTTGATACACAAGTCCAGGAAACTTATAGAACCCCCTTTAGACAGGATCAGAGAAGAGGATCCTCATGCCACATAATTGTCAAAATGACCACTGTGGAAGCCAAGCAGAGAATCTTAAAGGCAACAAAAACAAAGGGCCAAGTGACATTCAGAGGCAAACCTATTAGAATCACTCCAGACTTCCCAAACCAAGTCATGAGAGCCAGAAGGGCTTGGAGTAACATATTCCAAACTCTGAAAGTAAACAACTTCCAGTCAAAAATTTCCTACCCAGCAAAACTTTCTATCAAATTAGATGGAAAAATAAGAAGCTTCTGTGACAAACAGAAACTGAAAGAATTTATGTCTTCAAAACCAGCGCTAGAGAAAATACTCAAAGAGATTAACTACAAAGAAGAAATAGGTAACACACACCAGAACCAGAGAAACAAGATTTTTCATCCAACAGACAACTAAGATTGGTTATCTTTGGAGATTCATTATTTATGTTAGTCTTTTACCTATCTCTAAATTGTATTGTTTGCTTTTATTGTTTGTAATTTTTAGGATTTCTAGTTGGAATATTAATATACCTTCAGATATAGCATTTTGAAATATTTTATCCCATTCTATCAGTAACTTTTAACTCTGTTTACATTTTCTATGGATATACATTTTTTTTTTATTTTTTAGGGAGTTTGTTTACCCTTCTGTTGCCTGTGCCATTGAAATCATATCCAAGAAATCACTGCCAGTTTCAATGTTGTGAGGTTTTATGACCCAGATTTTCTTCTAAAAGTTCATAGTCTTAAGATTTATATTTAGGTCTTTTATCTATTTTGAGTTAATATTTGTATATGGTGTTAGGTAAGGGTTCAATTTTATTCTTTTTCATATAATTATTATTTTTCAACAATATTTAGTTAAAAGATTATTATTTCCTCCACTAAATGTTCGTGGAAACCTTGTCAAAAATAACTTGACAATATTTGGAAGAATTTATCTCTGGGTTTTTATTTAACTCCAATGGTTTATATATCTGCCTTTATAACAGTACTACACTGTTTCAATTATTGTAGCTTTATAAGGTTTGAAATCAGAAAATATACATCTTCTAGCTTTGTTCTTTTTCGAGATTGTTTTGGGTATCTAGAGTCCATATTTCATATTAGGATAGATTTTTTCTGAAAAATAAATAAATGTATGATAGTTTCACCTAAAAAAAAAAAAAAGAAAAAATATTCTCTGGTAAGAAAGAAAGCAAAAAGAAATATTGAAATAGTATCTTTAAGTCATCAAAAGCTTGGTATCAGACAAATGAAACTGTTATGTGAGATTATCATTGTTAATTTTGGATAAATTGCTATAATATTAGATGTCAAACACTAAGCCAAGCATGGGAAGGAGGGATGGGGAGGGAACGGGGTGGGGATCAGTTGGGGCTAACTGGGCAATGCATGCATGTATGTCTACAAAAGGTGTTTTTTTATCCCAATATGATGTATGACTACAGTCCACCAATTTAAAAAAAAAGAAAAAATAAATGAAATTAAATTCAAAAATTCAAAAATAAAAATAAATAAGTAAAGCCGGGCATGGTGGCGCATGCTTGTAATCCCAGCGTTTGGGAGGCTGAGACCAGAGGATTGCCGTTCGTGGACAGCCTCAGCCACTAAGTGAGGCCCTCTGCAACTCAATGAGACCCTGTTTCAGAATAAAGAATTAAAAAAAAAAATTGGAGCTGGGCGTGGTGGTGCACGCTTGTAATCCTCGAGCTTGGGAGGCTAAGACAGGAGGATCGCACGGGTTCAAAACCAGCCTCAGCTACTTAGTGAGGCTTTCAGCAACTTAGTGAGACCCTGTTTCCAAATAAAAAATATTAAGAAAGGTTGGGAGTATAGCCCGGAAGTAGAAAGCCTCTGGGTTCCACTCCCAGTACCACCAAAAAATAAAAATAAAATAAAAACTAAAATAAAATAAAAATTGGGCAGGGGGTGTAGCTTGGAGGTCAAATGCCTCTGGGTTCCATCCCCTGACCCGTTTAAAAAAAAAAAAAAAAAGCCAGGCGTGGTGGCACACGCTCGTAATCCCCACGCTTAGGAGGCTGAGACAGGAGGATCGCACAGGTTCGAAGACAGCCTCAGCTACTAAGTGAGGCTCTCAGCAACTTAGTGAGACCCTGTTTCCAAATAAAATATAAAAAAGGACTGGGAGTATAGCCCGGAGGTAGAAAGCCTCTGGGTTCCACCCCAGTACTACCAAAATAAATAAATAAATTAATTAATTAATTAAATTAAAAAAAATTTAAAAGGACTGGGGCATAGCTCAGAGATTTTTTTGATTAGAGAAAATTGGGGGAAATTGCTTGGTTTAAAAAGCTCGGGCTGAGGGCAGGAAGCTCCTGTGCCAGCAAGGTAGTTGTCATTTAACACTACTGTAGCAGACACATTTTGGTGATGGGAGGTTTATACTTCTTTGTTGGACTTAAGCAATAACAAAATACCAGGACACTGGGGATTGAACCCAGTACCACACACACACAAACTAGTACACACAAACCTCAGTTTAAACCTGGTGGTAAGCCGGGCGTGGTGGCTCACGCTTGTAATCCCAGCATTCAGGAGGCTGAAACCTGGAGGATTGAGGTTCTCAGACAGCCTCAGCTACTTAGTGAGGCCCTCTGCAACTCAGTGAGACCCGGTTTCCAAATAGACTCAAAAATAGGGCAGGGGCTGTAGCTCGGAGGTAAAATGCCCCTGAGTTCCATCCCCAGACCCGCAAATAAACAAACAAACAAACAAACAAACAAACAAACCTGGTGGTACATGCAAACCTGTTATACTAGCAGCTCCAGAAGCTAAAGCAGAAAGACCACAAGTTCGAGAACAATCTGGGCAATTTAGCTAGACCTTGTTTCAAAATAAAAATAAAAGGGGGCTGGGAGCCCAGAACATTGGAAGGCCAAGACAGGATGATCACGGGTTCTAGGCCAGCCTCAGCAAGTTAGACTCTAAGGAACTTTGTTTCAAAATAAATAACATAATAATAAATAAATTAAATAAATAGCTGGGCATGGTGGTGCACGCTTGTAAATCCAGTACTTGGGAAGCTGAGATCAGAGGATCACAGGTTCACAGCCAGCCTCAGCTACTTGGTGAAGCCCTCCACAACTTAGTGAGACCTTGTTTCAAAATAAAGAACTAGCCAGGCGTACTGGTGCACACTTGTAATCCCAGTACTTGGGAAGCTGAGACAGGAGGATTGCACAGGTTTGAAGTCAGCCTCAGCTACTTGGTGAGGCTCTCAGCAACTTGGTGTGGCCCTATTTCCAAATAAAATATAAAATAGGTCTGGGAGTGTAGCCTGAAAGTAGAAAGCCTCTGGGTTACATCCCCAGCACCATAAAAAAAAAAAAAAAAAAAATTAAAAAGGGGGCTGGGGGTGTAGCTCAGAGGTAGATGCCTCTGGTTCCATCCCCAGTACTGAAAATAAATAAATAAATAAATAAATAAATAAATAAATAAATAAATAAATAAATAAATAGACAGACAGATATATAGATCTGGGGGGTCAGCATTTGGGAGGCTGAGACAGGAGGATGGCGGCTTGTGGACAGACTCAGCTAACTTAGGCCCTTTGCAACTCAGTGAGACCCTGTTTCAAAATAAAGATAAAAAATAGGTCTGGGGGTGTAGCTCGGAGGTAGAATGCCCCTGGGTTCCATCCCCAGTGCTGCAAAAATTAAAAAAAAAAAAAAAATCTAGAGGTGTAGCTCAGAGGTAAAATGCCCCTGGGTTAAACCTCTAGGACTCCTATTACTACCAACTACTACTACTACTACTACTACTACTAATAATAATAATAATAATTAATAATAATAATAATAATAATAATAATAATAATAATAATAATAAGGCTGGGGTGTAGCTGCTAGGGCGCTGATGGGTTAATCTTCCCGTTCAGAAAAAAAAAAATCCGAATTTGGCAACTCTTGTCCCCACGCCTGCGCCCGCCCTTGCACACGGCGCTGGACGCGCAGCTCCTGCGGGAGCCGGTTCGGGAGGGGTCCCGCCCGCCTCCCCGCGGAGGCCCCCGGAGCCCGCGCGTACCCGGCTCGGCTCTTGGCGTCGCGGGTCGCGGTCCCGCGCGGGCTAGGGACACATGGCCGCGCACACGCCGGGCCCGCGCCCGCACTCGCCGCTCCCCGCTCAGCGCGGCGGGGGCGCGGGGCACTGCGCCGGCCTGCGTCACGCGGGGGCCTCAATAAAGGGCTTTGTGGTGCGGGCTCCGACGGCGCAGGCTCCACAGGGCCCTGGGAAGGTCACTTTGAAATGGCAGGGGATGGTACCCGGGCGATCTGTGGGGCCCAAGCGATTTGTTTGGGGGCCCCAATAAAAGCAAGGTCCCCGGTCGGTGTAGGCTTGAGCAGCCCCCACCGGCCACCTGGACGCTCCTGCTCCCGCATCCCCGCGGCTCAAGGCAGTCACCGCGCCCATAGGTGGTCCTGTAGAGAGCAGGCAGGATCGGAGATGTGGCCGGATGAACCAATCTCTAGAGGGATCCGGTGTGAGTCTGTAATTTAATAATCTGATGGTCACCACGTTGAGTCACATGAAATAGCCTTGTCATTTGCTGGAGGGCTTGGGAGTCCGAGCTAGGTTGGAGTTCTGGTTAACTTTGAGATCTGCATGCCTCATCCTATAATCCTCAATTTCTTCCTTCATAGAACAGGATCATACTCTATTTTAGTGGGTTGTTGTGAGGATTAAAGATTATTCTTTTAGAGTTTTGGTCACAAGATACGGACCCACTTATGAGCTTAATAACAAATATGTGAAATAGGCAAAGTGAGCCCTGCCGGTGGCACACACCTGTAATCCCAGTACTTGGGAGGATGAGACAGGAGGATCGCAGGTTCAAGCCCAGCCTCAGCAACTTAGTAAGGCCCTCAGTAACTTAGAGAGTTTCAAAATAAAATAAATAAAGGCCGGGCATGGTGGTACACGATTATAATCCCAGCATTCAGGAGGCTGAGACAGGAGGATCTCGGTTTCCCGACAGCCTCAGCTACTTAGTGAAGCCCTTTGCAACTCAGTGAGACTCTGTGTCAAAATAAAGAATAAAAAATAGGGCTGGGTGAGTAGCTCATAGGTAGAATGCCCCTGGGTTCCATTCCCAGTACTGGGTGAGGGGGACAAAAACAAAAAAAACCCTGACCTCTGGGGCCACCTTTCAAAGTTAATCACAGTAACCTCTCCACCTGTCAAGTTCCTTCTGATTCTACCTTCCGCCTGGTTGACTCATCTTTAGAAAGTGCTTTCTTGGCTGCCAGAAACTAGAAGATGAGGACTTGCTGGTTCTTCAACATTTTTGTTCCGGTTCCAGTGGAAAATGAGCACCAAAGAGTGAAAGTGGGTGTTGGCGTTCAACGCGAAGAATGGAAGGCCTTAGTGGATTGTGAAACCAGGGTAGTAGATTTTGAACTGTTTGTTGTTGCTCTTTTGAGCATGTGGTACTGGGGGGTGGAACCCAGGGGCATTGTACCTCTGAGCTACACCCCTAGCCCTATTTTTTATTTTTTATTTTGAAACAGTGTCTCACTGCATTGCAAAGGCCCTCACTAAGTAGCTGAGGCTGTCCTCCAACCTCCATCCTCCTGTCTCAGCCTCCCAAATGCTGGGATTACAAGCGTGCCCCACCAGGCCCGGTTCACGTGTATTGTTTTTAATAAATGAGCATAGAATGGGGAATAAAATGAGAGTACATAAAGTACAAGCGTGCGCCACCATGCCCGGTTTATTTATCTCAATTAGAACAATGTCCATGTTCCTCTATTAAAACATCCGTTGTATTATAAGACATTTAACAGCATACTAAATGTTATCTATTAGCTGGGTGCAGTGGCAATGCTTGTAATCCCAGAATTTGAGAGGTTGAAATAGGATTGCAGCTTCAAGGCCAGCCTCAGAAACATAGTAAGTTCTTCCATAATTTAGTGAAACCCTGTTTCAAAATAAAAACATAAAACAGGACTGGGGTTGTGGTTCATCCAACCCCTAGGTTCAATCCCTAGTACAACATAAGTACAAAAAGTTACTTAGTTCTATGTAACCATTACCCCCAAAGTTGGTGTCTTTGTGTGTGTGTATGTGGTACTGGGGGTTGGACCCAGAAGAATTCTACTTCTCAGCTCCACCCTCACCCCTTTTTATTTATTTATTTTATTTATTTTTTTGGTGGTACTGGGGATGGAACCCTTCTACCTCTGGGCTATACTCCCAGACTATATATATATATATATATATATATATATATATATATATATATATATATATTATTTTAAAACATGGTCTCACTAAGTTGCTGAGGCTAGTCTCGAACCTGCAATAATCCCATTTTATTTTGTTTTGTTGTAGTACTAGGGATTGAATTTAGATGCAGTCTACCTCCGGGCTGTATCACCAGCCCTATTTTCTTCTTTTTTTTCTTTTTTCTTATTTTGGTGGTACTGGGGGTGGAACCCAGAGGCTTTCTACCTCCGGGCTATACTCCCAGACCCATTTTATATTTTATTTGGAAACAGGGTCTCACTAAGTTGCTGAGAGCCTCACTAAGTAGCTGAGGCTGGCTTCGAACCTGCGCGATCCTCCTGTCTCAGCCTCCCAAGCGCGTGGATTACAAAACAGAGTCTTGCTAAGTTGCTGAGAGGCCTCACTAAGTAGCTAAGGTTGACTTTGAACCTGCAATCCTCCGGTCTCAGCCTCCCAAGTACTGAGATTACAAGCGTGTGTCACCATGCCCAGCCCCCTACGGTATTTACAAACAAAAATAACAATAACTTTTCTAGAAGATGGAAGAATGTCCCATGAAGGCTTCGTGTTCTGCTAGTCACAGTGGTATACATCTGTATTCTCAGTATTTGGAAAGATGAGACAGGAGGATCACAGGTTTGAGGTTAGTGCGTGGTAACTTAGGAGAGTCAGGCATGGTGGTACATTCTTGTCATACCAGTACTGGAGTGACTGAGACAGGAGGATCACAGGTTTGAAGACAGTCTTAGTAAGATTCTCATCAACCTGGCGAGGCCGTATTTCAAAATAAACATAAAATAAGGCTGGGGGTATAGCTCAGGTAGAATGTGCCTGGGTTCGATCCCCAGATGCAGGGTGGTGCACACTTGTCAGTACCTGGGAGACTGAGACAAGAGGATCACAGACTTGTGCCGGCCTCAGCAATTGAGTGAGGCTCTTCACAACTTAGTGAGACCCTGTTTCATAGCTCAGAGGTGCAATGCCCCTAGATTCAATCCCCAGTACCAAAAGGAAGGAAGGAAGGAAGGAAGGAAGGAAGGAAGGAAGGAAGGAAGGAAGGAAGGAAGGAAGGAAGGGATAGAAAGGAGTAGTGCAGAGATGGAAAGCTTGGTGGCACATGCCTGTAATCCCAATACTTGGGAGGTTGAGACAGGAGGATCACAGGTTCAAGGCCAGCCTCAGCAGTGTAGCACGACTCTCAGCAACCTAGTGAGACCTTGTTCCAAGACAAAATAAATAGAAATAGAGAGCTCACAAAAAATAAAATAAAAAGATCTAGTTTTTTCCCATAATGACTATTGCAGTATTTTCTTTTGAAATATCAAATTCTCTCTAAAAATTCCCTTTCCCGCCCCCCTTCCCCTCCTTTTCTGTGTCTGTGCCGTCTCCATTCCCATCTCTCTCCATCTCCTCCCCTCTGCTTTGCTGGTGGCCTACACACAAGCTCTAGTGGATAAGCTGAATTGACTGGTATCATTCCATTCCAGAAAGTACACATTTGTTCTTGTAATCTTTTAAGAGAGCATTGCTGCCACCTAGCGTGAAACTAAGGTTCATGGAGGGATGCAAAACAGCCTTGATAATAATCCTAACACTTGACACAATAATAGTGTGCTAACTTAACTTTCATTACGTTCTGGGCACTATTCAATGTACTTTATAGAAATAATCTCATTTAAGCCGGGCGTGGTGGCGCACACTTGTAATCCCAGCATTTGGGAGGCTGAGACCGGAGGATCAGTTCGCAGACAGCCTCAGCTACTTAGTAAGGCTCTCCTCAACTTAGTGAGACCCTGTTTCAAAATAAAGAATAAAAAATAGGGATGGGGATATAGCTCAGAATTAGAATGCCCCTGGGTTCCATCCCCAGTATCGCAAAAAGAATAAAAAAGTAAGGCTTGGGGCATAGCTCAGAGGTAGAATGCCCCTGGGTTCCATTCCCCAGTACACGAAAGAAAGGAAGAAAGGAAGGAAGGAAGGAAGGAAGGAAGGAAGGAAGGAAGGAAGGAAGGAAGGAAGGAAGGAAACTCATTGAATTATTACAGAATAAATGCTACAAGTAACAATGAGGGGATCACATAAAAGAAAAAACTGAGGCATCCTGAATGTGAATAACTTTCAGTGTCACCAGATTTGTAAATTTTTTTGCAATTGTTCCTTTCTTTAATGTTCTGATAGTTTCTTGTGGTGTGTGTGTGTGTTACTGAGGACTGAGTCTAGGGGCATTCTACCCCCAAACTACAACCCCAGCCCTATTTTATTTTTTATTTTGAAACAGGTCCTTACTAAGTTGCTGAAGCTGGCCGCAAGCCTGCAATTCTCCTGTGTCAGCCTCCCAAGTACTGGGATTGCAGGTGTCCACCACCGTGCCTACCCAGTCTTTTTCTTTCTTTTTTTTTTTTTTTCTGGTACTGGGGATTGAACCCAGGGGCATTCTACCTCTGAGCTACATCCCCAGCCCTATTTTTTATTCTTTATTTTGAAACAGGTTCTCATTGAGTTGCAAAGGACTTCACTAAGTAGTTGAGGCTCAAACCGCGATCCTCCTGTCTCAGCCTCCCGAATGCTGGAATTACAAGTGTGCACCACCACGCCCAGCTCCTTGCCCTTTTTATTTTTTATTTTGAAACAGGGTCTCGCTAAGTTACTGAGGATCTTTCTAGGTTTCTGAGGCTGGCTTCAGACCTCTAATCCTCCTGTCTTAGCCTCCAAGAACTGGGAGTACACGAGTAGGCCCCCACACCTGGCTCAGAGACTTTTTAAAGCATATTGCCAGCATCTACTCTGTATCCACAGTCATTCTTGGTCTCTTCGCTTGACATCTAATCTGCACAGATTAGCCCAAAAGAAGGTAACAATTTTCCTCATAAAGGGAAAAGAGTTTAAAGGTCTTTAGAGGTGAGTTGTTTATAATTAGACAGCTAGTAAGTTGCAGAGGCAGATGTGACCTGAACGCGGGTCAGTCTCGCTCCCGAGCCACCTGCCCTGGCTCCCCACTCACATCGCAGCCCATGGGTCCCCGAGATCCCCCCTACGCCCTTCCCATCACATCCACCCACCCGTTTTGTTTCCATAAGGCAGATGGGTTTCTATACCCTCACCCTATTACCTGACCAGAACAGAAAGTGACAGCCTCAGCTAGTGCCCAGGCTCCCCCACTGGGCACAAGTTATAGTCTCCCAGGCGCCCTGTTCTTTGGGAAACAAAGCCAATCAGGATCCATTCTCTTGAGCTAATGAGTGCAGTGTGCAGTTTACAACCTAGGATTCTCCCCAGAGCAACATCTGTCGCAGGAAGGCTCCCTGGCAGCTCTCAGCAGGCATCACCCGATCTGCGTCCATCCTGGAGCTGCTTAACATACAGGGTTCGGCCCTGGCCACTGGACTTGGATTCATCCCCTGGGCAAGAACAAAACACTGGTTTTAAGAGTAGGGGGAAAGCCAGGCTTGGTGGCGCATCTTTGTAATCTAGGAGAATCAAAGGTTCACAGCCAGCCTCAGCAATGTGGTGAGACCCTATTTCAAAATAAAAAATAAATAAATAAATAAATAAATAAATAAATAAATAAAGCCAGGTATGGGGATGCAGGTTTGTAATCCCAGTACTTGGGAGGCTCAAACTCAGGACCTCGTATATGCTAGGTAAGTGCCCTACCACTGAGCCATGCCCTCAGCCCCTCATAGTTAGACTTTCTACAAACCCACCTGGCCTCTTCATCTCAGCTCTACTGGTTCAGGAAGAGTTCAATTAAATATAAGTTACGTTTGAAAAGTCAATAAAACGTGACTCATTTAAAACAATATTTAAGCCAGGCATGGTGGCGCACGCTTGTAATCCCTGCGCTTGGGAGGCTGAGACAGAGGGATAACACAGGTTCGAAGCCAGCCTCAGCTACTTAGTGCAACCCTGTTTCCAAATAAAATATAAAATAGGTCTGGGAGTATAGCCCGGAGGTAGAAAGCCTCTGGGTTCCACCCCTAGTACCACCAAAAAATATATATTTATAATATTATATTTAACAATATTTAATAATGAGATATCATCTCCATTATCTAATTGCTCCTAGTTGCAAGCTAATGATAAACTCAAAATAACTTATTATAAGTTGGCATGAAATTAAAATTTCAAATGTGCTGAAGCAGATGAATCCTTGAATTCATATTTTACAGGGCAACATTGGTTGGTTTTTTTTGTTTTTTGTTTTTGTTTTTGTTTTGTTTTTTGGTAGTACTGGGGCTGGAACCCTTCTACTTCTGGGCTACACTCCTAGACTTATTTTATATTTTATTTGGAAACACGGTCTCTTAAGCCAGCATGCTGGCTTTAAATCTGCGAGATCCTCCTGTCTCCACCTCCCAAGTGTGGGGATTACAAGCGTGCACCACCACGCCTTGGCTACAGGGCAACATTTTAAGACTCCAAAGACCTCATATATTAAGATGTGTAGCCAGAGCTGGGTGTGATGGCATACTGTAATCGCAGTACTTGGGAGACTAAAACAGAGGATTGAAGGTTCAAGACCAGCCTTAGCAATTTAGTGAGACCCTGTTTCAAAATAAAAAATAAAGCTGGGTATGGTGGCACATGCTTGTAATCCCACTACTTGGGAGGCTGAGACAGGAGGAGCACAGGCTCAAGGACAGCTTCAGCTAGTATTGAGGCCCTCTGCAACTCAGTAAGTCCCTGTTTCAAAATAAAAGAATGAAAAATAGGGCTAGGGTATAGCTTGGAGGTAGAATGTCTCTGGGTTCAATACCCAGTACTAAAATAAATATATAAATAAATAAGTAATAAATAAATAAATAATAGGTCTGGGGTTGTAGTTTAGAGGCAGAATACCCCTGGACTCAATCCATAGTATAACACACATACACACACACGCACGCACGCACGCACGCACGCACGCACGCACACAGAATGAGGCATTGTGGTATACTGCTGTAATCTCAGTATTAGGGAGGCGGAAAGAGGAGGATCACACACTAAAACTGACAGCTAAATACTATAGGAGTAATTTGTTCTAATAGATTCTGCTAGGCTACTTGAATACAAGAAAGTGATAAAGAGGAGGGAACTATATAGGAGTGAGGCAGAGCTGTGAGGAGGAAGAGTGGGGTGAGGAGAGCCCACAGGCTTTCTTTCCCTTTTGGAAAAAAAGGATGCGGCCTGGCAACTGGCATAAGAAGCGGAACCTTGAAGACAGAGAAGTGTTTGCCGTGGTCTGTGGTTTAAACCTCTCCACTGTGTTCCTGGGAAATTTAAGTAAAGATCTGTATTGTTGGTTTGGGGCATTTGTTTGTTTGTTCGTTTGTTTGCAGTACAGGGGATAGAAGCAGGGCCTCACACCTACTAGGCAAGTGCTGTGCCCCTGAGCTACACCTATACCTCTATTTGTTTGTTTATTTATTTATTTATTTACTTAATTTTTTAATTTATGGTGCTGGGGATTGAACCCAGGGGGAATTCTGCCTCCAAGCCACACACCCCCAGCCTAATTTTTTGGGTTTTGTTTGTTTTTGTTTTTTGTTTGTTTTTTGGTGGTACTGGGGGTGGAACCCAGAGGCTTTCTACCTCCGGGCTATACTCCCAGATTCATTTTATATTTTATTTGGAAACAGGGTCTTACTAAGTAGATGAGAGCCTCACTAAGTAGCTGAGGCCGGCTTCAAACCTGTGCGATCCTCCTGTCTCAGCCTCCCAAGCGCGGGGATTACAAGCATGCACCACCACACCCGACTTGTTTTTTATTTTGAAACAGGGTCTCATTAAGTTGCAGAGGGCATCACTAAGAGGCTGAGGCTGGCCACGAACCGGGATCCTCCCATCTCAGCCTCCCAAATAATGGGATTACAAGCGTGTGCCACCACGCCCGACTTTTCTTTCTTTCTTTCTCTTTCTTTCGTTCTTTCTTTCTTTCTTTCTTTCTTTTTTTTGACAGGGTCTCGCTATTGTATCCAGAATGCCCTCTAGCTTGTATTCTTGGCCTCCTAAGTGCCTCTGTGCCTGGCTCATATTGTTCTGCGTGTGTGTGTTACTGGGGATTGAACTCGGGGCATTCTACATCCAAGCTACACCTCCAGTCGTGTTTCACTTTTATTTTGAAACAGGGTCTCCATAGGTTGATGAAATAAGGTCTCACTACTTGCTGAGGCTGTCTTCAAACCTGCGATCCTCCTGTCTCAGCCTCCCACACACTGGGATGGCAAGCGTGTGCCACCACGCTGGGCACATAATGTTCTAAAATGATAGTAATGGTCCAGCATTTCCCACTCTTGCAACCCGTGCTGCGATTCATGACCCTGGTGTTGAAACCACCCCTAGTAATCTTACCATCCTTTACCAGATGCTTAGTCTCTGGTTTTTCTTCCAGCCAGGAGAGCTCTGGAGACTGGCCCATGAGACCTAAGAGGAAGGCTGCTGGGAGCTGCTGGGAATATTTTGCTTCCTGCAGAGCAGAGAAACACACCTGAGGAGAATTCTCTAGAGAGGTTGTTGAGGCTGTAGTTTTGTGCCAGGAAGAAGTGTAAAGATGGACAGATCTCCAGCACCAGGAGATAGCGCACCTGGGTCCCTGGAGAAGTCACTGCACTGATGGGGCACACCTGGACTGCGGGGAGCCATGCTCCTTGTTAGTGACCTAGTAGACAGTCTTTTCTGTTTAAGCCTCTTCAGCCACAGTTGATACAGTTTCCTGTTATTTGTAGTAGGACCATGCCTGGTTCTCAAGATCAATATTCGCTTAAAAAGTTGGGGGCAACGCCGGGTGTGGTGGCGCACTCTTGTAATCCCCGCGCTTGGGAGGTGGAGACAGGAGGATCGAGCAGGTTCCAAGCCAACCTCGCTGGCTTAAGAGACCCTGTTTCCAAAAATGGAAAAAAGCATAAAATAGGTCTGGAAGTATAGCCCGGAGGTAGAAGGGTTTCCAGGAACTCCAGTACCACCACACACACACACAAAAAAAGTTGGGGGCAAAGCCGGGCGTGGTGGTGCACGCTTGTAATCCCCGCGCTTGGGAGGCAGAGACAGGAGAATTGCGCAGGTTTGAAGCCAGCCTCGCTTATGAGACCCTGTTTCCAAATAAAAATATAAAAAATAGGTGTCTGGGAGTGTACCCCAGAGGTAGAAGGGTTTCCAGGAACCCCAGTACCACCAAAAAAAAAAAAAAAAAAAAAAAAAAAAGCCGGGCACGGTGGTGCACGCTTGTAATCCCAGCAGCATTTGGGAAGCTGAGACAGGAGGATATCGGTTTGAGGACAGCCTCAGCTACTTATGCCCTTTGCAACTAAAAATAAAGAATCAAAATTAGGGCTGGAGGTGTAGCTCGGAGGTAAAATGCCCCTGGGTTCCATCTCCAGTACTAAAAAAAATTTTTGCTTAAAGACAATATAGTCCAGAGGGGTAATGCTGAGACACACTGTCCCAGTCCACATTCTTCCAGCTGGAGGCCTCCAGCTAGCTAGTTACCTCTAGGCCTCAGTTTATATCTGTAGCACAAAAATAATTGTCTTTATATTATAGGACTCTCATGGTTATGAGTTGAACTGCATATTAAGACTTAAAAGAATGACATCGGGTAGGGTGGCACATACCTCTGACCCCAGCACTCTGAAAGTTGAAACAAAAAAATTGCAGATTCAAGGCCAGCCTCAGCAACTTAGTGAGTGAGACCCGTAGTAATTTAGCAAGACCCTGTTTCAAAATAAAAAGGCTGGACGTGGTGGCGCACGCTTGTAATTCCAGCATTCGGGAGGCTGAGACAGGAGGATCGCAGTTCGTGGACAGCCTCAGCTACTTAGTGAGGCCCTCTGCAACTCAGTGAGACCTGGCTTCAAAATAAAGAATAAAAATATAGGGCAGGGAGTGTATCTTGGAGGTCAAATGCCCCTGGTCAAATGCCCAGACCCACAAAAATAAAATAAAATAAAGCAGAGGGTGTAGCTCAGAGGTTGAATGCTCCTGAGTTCCATCTCCAGACTTGCAAAAATAAATAAATAAGTAAATACAGCAGGACTGGAGGTGTAGCTCAGAGGTAGAATTCAATTTCCAGTACATGCCTCCCCCCTAAAAAAAAAAAAGAAAATACTCAAGAGAATGCCTTGCCAGTATTACATAACAAATACAAATTGTCATTATTATTATTATTATTATTATTATTATTATTATTATTTTGGTGATACTGGGGTTCATGGAAACCCTTCTACCTCCAGGCTACACTCCCAGACCTAGTTTTATATTTTTATTTGGAAACAGGGTCTCTTAAGCCAGCAAGGCTGGCTTCGAACCTGCGAGATCCTCCTGTCTCTGCCTCCCAAGTATGGGGATTACAGGCGTGCGCTACCATGCCCAGCCTTCAAATTGTCATTATTTTGAAGGCTTAAAAAGAGAAACATAAGCTGGGAGTGGTGGCACATGCTTGTAATCCCAGCGCTTGGAAGGCTGAGACAGGAGGATCGTGTAGGTTCGAAGTCAGCCTTGCTGGCTTAAGAGACCCTGTTTCCAAATAAAATATAAAATAGGTCTGGGAGTGTAGCCCGGAGAAGGGTTCCATCCCTAGTACCACCAAAATAAATAAATAAATAAATAAATAAATAAATAAATAAATAAATAAATAGAAATATAGTATTCAAAAATCTTGAAAAGGTGGGGGTTACAGCTTAATGATTAACATGAGTAAGGCCCTAAATTCAATCTCTAGTACCCCCTTGCAAATCTTCAAAAGTAGCAGGACCCCTTCAAAGATGTAAAGTTTATCAATTACAGATTTAGAATTTACAGATAATCTGCTACTTTAACCATTAGATCTAAGATGTGGAATAGATTTTTTTTTTTAGTGCTCATGAAGAAATTTTTAAACAAACACAGAAATTGTTAAACAAATATAAAGAGTCATACAATAAATACCCATTTACAGCCACTATCAGCATGTTTACAGTTCTGTTTAATCAGTCACTTTCCTCAGAAATTCTGGGTAAATTTTTAAACATCATTGATTATGTCACTTTAATTTTATTAAAAATTAAATACTAGCGGCGCGTGGTGGCTCACACTTGTAATCCCAGCATTTAGGAAGCTGAGAAAGGAGGATTGTGGTTCGTGGACAGCCTCAGCTACTTAGCGAGGCCCTTCACAACTCAGTGAGACCCTGTTTCAAAATAAAGAATAAAAGCCGGCTGTGGTGGTGCACAAGTGTAATCCCAGCATTTGGGAGGCTGAGACAGGAGGATGTGGTGGTTTGGGGACAGCCTCAGCTACTTAATGAGGCCCTTTGCAACTCAGTGAGACCCTGTTTCAGAAATAAAAAGTTATAAAAATAGGGCAGGGGTTGTAGCTTGGAGGTCTAATGCCCCTGGATTTCATCCCTAGACCCACAAAAAATAAATAAATAAAAAT
Source organism: Muscardinus avellanarius (assembly GCF_963383645.1). Lineage (NCBI taxonomy): Eukaryota > Metazoa > Chordata > Mammalia > Rodentia > Gliridae > Muscardinus > Muscardinus avellanarius. The sequence goes on along the minus strand of NC_137791.1, from coordinate 66,876,818 downwards.
AAATAAATAAAAGGAAGTGTGATAACCGGCTTTGTAATCCCAGCATTTGGAAGGCTAAGGAGGAGGATATAGGTTCACGGATAGCCAATGAGGCCCTTTGCAATTCAGTGAGACACTGTTTCAAAATAAAGAATGAAGCCAGGTGTAGTGGCGCACACTTGTAATCCCAGCATTTGGGATGCTGAGACTGGAGGATAGAGATTTGCAGACAGCCTCAGCTACTTAGTGAGGCCCTCTGCAATTTAGTGAGACCCTGTTTCAAAATAAGGAATAAAAAATAGGGCAGGGGGTGTAGCTTGGAGGTCAAATGCCTCTGGGTTTCATTCCCAGACCCGTAAAAAAAAGGGGTCTAGGGGTGCAGCTTGGAGGTAGAATGTCCCTACGTTCAATCCCCAGTATCACACAAATAAGTAAATAAATAGCGGGGCATGGTGGTGCACACCTGTAATCCCTGCGCTTGGGAGGCTGAGACAGGAGGATTGCACAGGTTCTAAGCCAGCCTCAGCTACTTAGTGAGGCTTTCAGCAACTTAGACCCTGTTTCCAAATAAAATATAAAATAGGTCTGGGAGTATAGCCCGGAGGTAGAAAGCCCCTGGGTTCCACTCCCAGTACACAAAAAATAAAAGAAAATAAATAGGTAAATAAATAAATATCTGTTGAACTGACTTGAGTGTATTTACCTTCAGAGAGCTATCCTTTCAACTCGTACACACACACGTTACTGGTGGTGTCTGGAGAAGCATACATGCAGGGCAGGGGACAGAGAGCTAGTGGTTGTAAAAGAAGTGGGTATGATAAGGAAAAGGGAGATAAATTCAGTGAGTTTCGAATAGACTTAAGTAGTATGGGAAAAAAACCAGAACTACAAGCTTTAATTTCAGTTTATTTCCTCTTGTGCCATTTGGATATTAAGCAAGCCACTTTCATTTCTCTGTTTGACCATGCCTTTTTTTTTTTAAAGGAATATGCCTTGTGGAATTATTTTATGAATTCAGTAATAAGACACTGGAAAGTACCTTTTCCTCTTAGCCAAAATTATGCAGAAGAGAATTTCCACCATCTGGGCCAATTCAACCAGAGAAGTGGAGTTTTGTGTCTTGTCTTGTCTTTCTCTCTTCCTCTTCCTCCTCCTTCTTCTCCTCCTCCTTCTCTTCTACCTCTTTCTCTTCTTCCTCCTGCTATCTCCTTCTATAAACCAAAAGTCATTAATTCAATAAGTGTTTATGGAAGAATTATTATATGCTAGAAGCTCTGATGACTTCTGGGGTAGCCAAGAGTACTATGCGCTGTTGTTGGAGAAGCTGGGAGCTCAGGGTCTAAAAGCAGAAGTTGGCACATGGTACCTGGGAGGCTGAGCTAGGAGGGTAGCAGGTTTTTGGCCAGCCTCAGCAACTGAGGCCCTCTGTAACTTAGTGAGACTCTGTTTCAAAATAAAAGAATAAAATAGGGCTGGGAGCCCAGACTGGTGACACACACTTGTAATCCCAGCATTTGGGAGGCTGAGAGAGGAGGATCACAGTTTGCGGACAGCCTTAGCTATTTAGTGAGGCCCTCTGCAACTCTGTGAGACCCTGTTTCAAAATAAAGAATAAAAAATAGGACTAGGAGTGTAGCTTGGAGGTAGAATACCCCTGGGTTCCATCTCCAGTACCGGAAAAAAAAAAAAAAAAATAGGGCTGGGGGAGCCAGGCATAGTGGCGCACACTTGTAATTGCAGGACTTGGGAGGTTGAGACAGGATCACACAGATTCGAAGCCAGCCTCAGCTACTTAGTGAGGCTCTCAGCATCTTAGTGAGAACTTGTTTTCAAATAAAATATAAAATAGGTCTGGGAGTGTAGCCTGGAGGCAGAAAAGCTCCTGGGTTCCATCCCAGTACACCACACACACACACACACACACACACACACACACACACACACACAAATAGGACTGAGGGTGTAGCTCAGAGGTAGACTGCCTCTGGTTTCCATCCCTAGTACCACAAAAAATACATTTTTTTTTTTTTTTTTTTTTTTTTTTTGGTGGTACTGGGGTTCCTGGAAGCCCTTTACCTCCAGGCTACACTCCCAGACCTATTTTATATTTTTATTTAGAAACAGGGTCTCCTCCTAAGCCAGCACGCGCTGGCTTCGAACCTGCGCGTTCCGCGATCCTCCTGCCTCCGCCTACCAAGCGCGGGGGGGGGGGGGGGGGGGATTACAAGCGTGCGCCACCACACCCGCCCCATTTTTTTTTTTTTTAAAGGGCTAGAGGTGGCTAGGCGTGATGGCACACGCTTGTGATCCCTGCGCTTGGAAGGCAGAGACAGGAGGATCGCAGAGATTCGAAGCCAGCCTCGCTGGCTTAAGAGACCCTGTTTCCAAATAAAAATATAAAATAGGTCTGGGAGTGTAGCCCGGAGGTAGAAGGGTTTCCAGGAACCCCAGTAACACGAAAAAAAAAAAAAAAAAAAGACTAGAGGTGTAGCTCAGAGATAGTCCACCCAGGATTCATTCTTCAGTACCCTCCTCCCCCCAGATAAGCAGAACTTTCAGGAAAGTAATTTAAATCAAAGGAACATTTCTCATAAGGATACTGGCTTATCTCTAGGACTCAAGCATGGGAATGCTGCCAGCCCTCAGGCAAGAATTGAAAGCAAGAACTGGGTTTCTCATTCTTCTCTCTCTCTCTCTCTCTCTCTCTCTCTCTCTCTCTCTCTCTCTCTCTCTCTCTCTCTCTCTGTGTGTGTGTGTGTGTGTGTGTGTGTGTGTGTGTGTGTTTATTTCTGTGTATTTGCAAATTGGATTTCTGTGTACTTCAAAGCCCAAGATGGGCCGGGCGTGGTGGCGCACGCTTGTAATCCCCGCGCTTGGGAGGCAGAGACAGGAGGATCGCGCAGGTTCAAAGCCAGCAGCGCTGGCGTAAGAGACTCTGTTTCAAAAATATAAAATAGGTCTGGGAGTGTAGCCCGGAGGTAGAAGGGCTTCCAGGAACCCCAGTACCACAAAAAAAAAAAAAAAAAAAAAAAAGCCCAAGATGGAACACAGTTGCTTCCTCTTGAGTTTTAAGTTATAGTTTGAAGTACATGAAAACTGACTTTCAGTCGTAATACCACATAGGGAGAGTCTAATTCGTTAAATTTTCATTCAACCTCCTCTCCTGAACCAGGTAGCTTTGGTGGTGGTGATGGAGGGAGAGGGAGAGTTTTGATGCAAACCTGCGGCCCAGGGCCCATTCCTGGGAGAACAAAGGATCCACTCCCAGAGAGAAGCCTCCCAGACTTCCTGGACATTCTTCTTCTTCCTCCTCCTCCTCCTCCTCCTTCGCTCTTCTCCTCCTCCTTCTCCTCCTCCTCTTCCTCCTCCACTTCCTCCTCCTCCTCCTCCTCCTCCTCCTCCTCCTCCTCCCCCTCCTCCTCCTCCTCCTCCTCCTCCTCCTCCTCCTCCTCCTCCTCCTCCTCCTCCTTCTTCTTCTTCTTCTTCTTCTTCTTCTTCTTCTTCTTCTTCTTCTTCTTTCTTTTTTTTGTGTGTGTGGTGCTGGGGACAGAAACCAAGAAGCATTCTACCTCTGAGCTACATCCCCAGCCTGATTTATTATTATTTTTTGAAACAGGGTCTCACTGAGTTGCGGAGGGCCTCACTAAGTAGCTGAGGCTGTCCACGAACTGTCATCCTCCAGTCTCACCCTCCCAAAAGCTGGTATTAAAAGTGTGTGCCAGCCGGGCGTGGTGGTGCACGCTTGTAATCCCCGCGCTTGGGAGGCAGAGACAGGAGAATCGCGCAGGTTCGAAGCCAGCCTTGCACGCTGGCTTAGGAGACCCTGTTTCCAAATAAAAATGTAAAAAATAGGTCTGGGAGTGTAGCCCAAAGGTAGAAGGGCTTCCAGGAACCCCAGTACCATCACACACACCAAAAAAAGTGTGTGCCACCATGCCCGGCTTCTCCTTCTCCTTCTCCTTCTCTTTCTCCTTCTCCTTCTCCTTCTCCTCCTTCCTCTTCCTCTTCCTCCTCCTCTTCTTCTTCTCCTCCTCCTCCTCCTCCTCTTCCTCCTCCTCCTCCTCCTTCTCCTTCTCCTCCTTCTTCTTCATTATGGTGCTGGGGTGGAACCCAGGGGCATTCTACCTCTGAGCTATACCCCTAACCTGATTTTGTATTCCTTATTTTGAAACAAGGTCTCACTGAGTTGCAAAGCAGCTGAGGCTGGTGGCAAACCCATATCCTCCTGTCTCAGCCTCTCATATGCTGGGATTACCAGCGTGCGCCACCACACCCAGCTCATGGTAGACATTTTTATAGCTTTCCCTCGACCACTTCTCCCTCCTTGTTGGTACAACTCTAGTTTGGGGCAGGTATCTACTCTCCTCCACTTGGTCAAAGACAGGACTGGATGCTGACTACTTCCCAAGCCCTGGTCAAAGCCAATCAAAAAATTTTGATTAGGCTGGACATGGTGGCAAAAGCATGTAATTCCAGCATTTGGGAAGCTGAAACCAAATGATGGAAGTTTGCAAACAGCCTCAGCTACTACTTAGTGAGGCCCTCTGCCCTATTTCAAAATAAAGAAAAAAAGAGGGCTGGGGCCGGGTACAGTGGCCCACACTTGTAATTCAGCATTTGGGAGGCTGAGACTGGAGGATTACAATTCGCAAACAGCCTCATCTGCTTAGTGAGGCCCTTTGCAACTCCATGAGACCCTGTTTCAAAAATTTTAAAAAAGAGTGAAAAATAGGACTGTGGGTGTAGCTCGGAGGTAAAATGTCCCTGGGAGCCAGGTGTGGTGGCACACACTTGTAATCCCAGCATTCGGGAGGCTGAGACTGGAGTACCGCAGTTCTCAGACAGCCTCAGCTACTTAGTGAAGCCCTCCGAAACTTAGTGAGACCCTCTTTCAAAATAAAGAATAAAAAATAGGGCAGGGGGTATATCTCAGAGGTCAAATGCCTCTGGGTTCCATCCCCAGACCCACAAAAAAGGGGGGGGGGCTAGGGGTATAGCTCAGAGGTAGAATGCCCCTGGGCTCCAGCCCCAGTACTTCAAAATAAAAATTTTTTTTTATTAGTTAAAATCAATTAAAGCCAGGCATGGTGGTGAATGCCTATAATGCAGCACTTGGGAAGCAGAGATAGGTTTAGCAAGACCCTCAACAACTTAGTGAGACCCTGTTTCTCAGTAAGGGAAAATGGAGCTGGGGGTGTAACTCAGAGGTGGAATGCCTCTGGGTTGAACCCCCCAGTAAAACACACACACACACACACACACACACACACACACCTCCAAGGGGGTGCCATTCCTTCTGTCACTGACTGAGTTAGATCTATGCAGGTGGCACATTCTCTTTAATGAGGCATGAGGTAAAAGCAGCTGAAGATTTCTTAGAAAGCTTTTGTCCCAATCCTAAAAAACAAGATTCAGACTAAGAGATTATCTTATTTTTATTATTTTTATTTTTTGCAGGTCTGGGGAAGGAACCCAGGAGCATCTGACCTCCGAGCTATACCCCCTGCCCTAGCTTTTTTATTCTTTAATTTGAAACTGGGTCTCACTAAGTTGCGGAGGGCCTCACTAAGTAGCGGAGGCTGTCCACGAACCACGATCCTCTGGTCTCAGCCTCCAGAATGCTGGGATTACAAGTGTGCACCACCATGCCCGGCTAAGAGATTATCTTTATCCCCTTTCCCATCTACCATCTCGGTCTGGTTATTGGATACTACTGGATACACCTTGAACTGCTATAGCCATTTATCATTAAGAGGAGAACTATTTGCCTGAATGTGGTACATACTTGTGATCCTAGCACTTGGGAGGATGAGACAGTAGGATCACAGGTTTGCGACCAACCTCAGCTACTTAGTGAGACCTTGTTTCAAAATAAAAAATAAAAAAAATAGGGCTAGTGGTATAGTTCGTAGATAGAATGCCCCTGGGTTCAATCCCCAGTAACACCAAAAACAAACAAACAAACAAACAAAGAACTACTCTAAGTAAAAAGCTAAAAGACCATTTCCATGGATTATAATGTCATGTATCAGTGAATTATCATCTTAGGAGCTACCCTACATTTGAATTTCGTGTGTGTGTGTGTGTGTGTGTGTGTGTGTGTGTGTGTGTTACTAGCAATAAACCCAAAGGCCCTCTACCTCTGAGCTCCATCCTAGCCCTACTTTATTTTTTTATTTTGAAAGGAGGACTTGCTAAATCCTCTCTTTTTTTTTTTTTTTTTTTTTTTTAGTACTGGGGATGAAACCCAGGGACATTCTACCTCCAAGCTACACCCCCAGCCCTGTTTTTTATTCTTTATTTTGAAACAGGGTCTCACGAGTTGCCAAGGGCCTCACTGAGTAGCTGAGGCTGTCCGTGAACTGTGATCCTCCTGTCTCAGCCTCCTGAACGTTGGATTTTCCCTCACTAAAGTAGAGCTATGGAAGGAAATGAGGTTAACAATAAGCAAAGCAGAAGCCACAATTAAACAGCAATGACTCTGGAAGCCGGTGGAAAAAATTATTAAGGAAAATATTCACTAATATAGGAATTTCTGCTCAGCCAAATTATTATTCTATTATCAAAATTATTCACTGAAGCCAAGCATGGTGGCGCACGCTTGTAATTCCCGCGCTTAGGAGGCTGAGACAGAAAGATCGCGCAGGTTCGAAACCAGCCTCAGCTACTTAGTGAGGCTCTCAACTTAGTGAGACCCTGTTTCCAAATAAAATAGAAAAATAGGTCTGGGAGTATAGCCCGGAGGTAGAAAGCCTCTGGGTTCCACCCCCAGTACCAATATATATATATATATATATATATATATATATATATATATATATATATTTTTTTTTTTTTTTTTTTTTTTTTTTTAGTGGTACTGGGGATTGAATACAAGGGCATTCTACCTTTGAACTACACCCTCAGCTTGATTTTTTTATTCTTTTTGTGTGTGTGTGGGTCTGGGGATGGAACCCAGGGGCATTCAACCTCTGAGCTACACCCTCTGCCCTATTTTTTATTCTTTATTTTGAAACCAGGTCTCACTGATTTGCAGAAGGCCTCACTAAGTAGCTGAGGCTATCCACTAAACTCGATCCTCCGATCTCAGCCTCCCAAATGCTGGGATTACAAGCGTGAGCCACCATGCCCAGCAGGTTTTTTTTATTCTTTATCTTGAAACTGGGTCTCTCTAAGTTTTGGAGGTCCTCTCTAAGTAGCTGAGGCTGTCCGAAAACCTGCAATCCTCCTGTCTCAGTCTCCCAAGTGCTGGGATTACAAGCATGTGTCATCACTCCTGGCACCAATTATTCAAAATAAAAATAAACCCGGGTGTAATGGCGCATGCTTGTAATCCCAGCATTCAGGAGGCTGAGACCAGAGGATCACATTTCGCGGACAGCCTCAGCTCCTTATTGAGGCCCTCCGCAACGCAGTGAGCCCTGTTTCAAAATAAAGAATAAAAGCTGGGCATGGTGGCGCTCACTTGTAATCCCAGTACTTGGGAGGCTGAGACAGGAGGATTGCGCAGGTTCAAAGCCAGCCTTGGCTACTTACTGAGGCTCTCAGCCACTCAGTGAGACCCTGTTTCCAAATAAAGAATAAAAAATAGGACTGGGGGTGTAGCTCAGAGGTAGAATGCCCCTGGGTTCCATCCCCTGTACTGCAAAAGAAAAGGAAAGAAAAGAAAAGAAAAGAAGAGAAAAGAATAAAGCTGGGTGTGGTAGTGCACGCTTGTAATCCCTGTGCTTGAGAGGCTGAGACAGGAAGATCGCACAGGTTCGAAGCCAGCCTCAGCTACTTAGTGAGGCTCTCAGCAACTTAGTGAGGCCCTGTTTTCAAATAAAATATTAAAAAAAAGGTCTGGGAGTATAGCCCATAGGTAGAAAGCCTCTGGGTTCTACCCCCAGTACCACCAAAATAAATAAAGAAATAAAATAAAGAATAAAAAATAGGGCAGGGGGTGTAGCTCAGAGGCCGAATGCCCCTGGCTTCCATCCCTAGATTCTAAAAAGAAAAAAGAAGGAAAGAAAAAGAAAAAGAAAAAGAAAAAAGAAAAGTTGTCAGTAATGTACTCCATGACTCAGCTTGCACTAGCATTTATATGAATATTGATTTAGAAAAATTATGATATAGCTTTACTGGCAGGATGTCTGGACGAGGTAAGTGGATGTGTGATGTCTTTGTGTAAAGGAGAGAAATCTTTAGTAGTAGAAAGATCATAGATAATACCTACATTTTAAAAATTAAGGAGCAGTACAAGCACTTTATTTAAATATGGAGCTGGGCATGGTGGCCCATGTTTTTAATTCCAGTATTTGGGAAGCTGAGAGAGGAGGATCCTCGTTCTTGGACAGCCTCAGCTACATAGTGAGGCCATTTGTAACTCAGTGAGACCCTGTTTCAAAAAAAAAAAAATTTAAAAATAGGGCTGGGAGTGTAGCTCGAAGGTAGAATCCCCTGAGTCCCATTCCCAGTGCCGTAAATAAATAAATAAATAAATAAATAAATAAATAAATAAATAAATAAGGAGAGTCAGGTATGGTAGCACACATCCCTAATCCCAGTACTTTGGAGGCTAAGACAGGAGGTTTGCAGTTTCAAGGCTATCCTTAGCAAGTTAGCAAGACTGTCAGCAACCTTAAAATTAAACAGATGCGGTGGCACATGCTTGGAATTCCAGTACTTGGTAGGCTGAGATAGGAGGATCACAGGTTTAAGGCCAGCCTCAGCTATTTAGCCAAGCCCTCTGCAACTTAATGAAACCCTGTTTCAAAATAAAGAAAAAGCTGGGCCTCTGGCCCTGACCCTGGGCGGGTGGGCAGGCGCTGGTGGGGCACCCCTAGGCGAGCCCCTCCCCACCCAGAAGGACCCTGTGGTCTGGGCCTCTGGCCCCCACCCTGGGCGGGTGGGCAGGCGCTGGCGGGGCACCCCTAGGCGACCCCCTCCCCACCCAGAAGGACCCTGTAAAAAAGGAAAAGAAAAAGGAAAAAGGAAAAAGGAAAATATCGGAGAGGGGTCAAGGCCATGGCAGATGCCAGGATACTGGAGATGCAGACAAATCCAAATGAACTGGAATTATTAGAAAAATGCCCCGCTAAGAAGGACTGCTTCTTCTCTACATTGTTAAGAATCTTGGACATCACCTGTAAGGAGAGAGACTTTAGCGGAGACCAAGGAGAAAGGCGGTGCTGAAAGCGGTCTCCACATTGGTGGTGGAGACTTGTATTCTGGAGAAGCAGAAATCGGAGCCTACCAACCTAATTTTTTTTTTTTTTTTTTTTGGAGAAATTACACCAAAGGTCAAATGCTACCGTTGCGCATGCTTAGGAACACTGGACAACATTCAGAGTGGAAAAAGAGCTTGGGAAAGATTTGAAATGGTGGAGGCAGTGGCAATGGCAGTGGCCAGTACTCAGGGGAGGCAGAGATCTGATGATTTACACCTGGAACCTTTGAAGTAATGACCCCAGAGGCAGAATGCTACCACCACGCACCCTCGAGAACGTGGGACAAATGGTTGGGTGAAGATGGTGCTCGGATTAGAGCCTGCCGAGGGGTGAGGCCGGCGATGGACACAGTAAAGCTGGCATTGAAGCCTGTCGTGAGGCAAGGCTGGTGCTAGAGCCTCCGAGGCCGGGATCGGAACCTGCCGAGTGGTTAAGCCAGTACTGGGGCCAGTGAAGCTGGGATCAGATCATGCCATGAGGCAAGGCCGGTGCTGGGGCCTTTGAGGCTGGGATCAGAGCCTTCCAAGGGTTAGGCCGGTGCTGGGACCAACAAGGCCAGGATTGGAGCCTTCCGTGAGGCAAGGCCTCTATTGAGGACTCCGAGGCCAGGATTGGAGCCTGCCGAGGGCTTAGGCCGGTGCTGGGGCCAGCGAGGCCGGGATCGGAGCCTGCCGTGAGGCAAGGCCGCTGCTTGGGCCTCCGAGGCTAGGATCGGAGCCTGCCATGAGGCAAAGCCGGTGATGGGGCTTCCGAGGCCGGGATCAGAGCCTGCTGAGGGGTTAGGCTGGTGCTGGGGCCAGCGAGGCTGGGATCAGAGCCTTCAATGAGGCAAGGCCGCTATTGAGGCCTCTGAGGCCGGAATTGGAGCCTGCCGAGGGGTTAGGCCGGTGCTGGGGCCAGCGAGGCCGGTATCGGAGCCTGCTGTGAGGCAAGGCCAGTGCTGGGGCCTCCGAGGCCGGGATCGGAGCCTGCCGTGAGGCAAGGCTGGTGCCAGGGCCAGCGTGGCTGGTATCAGTGCCTGCCATGAGGCAAGGCCAGTGCTGGGGCCTCCGAGGCCAGGATCAGAGCCGGCGGAGGGATTAGGCCGGTGCCGGGGCCAGCGGCCGGCATCGGAGCCTTCCGTGAGGCAAGGCCGCTATTGAGGCCTCTGAGGCCAGGATTGGAGCCTGCTGAGGTGTTAGGCCGGTGCTAGAGCTAACGAGGCCGGCATCGGAGCCTGCCGTGAGACAAGGTCGGTGCTGGGGCCTCCGAGGCCAGGATCGGAGCCTGCCGAGGGATTAGGCTGGTGCTGGGGCCAGCGACCTGCATTGGAGCCTCCCGTGAGGCAAGGCCGGTGCCGGGGCCTCCGAGGCTGGGATTGGAGTCTGCTGAGGGGTTAGGCTGGTGCCGGGACCAGCGGCCGGCATCGGAGCTGAGGCAAGGCCGTTATTGAGGCCTCCGAGGCCGGGATCGGAGCCTGCTGAGGGGTTAGGCCGGTGCTGGGGCCAGCGAGGCTGAGATCGGAGCCTGCTGCAAGGCAGGGCCAGTGCTGGGGTCTCAGAGGCTGGGATCGGAGCCTGCCGAGGGGTTAGGCCAGTGCCGGGGCCAGCAGCCGGCATCGGAGCCTTCCGTGAAGCAATACCGCTACTAAGGCCTCCGAGGCCTGGATCGGAGCCTGCCGAGGGGTTAGGCCGATGCCAGGGCCATCGTCTAGCATCGGAGCCTGCCATGAGGAAGGCCGGTGTTGGGGCCTCCCAGGCCGGGATCGGAGCCAGCTGGCCAGTGTCTGGGCCAGTGAGACCACAGTCGGGGCCTCCCATGAGGCAAGGCCGCTGCTTGAGCCAGCAAGGTCTGGATCAGTCCACCGGGTAGCCAGGCCACAACTGGGGCTGTCAAGAGTGGGATCGGTATTTGCAACGCGGCATGCACAGAGAAATATCGCAGAAAATTAAAACCAGATGCTTCCCCTAATCAGCAATAACTAGGAGGAAAGGGGCAACAGGAAGTGGTCGAGCTATAGAAAGGCCCCTATAGTGAAGCAATTAAGGTGACCAATCAGAGGGTATGGAATAGGGGAGGATGGAGCCTCTTTAAAAAGCAGGAGGTACATAAACATATGTATCAAAGTTAATCACCAAACAAGCATGGGATTGAGGGAGGGGGAGGGAATGGGATGGGGACTGGATGAGGGCTAATTGTATGATGTGTGCTTGTATATCCTCTCAAGTCTTGTATTCCAATGTGATGTATGATTACAATGTACCAATAAAAATAAATTTTAAAAAATTTAAAAAAATAAAGAAAAAAAGGGCCGGGTGTGGTGGCTTGGGAGGCGGAGACAGGAGGGTCACACAGGTTCAAAGCCAGCTTCTCTGGTTTAAGAGACCCTGTTTCCAAACAAAAATATAAAACGGGTCTGGAAGTGTAGCCCAAAAGTAGAAGGGTTTCCGGGAACCCAAGTACCAGAAAAGAAAAGAAAAGAAAAGAAAAGAAAAGAAAAGAAAAGAAAAGAAAAGAAAAGGAAAAGAAAAGAAAGGTATGTGGCACACATTTGTAATCCCAGCATTTGGGAGGCTGAGACAGAAGGACTGCGGTCTGCAGACAGCCTTGCAACTCCGTGAGACCCTGTTTCAAAATAAAGAATAAAAAATAGGGCTGGGGGTGCAGCTTGGAGGGCGAATGTCCCTGGGTTCCATTCCTAGTATCGCAAAAAATAATATAAAAAATAAAAATAGAAGCCAGGCATGGTGGCACACGCTTATAATCCAGTACTTGGGAGGCTGAGACAGAATAATCACAGTCAGCCTCAGGTACTTAGGCCCTCCAAAACTTAGTGAGAGCCTGTTTCAAAATAAAGACTAAAAAAAAAAAAAAAAAAATAGGATGGGATTGTAGCTCAGAGGTAGAATGCCCCTGAGTTCAGTCCCCAGTACCACAAAAAATAAATAACAATAGGGTTTGGGGTAGAATAGCTCAGAGGTAGAATGCCCCTGGATTTAATCCCCAGTAAAACACACATACACACACACACACACACACACACACACACACACACACACATGCACGCGCGCGTGTTTTACTGGAAGACTTAAAAAGTAAGTGGGGAAACCAGGCAGGAAGTTTTACACAAATTAACCAAGTCAGATTTAAGGGCTGGAACCAAGGGATGGTTCCAGAGTAGCAGAAGGGCCTGGGGAAATGGAGATGGAGGCCTGGGGCTGGCTGGATGTAATCCCTGTTGAGGGCAGAAGGAGCCCTAGAAGGCTCTGGCTTGAGCTGCCCGGAGAGCCCTTTCAATGGAATTTCTCCTTCTCATTAGTTTTGTAGAATAAAATCAGATGGGCATAATTCCTCTCATCCAATACAGTGCACCAATAAAAATAAATAAATAAATAAAATTTAAAAAAGGAAAAAAATAATAATAATTCCTCTCATCCTACCACCATCCTGCATGCCCACTCTTGAGAATCTCCAACATGCTTATAAGATCTCTTACCTCAAATTTCATTTAACAGGCTTAATTATCCTAAAAGTGCTGTGTAGTAATTTTATGGCTGGCATATGGGATTGGAATGCCCCTGGAGCTGCACCAGTCTCTATCCTTCTGAGCCCAGATGAAGATTTTGGAAAGTGTTCACAGGGTTTTGGGGTTTATTTCTTTGGTTTCTGCTGCAGCATGCCTTCCCAGAGAAAAAAAAAAAAAAACAAGTGCTTACATCGTGCCAGACATTTTCCATATATTGCCTCTTTTTGTCCTTATATCCCATTTTGTAAAGGAAAAGCTGGGAATCAAAAATGTTCAAGAAAGCCAGACATGCTGACACACCTGCAATCCCAGTACTTGAAGGCTAAGACAGGAGGATCACAGGTTCGAGACCAGCCTCAGGAACTTAAGAAGCCCCTGTTTCCAAATAAAAAATAACAAAGGACTGTAGCCCCTGAGTTCAGTCCCCAGCACCCCCCAAAAAAGATTTAGTGTAGCTGGGTGTGGTGGCGCATGCTTGTAATCCCCGCACTTGGGAGGCTGAGACAGGAGGATCGCGCAGGTTCGAAGCCAGCCTCAGCTACTTAGTGAGGCTCTCAGCAACTTAGTGAGACCCTGTTTCCAAATAAAATATAAAATAGGTCTGGGAGTATAGCCCGGAGGTAGAAAGCCTCTGGGTTCCACCCCACCCCTAGTACCACCAAAAAAAAAAAAAAAAAAAAAAAAAAAAAAGAAAAGAAAGAAAAGAAAGAAAGAAACCCTGTTCCTAAATTTAAAAAAATGTAAAAATAGGTCTGGGAGTGTGGCCTAGAGGTAGAAGAGTTCCATCCCCAGTACCACCAAAAAAAAAAGTTTACTGTAATTAAACTTTGAGACTCTCTCTCTCTCTCTCTCTCTCTCCGATCTCCTCTCTCTAAATAAAATTAAATATAATATAAAAAACTGTAATTGCTTTCCAATATGCTTAGATAAGGCTCTACTCAGAAATGACCTCAAATGGCAGACGATGGTAAGCTCTTGTAATCCTAGCACTTAGGAAGCTTAGACAGGAGGATCGCAGATTTGCAGCCAGATTCAGCTACTTAGTGAGGCTTCTGGCAACTTAGTGAGAGCCTGTTTCAAAATAAATAGTAAAAAAATAGAAGCCAGACGTGATGGCGCATGCTTGTAATCCCCACACTTGGGAGGCTGAGACAGGAGGATCACACAGGTTCGAAGCCAGCCTCAGCTACTTAGTGAGGCTCTTAGCAACTTAGTGAGACCCTGTTTCCAAATAAAATATAAAATAGGTCTGGGAGTATAGCCCGGAGGTAGAAAGCCCCTGGGTTCCACCCTCAGTACCACCAAAAAATAAAAAATAATAAAAGCCGGACATGGTGGCACACGCTTATAATCCCAGTACTTGGGAGTCAGGAACAGGAGGATACAGGTTTGCAGCCAACTTCAGCTATTCAGCTACTTAGTGAGGCCTTCCGCAACTTATTGTGACCCTGTTTCAAAATAAAGAATAAAAAATGGAAATGGGGTGTAGCTCGTAGGTAGAAAGCCCCTGGGTTCCATCCCCAGACCCATAAAAAAAAAAAAGTTGTAAATGTGATCAAGCTAATGTGAGGTCATGAACGAGGTGGAACCTAACCAATGACTCCTTACAAGAGATGGAAATTTGGATACATAAATAAGGAAGCCACCTGCCTATAATCCTAGTCATTGAGAGGCTAAGACAAGAGGATCATAGGTTCGAAGGCAGCCTAAGCAACTTAGTGAGACTGTTTCAAAATTTAAAAAATATATATCTAGATAGATAGATAGATAGATAGATAGATAGATAGATGATAGATATATGGCTAGGAGTATAGCTCAGAGGTAGAAGGCCCCTGGGTTCAATCCCTAGTACCAAAAAAAAAAAAAAGAAAAGAAAAGAAAAGAAACTAAGAAAGATATGTGATGATGGAGACAGGTATCTTCAAGCCAAGGAATGCCAAGGCCCTAGCAACTACCATAAGCAAGGAGGAGGCAAAGAGGCCAGCAAGCCTCCCCAGAGCCCTGAGAGGGAGTATGGCCCTGCTAGTCCTGATTGGAGACTTCTGGTGTTCAGAGCAGTGTGGCGGTCACTTCCTGTTGCTCTGCACCCCTGGCTTGTTTTCCTGCAGTTCACCATGGCAGCCCTGGGACCGCACTGCTCCTACCTTGTGAGGAGCAGGAGGACAGAAGCGTGCGCCCCTGTGGGATCGTGTGCAGTGTAAACAGCCTACTCACAAAAAAGTAGGAGGCAAAGCCAATTCCGTGGGCCTCTCCTGAAGACACTGGCTGCAAAGATAGTTACGCCTCTAAACAGGCTCACCAAAAGAGATTCACTGCAGCGGACACTCTTCATAACCAAGTGGACAGATTGCCACTCTCTGTGGGTGTCAAATTATTCCCTAACCCAGATGCCTTTGCTCACTTGATGGGCCCATAAATAAAGTGGCTTGAGGGCGGGGGTGGAGGCCCAGCCTGGGCTTCAGTGTGTGGCCTGCTTCCCAAGGCTGGCCAGGGTGACCTACTGTTAGTGCCTTATCAGCCAGCAGCAGACACCAGCACGGACCCCCTTATATGGCGCCATGCCCGGGTGACGAGCATCTCCCAGGTGTTGGGTTGATTTATTGAACGCTCTTGTTGCTCAGAAGGCAGCAATTCATCCTCATTAGAATAGACATAAGCCGGGCGTGGTGGCGCACGCTTGTAATCCCAGCATTTGAGAGGCTGAGACAGGAGGATCGCGGTTCGCGGACAGCCTCAGCTACTTAGTGAGGCCCTCTGCAACTCAGTGAGACCCAGTTTCAAAATAAAGAAAAATAAAAATAAAACAGAACAGGGGCTGTAGCTCGGAGGTAAAATGCCCCTGGGTTCCAACCCCAGACCTGAAAAAAAAAAAAAAATAGACATATAATCTACTTGTAGACGGTGTCTCTACCCAGGCTGATTCTGCCAGGACTTCCCCAGACACACAGAATGTCTTGTCCAGCACCATGGTCTTCCACTCAGCTCCTCTCTGGTCAAGGGACTCCTTTCATAGTAATGGGAATGTGGCAGTGAAGTCATCTAGAATTCACATTCCCTGTCATCTAGAGGCAGCTACCCTAACTTCAAGATAGAATTACTTACTTAAGGCTCGTTATTATGACTGTCTTAGTCTGTTCAGGCTGCTGTAACAAAACGCTATAGACTCAAGTAGCTTATACACAAACAGAAATTTATTTCACTCTGTTCTAGAGGATGAGAATTTCAAGGTCAAGGTCTTAGCATAAGCCAGCTGTGGTGGCACAAGCCTATAATTCTAATACTTGGGAGGCTGAGACAACAGAATTGGAGGATTGCCAATGTCAGAAACTTATTGAGACTTTCAGAAACCTACCAGCCGGGAGTGGTGTTGTAATCACAGTACTTGGGAGGCTGAGAAAGAAGGATCCTGGTTCACAGCTAGCCTGAGCTACTTAGGAAGGCCCTCTGCAACTTAGTGAGACCCTGTTTCAAAAATAAATAATAAAATATAGGGCCGAAGCCGGACATAGTGGCACATGCTTGTAATCCCAGCATTCGGGAAGCTGAGACTGGAGGATCACAGTTCGCAGACACTCTTAGTTACTTAGTAAGGCCGATCACAACTTACTGAGACCCTATTTCAAAAATAAAGAATAAATAAATAAAGGGGTGTAGCTCAGAGGTCAAATGCCCCTGGGTTCTATCCCCAGACCCGCAAAAATAAAAAATAAAATTTAAAAAAGTAAATAAATATATAAATAAATAAAATATAGGGCCAAAGGTGTAGCTCGGAGGTGGAATGCCCCTGGGTTCCATCCCCAGTACTGAAAAAAAAAAAAGCTGGCATGGTGGCACACACTGGTAATCCCAGCATTTGGGAGGCTGAGACAGGAGGATTGCACAGATTTGAAGCCAGCCTCAGCTACTTAGTGAGGCCCTTTGCAACTCAGTGAGACCCTGTTTAAAAATAAAAAATTAAAAAGAAATAGTGATGGGGGTGTAGCTCAGAGGTAGAATGGCCCTGGGTTCCATCCCCAGACCCACAAAAAATTAAAATTAAAATTAAAAAATAAAGCCGGGCATGGTGGCACATGCTTGTAATCCCCACGCTTGGGAAACAGAGACAGGAGGATCGCACAGGTTCGAAGCCAGCCGCACTGGCATAAGAGACCCTGTTTCCAAATAAAAATATAAAAAATAAATAGGTCTGGGAGTGTAGCCCAGATGTAGAAGGGCTTCCAGAAATCCCAGTACCACCAATAAATGAATGAATGAATGAATGATGAATGAATGAATGAATGAATAAATAAATAAAATAAAAATAAAAAGGGCTAGGGATGTAGCTTTGGAAGTAAAATGCCCCTGGATTCAATTTTCAGTCACACACTCACACACATATACACACACACAAACATACATGCACACACACACACACTCTGTGCCAGTGTTTCATTGTGCAGGGAGGTCTCTCTTCCTCATAGATGGCCTTCTGTTTTCTCTGATCTCACCTGGTGGAAGGGGTAAGAATCTTTTGCAGTCCTCTTTTATTTATAAGGAACTATTCTAATGCATTAGTGCTCTGTCCCCCAAATCTAGTTATGTCTCAAAGGTTCTACCTCCAAATCCTATCACCTTGCAGGTGAATTTTTGGGAGCGACATTAATACTCAGGTGTGGTGGTACACATCTGTAACCCCAGCAATTTGGAAAGCTGGGACAGGAGGGTCACAGGTTTGAGCCCAGCCTGGGAAACTTGGCAAGCCCTTATTGCAAACAATTTAAAAAATAAGTTAAAGATAAAAAGGCTGGGAGCCGGGCATGTTGGCATATGCTTGTAATCCCAGCATTCCGGAGGCTGAGACAGAAGGATCTTGGTTTGCATCCAGCCTCAGCTACTTAGTGAGACCCTTTGCAACTCAGTGAGACCCTGTTTCAAAATAAAGAACAAAAAATAGGGGTGGGGGTGTAGCTTGGAGGTGGAATGCCCCTGGGTTCCATCTCCAGTACCACAAAAAAATAAATAAATAAAAAATAAAAAGGCTGGTGATGTATCTCAGTGGTAGAGTGCCACAATAAATAGTAATAGTAATAATAATAATAATAATAATAAGAAGAAGAAGAAGAAGAAGAAGAAGAAGAAAAAGAAAAAGAAGTATTATTATTATTATTATTATTATTATTATTATTTATTAACACTCAAGCCAGGTATGGTATTCATGCCTATAATCCCAGTACATGAGAAGTCAGGAAGGGGGATAGTAGGTTCCAAGCCAACCGTAGCAACTTAGTGAGGCTCTCTACAACTTATCATTACCTTGTTTCCAAATGAAAAATAAAATAGGGCTGGGGGTTTAACCTAGATATAGAAAGCCCCTGGGTTCTATCCCCAGTACCATGAAAAAAAGTAAATAAAAATAAAAAATAAACATTCAACCCCGGCATGGTGGCACACGTTTGTAATCCCAGCCCTTGGGAGTCTGAGGCAGGAGGAACACAGGCTTGTGGCCAGCCTCAGCAACTTGTGAGACCCTCCACAACTTAGTGAGACCCTGTTTCCAAATAAAGACAAATAGGGCTGGGGGTGTAGCTCAGAGGTAGAATGACACTTGGTTCCACCCCCAGTACCACACACACACACACACACACACACACACCAAAAATAAACATTCAGACCACAGAACTGTCAGATGCGAGACAACACTTTTAAAGACAGAGTTCAAACCAGGCACCGTGGCACATGCTTGTAATTCCAGTACTTGGGAAGCTGAGACAGGAGGATCCCAGGTGTGAGACAGGAGGATCCTCAGCAATCTTGTGAGGATCTCTGCAACTTAGTGAGACTCTGTTTCAAAAAAAAAAAAAAAAATTGGGCTGAGGGTATGTCTTGGAGGTAGTTCAATCCTCAGTAACACCAAAATAAATAAACAAAGACAAAGTTCATACTTGGCAAGGCGATGCATCCCTGTAATCCTAACATTTGGGAGGCTTAGACCAGAGGATCACAGGTTTGTGGCCAGCCTCAGCTACTTAGTGAGGCCCTCCGCAACTTAGACCCTGTTACAAAAATAAAGAATAAACGAGCCGGGCATGGTGGCGCAGGCTTGTAATCCCAGTACTTGGGAGGCTGAGACAGGAGGATTCAAGTTCATGGCCAGCCTCAGCTACTTAGTGAGGCTCTCAGCAACTTAGTAAGATCCTGTTTCCAAATAAAATATTAAAAAATAGGTCTGAGAGTTTAGCCCGGAGGTAGAAAGCCCCTGGGTTCCACCCCCAGTACCACCAAAAAAAAAAAAAAAAAAAAAAAAGAATAAACAATCAGACTGGGGGTGTAGCTCGGAGGTAGAATGCCCCTAGGTTCAATCCCCAGTACCGAAAAAAAAAAAAAGTAGATCTGAGAGCTGAGAGTATAGCTTGGAGGTGGAATACCCCAGTAGCACAGAAAGACAGACAGACAAGAAAGAAAGGAAAATAAGGAGATGAGTGTGGTGGAGCATGCTTATAATCCCAGTACAGGAGTATTCAAGTTCATGGCCAGCCTCAGCTATTTAGTGAGGCCCTTTGCAACTTAGTGAGATTCTGTTTCAAAATAAAGAATAAAAAATTGGGCTGGGGCTTGGAGGTAGAATGCCCATGGGTTCAATCCCCAGCACCACTGATTTAAAAAAAAAAAAAAAATAGAAGGAAAAAAAGAAGAAAAGGGTCTCTCTAGCCGGGGCTGGTCTTGAACCTTCAACCCTTTAGTCGCAGCCTCCAAGACTGTGATTCTAGGCATGCAACACCACAGCCGACCAAAGCTATTTTTCTCTGGCTTGCTTTAAGTTAGCACTCAGGATCCACCCTGAGGACTTTTCTTTTGCCAGCTGGTGCAATGCTAGACCTTCGCGGCAGAGGGCACTGGAGGGACACCGTGAGGCTGGCGGAACCAGAACTTCGCTTCCAGATCAGCTTTCCCTGCGAAGTCTCCGGTGACCACAACCTCCAGCAGCCTTCCTCTAGCGCCTTCACTGGGCGGCCCCCAGCTCGCCATCCCCGCAGACCACCCGGCTGCGGCGGACCACTTACCGCAACAATCACCGTATTCTACCTCCAGAACCTTTTCATCTTCCCCAAGGGAAATTCTGTCATATCCGTGAAGCAGTAACTCCCCATTTCCCCTTCCCTGGGCCCTGGCAGCCCCTATTCTGTTTTTGTTGTGGTGGTGGTGGTGGTACTGGGGGTGGAACCCAGGGGCTTTTCTACCTCCGGGCTATACTCCCAGACCTATTTTATACTTTATTTGGAAGCAGGGTGAACCTTTTTTTTTTTTTTTTTTTTTTGCGGTACTGGGGATGGGCATTCTACCTTTGAGCTACAGCCCCAGCTCGTGTGTGTGTGTGTGTGTGTGTGTGTGTGTGTGTGTGTGTGTGTGTGTGTACTGGGATTATAGGCATGTGCCATTGTGAACCTTTTTTTTTTTTTTTCTTTGTGGAACCCAGGGTCTTTTCTACCTCTGAGTTATACTCAGACCTATTTTTTTTTTCTTTTGGTGGTACTGGGGGTAGAACCCAGAGGCTTTCTACCTCCGGGCTATACTCCCAGACCTTTTTTTTTTTTTTTTCAAGTCTATTAGTAACATTTTATTTCTTTTTTTTTTAATTTTATTTTATTGGTGCACTGTATTCATACATCATAGTGGGATACAAACTTTTGTAGACATACATGCACACATCGCCCAGTCAGCCCCCACCCGATCCCCACCCCATTCTCTCCCCATCCCTCCTTCCCATGCTTGGCTTAGTAGTTGACATCTAGTCCTTTTTTTTTTTTTTTTTAAATATTTTATTTGGAAACAGGGTCTCACTAAAGTTGCTGAGAGCCTCACTAAGTAGCTGAGGCTGGCTTCGAACCTGTGAGATCCTCCTGTCTCAGCCTCCCAAGCGCAGGGATTACAAGCCTGCACCACCACGCCCGGCATACTCCGACCTATTTTATACTTTATTTGGAAACAGGGTCTCACTAAGTTGCTGAGAGCCTCACTAAGTAGCTGAGGCTGGCTTTGAACCTGCGCGATCCTCCTGTCTCAGCCTCCTAAGTGCGGGAATTACAAGCGTGCGCCACCACGCCTGGGAAGTAAATAAGTGTTAAAATAAAAAATAGGGTTGGGGGTATAGCTTAGACGTAGAATGCCTTTGGGTTCAATCCCCAGTACCACACACATAAAAATAAATAAATAAATAAATAAATAAATAAATAAATAAATAAATAAAAAGAAAGAAAGAACAAAGAAAAGAAAAAGTGGGCTTCCCTAGGTTGCAGAGGATGGCTGAAAACCTCTGATCTTCACATCTCTTCTCAAGTACTTTTTTTTGAGAGAGAGAGAGAGAGAGAGAGAGAGAGAGAGAGAGAGAGTCTCGCTAATGTGTTGAGGGTCTTACTAAGTTTCTGAGGCTGGCCTTGAACCCGTGATCCTCTTGTCTCAGCCTCTTGGCCAAGTACTGGGAGTTCAGGTGTGCCAGCTCCTCTCCCTGTCAATGTCACTCTCCTTGCGTCAGCTCACATACTTGCTGGCATTTCCACTTCTCCATGTCTTCTTGGGCTGTTTTACTCATTATTATTATTATTATTTTTTTTTTTTTTTTTTTTTTTGCGGGTCTGGGGATGGAACCCAGGGGCATTCTAACTATGAGTTACAACCCCTGCTCTATTTCTTAATTCTTTATTTTGAAACAGGGTCTCACTGAGTTGCAAAGGGCCTCACTAAGTAGCTGAGGCTGTCCTTGAACAGCGATCCTCCTGTCTCAGCCTCCCAAATGCTGAGATTACAAGCGTGCGCCACCACGCCCGACATTACTCATTATTATTTCATGCAGGCTTTTCCATCTGTTTAGCTCCCAAGATTTTAGAGGCAAAATCAGCAAGCTACAACTCACCACCCGTTTTTATATATAATGTTATGTTGGAGTGTAGGATTCATGCTTCACGTACTATCCATGGCTGCAGTGGCAGAGTAGAGTAGCTACAACCGAGACTGTGTAGCCCATTAAGCTTA
Source organism: Muscardinus avellanarius (assembly GCF_963383645.1). NCBI lineage: Eukaryota > Metazoa > Chordata > Mammalia > Rodentia > Gliridae > Muscardinus > Muscardinus avellanarius. The sequence continues at coordinate 66,855,119 of NC_137791.1, read as the reverse complement.
AGATGGTCCTTCCTGAGCCAGGTGTGGTGGCTCATGCTTGTAACTAGTACCAGGGAGGCTGAGACAGGAGGATCGCAGGTTTGACGCCAGACTTAGCTACTTAGCGATGCCTTCCACAACTGAATGAGGCCCTACTTCAAAATAAAGAATAAAGGCTGGGCGTGGTGGCACATGCTTGCAATCCCAGCATTTGGGAAGCTGAGACAGGAGGATCTCAGCTACTTAGTGAGGCCCTTTGCAACTCAGTGAGACCCTGTTTCAAAGTAAAGAATTAAAAAATAGGGCTGGGTACATAGTTCAGAATGCCCTTTGGGTTCCATCCCCAGTACCGCTAAATAAATAAATAAGTAAATAATAAATAAATAAATAAATAAATAAATGCTAGCATAATGGTGCTGCTTGTAATCCCAGTACTTGGGAGGCTGAGACAAGAGGATCTGGGTTTCCAGCCAGCCTCAGATACTTAGTGAGGCCTTCCACAACTTAGTGAGACCCTGTTTCAAAATAAAGAATAAAAAATTGTGCTGGGAGCCGGGCATGGTGGCACACGCTTGTAATCCCTGCGCTTGGGAGGCTGAGACAGGAGGATCACATGGGTTCGAATCCAGCCTCAGCTACTTAGTGAAGCTCTCAGCAACTTAGTGAGACCCTGTTTCCAAATAAAATCTTAAAAAGGTCTGGGAGTATAGCCCGGAGGTAGAAAGCCTCTGGGTTCCACCCCCAGTACCACAAAAAAAAAAAAAAAAAAAAAATTGTGCTGGGGGTGTAACTCAGAGGAAAATGCCTCTGGGTTCAATCCCCAGCACCACAAAAAATAAAAATAAGAGCCGGGTGTGGTGTTTCACACTTGTAATCCCAGCATTCGGGAGGCTGAGACTGGAGGATCGCGGTTCGCAGACAGCCTCAGCTACTTAGTGAGGCCGCCTGCAACTTAGTGAGACCCTGCTTCAAAATAAAGAATAAAAAATAGGGCAGGGGATGTAGCTCAGAGGTCAAATGCCCCTGGGTTCCATCCCCAGACCCGCAATAAATAAATAAATAAACAAATAATAAAAATAAATAAAAATAAAAACGTTTAAAACTCCTATACATATGAAACGCACTACACTTGTTAGAAAAAGTGATATGAGGTCACTAGGAACCAGGTGTTCGCAGTGTTCTTCTTTCTTTTCTTTTTCTTTTTCCTTTTCTTTTTATTTATTTTATTTTATATTTTGGTACTGGAGATTGAATCTAGGGGCATTCTATCTCTGAACTATATCCTTAGTCATTTTTACCCCCAGTCCTTTTTTTTTTTTTTTTTTGGTGGTGGTACTGGGGTTCCTAAAAACCCTTCTACCTCCAGGCTACACTCTCAGACCTATTTTATATTTTTTTATTTGGAAACAGGGTCTCTTAAACCGGCGCGGCTGGCTTCGAACCTGCGCGATCTTCCTGTCTCCGCCTCCCAAGCGCGGGGATTACGAGTGAGCGTGTGCCACCACGCCCGGCTCCAGTCCTATTTTTTATTCTTTATTTTGAAACAGGGTCTCAATAAGTTGGGGAGAGCCTCACTAAGTTACTGAGGCTGGCCGGGAACCTGTGATCCTCCTGTCTCCGCCTCCCAAGCCCGGGGGTTACGAGCACGCACCACCACGCCCGGCCTCTCCAGTCCTTTTTAATTATTTTACTTATTTTTTTTTTATGGCATTGGAGATTGAACCAAGGGGCATTTTACCTCTGAGCTATCCCTCCAGCCCTATATTATTTTTATTTTTATTTTTTTATTTTTTTGGTGGTACTAGGGGTGAAACCCAGAGGCTTTCTACCTCCGTCCGGGCTACTATACTTTCAGACCCATATATACATATATATATATATATATATATACATATATATATATATATATATATATATTTTTTTTTTTTGGAAATGGTCTCACTAAGTTGCTGCGAGCCTCACTAAGTAGCTGAGGCTGGCTTCAAACCCGTGCGATCCTCCTGTCTCAGCCTCCCAAGCGCAGGGATTACAAGCGTGCGCCACCACGCCCGGCTATTATTTTTATTTTGGTTTTTTTTTTTGTTGTTATTTAGTGTTTATTCATAATCATAAACTTAACTCTGCAATCCAGCTCGACTTGGAGGGGAATTAAGGAAATGTGGAACCCAAAGAACTGCAGCGAGAGCACGATGACTGGATATTGCGAGCAGGTGGGGTGGCGGGGCGCTCTCCTGAGCTAGAGGAATGGTTTGGTGGAGAAGATAAAGACAAGTCGAGTGTATTACAGCTGTCCACAGTCGGCAATGGTGATCTTCTTGCTGGTCTTGCCATTCCTGGACCCGAAGTGCTCCATGGCTTCCACAATGTTCATGCCCTCTTTCACCTTCCCGAAGACCACATGCTTGCCATCCAACCAGTCAGTCTTGGCAGTGCAGATGAAAAACTCGGAACCGTTTGTGTTTGGTCCAGCATTTGCCATGGACAAAATACCAGGACCTGTATGTTTCAGGATGAAGTTCTCATCATCAAACTTCTCCCCATAGATGGACTTGCCGCCAGTGCCGTTATGGCGTGTGAAGTCACCACCCTGGCACATAAATCCTGGAATAATTCTGTGAAAGCAGGAACCCTTCTAACCAAATCCTTTCTCTCCAGTGCTCAGAGCACGAAAGTTTTCTGCTGTCTTTGGAACTTTGTCTGCAAACAGCTCAAAGCAGACGCGGCCCAAAGGCTCACCATCGACCGCGATGTCGAAGTACACGGTGGGGTTGACCGTGGCTAGCGGCTGACGACTGGGAACAACAGGCGACGGCGGCGTCTGCAAAGCCTTATTTTTATTTTGAAGCAGGGTTTTGCTAGGTTAATGAGTCTCGCTATTTGTTGAGGCTGTCCTTGAACTTGCAATCCTCCTGTCTCAGCCTCCCAAGTATTGGGATTACAGATGTGCACCACCAAGCCTGCCTGTAGTGTATTCTTGCCAACTATAATGTAATATAATAATTACCATAATTGTGCACCTGCTTCTCACAGTCTGATCACATTTGCATACCTGCCTTCCAAGTAGAGTCGTATTACAGGTTATTTCTCCATCTGACCACAAACTGTACCTGGCATTCTGGATACTTTCTTCTTTGGCCTTAGGGATTAAGACTGCAGCCCCACTCCCTTTGCCCTATATTCTCATGGTAGCCACAATAACCTTTTTTTTTTTTTTTTTGGTGATGCTGGGGGTGGAATCCAGGGGCATTCTACCTCCGAGCGACACCCAAGCCCTATTTTTTATTCTTTATTTGGAAACAGAGTCTCACTGCATTGCAAAGGGCCTAAGTAGTACCTGAGGCTGTCCATGAACCTCGATCCTCCTGCCTCAGCCTCCCAAATGCTGGGATTACAAGCATGCGCCACCATGCCCAGCTCACAATAATCTTTTTTATATTTTTGTGGTACTGGGGATGGAACCCAGGGGCATGCTACCTTGAGCTACACCCCCAGCCCTAACTTTTATTCTTTATTTTGAAGCAGGGTCTCACTGAGTTGCAAAGGGGCTCACTAAGTAGTAGGTGAGGCTGTCCACAAACCCATGATCCTCCTGTCTTAGCCTCCCAAATGCTGGGATTACAAGAGTGTACCACCACACCCACACAATAATCTTTTTAAGACACAGTATGAAAGCTGGACATGGTGAAAGCTGGGCGCACGCTTATAATCCCAGCATTCGGGAGGCTGTGACCTGAGGATCGTGGTCCGAGGACAGCCTCAGCTACTTAGGCCCTCTGCAACTCAGTGAGACTGGTTTCAAAATAAAGAATAAAAAAATAGGGCAGGGGGTGTAGCTCGAAGGTCGAATGCCCCTGCGTTCCATCCCCAGACCCACAAAAAAATAAAATAAAATAAAGACACAATATGACCCAGTCAATCTCCTGCCCGCTCCATGCAAGATGAAAGGAAAATTTCACAGATTTGTATGTAGGGCCTGTTGCCATCAGTTTCCAGTCGATCTTTTGTGTGCATTTACGCATGGGCACACACACATGCCAGGGATTGAAAGGGGCACCACACACTGAGCAGCTGTAGGGCACTGCCACACCCAGCCCTGCCTTATTATAAACACTGTCCCCCATAATCATTGCCTTCAGGTCCTGTTCTCCCTCTTAGTTTGTGGGGTTTGGGGAGGGGAACAGGCTTTTCCTCTACATCCCTGAATCTGAATCTGGTATCTGGTTTAGACTAACGCTTTCTCCTCCCTCCTCAGAACCAGTATCTCCCTTTCCTCATCTATACTGCCTTCCCCAAATCCGAGTTCCTTTCTCCTTCCTTCCTTCCTTCCTTCCTTCCTTCCTTCCTTCCTTCCTTGCTGGGGGAATGGAACCTAGGGCATTCTAGCTCCGCATTCAACCTCTGAGCTACACCCCCAGCCCTAGTTTTTATTTTTTATTTTGAAACAGGGTCACTGAGTTGCAGAAGGCCTCACTAAGTAGCTGAGGCTGTGTGGGAACCACAATCCTCCTGTCTCGACCTCCCAAATGCTGGGATTACAAGCATGAGCCACCATGCCTAGCTCATTCTTTATTTTGAAACCTGGTCTCACTAAGTTGCAGAGGGCCTTACAGTCTCAGCCTCCCAAATCAAAGAATAAAACAGGTCTAGGAAGCCCGGGCGTGGTAGCACACAGCCTTGTAATCAATCCCAGCATTCAGGAGGCTGAGACCAGAGGATTGCAATTAGCAGACAGCCTCAGCTACTTAGTGAGGCCCTCTGCAACTTAGTGAGACCCTGTCTCAAAATAAAGAATAAAAATAGGGCAGGGGGTGAAGTTTGAAGATTGAAGGCTCCTGAGTTCCATCCCCAGACCCTCAAAAAAAAAAAAAAAATAGGGCAGGGGGTGTGGCTTGGAGGTTGAATGCCTCAGGGTTCCATCCCCAGACCAGCAAAAAAAATAAAGGTCTGAGAGTGTAGCTCAGAATGCCCCTGGATCCCATCCCCAGTAATGCATGCACACACACACACACACACACACACACACACACACACACACACAGAAGGAGCAAGGGCTATGCTATGACCCTGTGGTTGCATATGTTACCAGTGTATGCACCTCTAATACTTGGTACTTCAGCAGGAGTTTCTCCCATTCCAACAGCTGCAGAGTGAAGCATCCAGCCCCAAGAGAAGCAAGAATGGGTACCCACTCATGGTGCAGGATCCCCTCTCATTAATGTTCTAGTTCACTCTTGGTTTGTTTTGTGTTGGGGTGGGGGTACCGAAAATTGAACCCAGAGGCATTCTTCCTCTGAGCTATGCCCCCAGCCCTATTTAATTTTATTTTTGAAACAGGTCTCATTAAGCTGTGGAAGGCCTCACGAAGTTACTGCAGCTGACCCTGAAACTTTGATGTGTGTGTGTGTGTGTGTGTGTGTGTGTGTGTGTGTGTGATACTGGGGATGGAACCCAGGGGCATTCTACCTTTTTTTTTTTTTTTTTTTTTTTGGTGGTACTGGAAACAGGGTCTCTTAAGCCAGCAAGGCTGGCTTCGAACCTGTGCAATACTCCTTTCTCCGCCTCCCAAGCACAAGCGCGTGGGTTACAGGCGTGTGCCACCACGCCCAGCTATTACTATTAATTTTGTGACAGGGTCTCACTGAGTTGCAAAGGGCCTCACTAAGTAGCTGAGGCTTTCTGAGAACTGCAACCCAGGGGCATTCTACCTCTGAGCTACAGCCCCCAGCCCAATCTTTTTGTTTGTTTGTTTGTTTGTTTGTGCACTTTGCTTTGAAATAGGGTCTTGCTAGGTTGTGAGAGTCTCACTAAATTGCTGAGGCTGTCCTTGAAACTGGGATCCTCCTATCTTAGACTCCCAAGTAATTAATTATAGGAGTGAGCTGCCACACCCTGGTTCACAGCCCTTTTAATTTTTGTGTTTTGAGACGGTCTTGCTAAGTTGCCTAGGCTGGCCTCAAACTTGTGATCTTCCTACCTCAATGTCCCCAGTAATTGCATCATCAATGAGCCACCAAGATTGGCCTTAGAAACTTTTTAAAAATAACCTCATGCCAGGCGTGGTGGCGCACGCTTGTAATCCCTGCACTTGGAAGGCGGAGACAGGAGGATGGCGCAAGTTCAAAGCCAGCCGCACTGGCTTAACAAACCCTGTTTCCAAATAAAAAAGTATAAAATAGGTCTGGGAGTGTAGCCCGAAGGTAGAAGGGCTTCCAGGAACCCCAGTACCACCAATAAAAATAAAATAAAATAAAATAACTTCATAACGTGAGTAATCCAAACATTTGGGAGGTGGATACAGCAGGAGGATCGTGGTTTGCAGACAGCTTCAGCTACTTAGGCCCTTTGCAATTCAGTGAGACCCTTTTTCAAAATAAAGAATAAAAAAGTAGGGTTAGGGGTGTAGCTTGGAGACAGAATGCCCTTATGCCCCTAAGTTCCATCCCCAGTACTGCCAAAAAAAAAAAAAAAAAATCAAGGTCAGCCTCAGTAACCTCGTGAGGCCTTCCACACTTAATGATACCTGTTTCAAAATAAAAATAAAATAGGACTGGGGGGCATAGGTTGGAGGTAGAATGCGGCTAGATTCCACTCCAGTACCATGATAAATAAATAAATAAAAATAACCTCATAGAAAGACCTTCGTAATCCAGACTCAGTGGTGCACACCTGTAATCACAGTACTTGGGAGACTGAGACAGGAGGATCACAGGTTTGTGGCCAGCCTCAGCTACATAGTAAGGCCCACCACAACTTAATGAGATCCTATCTTAAAATAAAATATGGCTGGGGGGTAGCTCAGAAGTAGAACATCTCTGGGTTCAATATCCAGTACAAAACAAAACAAACTATCAAAAACATAGAAAGAGCCAGGCATGGTGACAAATGCTTGTAATCCCAGTACTTGGAAGAAAGGCTCAGACAGGAGGATTACGGGTTCGCAGACAGCCTCAGCTACTTAATGAGACTCTCTACAACTTAGTGAGACCTTGTTTCAAAAATAAAAGAATAGAAGCCGGACATGGTGGTGCACGCTTGTAATCCTACCATTTGGGAGGCTGAGAAAGGAGGATCGCGGTTCGCAGACAGCCTCAGCTACTTAGTGAGGCCCTCTGCAACTCAGTGAGACCCGGTTTCAAAATAAAGAATAAAAAATAGGGCAGGGGGTGTAGCTTGGAGGACAAATGCCCCTGGGTTCCATCTCCAGACCCGCAAAAACAAACAAACAAACAAATAAAAGAATAGGGCTGGGAGTATAGCTCAGAGGTAAAAGGTAAAATACCCCTGGGTTCTATCCCCAGTACCACAAAATACATACATATATACATACATACATATACATACATACATACATACATACATACATACATACAATAATAAAAGCTGAGCATGGTGGCGCACACTTGTAATCCCTCAGCATTCAGGAGGCAGAGACCGGAGGTTCGCGAACAGCCTCAGCTACTTAGTGAGGCCCTTTGCAATTCAGTGAGACCCTGTTTCAAAACTAAAAGACTAGCTGAGCTTGTAATCCCAGTGCTTGGGAGGCTAAGACCGAAGGATAGCACAGGTTCAAAGCCAGCCTCAGCTACTTATTGAGGCTCTCAGCAACTTGGTGAGACCCTGTTTCCAAATAAAATGTAAAAACTAGGTCTGGGAGGATAGCCCCGAGGTAGAAAAGCCCGTGGGTTCCACCCTCAGTACCATAAATTAAAATAAATAAATAAATAAATAAATAGGGTTGGCGGTGTAGCTTGGAGGTAGAATGGCCCTGGGTTCCATCCCCAGTGCAGCAAAAAGATAAATGAATAATTAATTAATTAATTAAATCAAAACCATAGGAAGACCTTCTTCAGCTAGGTATGCACCTGCAATTCCATTATTCCAGTACTAGGGAAACTGAGACAGGAGGATCACAGGTTCCAGGCCAGGCTCAGCAGCATAGTACAGTCTTTAGCAATGTAGTGAGACTTTGTTTCAAAATAAAAAATAAAATAGGGCTGGGGGGGGTCTACCTCAGAAGTGCTACATTTCTGGGTTCAATTCCTAGTAGCAAAAAAAAAAAAAAAAAGTCTGGAGCAGGAGCAGTTACTAAGGCACATTACCTGCCAGCTTCCTAGGTGCCAGGCTGCTGGTAGCACCTGGACAGTTGCCCCTGGGCTCCCACTCCCAGCGTGGCCTGGCAAGGGCATGCCAAGTGTGAGGCATAGGTTGTCTTTACCGGCTTAGAACACATCCATGTCTCTTGAGGCCCTTTGTGAATTACTAGAGATTGAATCCAGGGGCATTCTACCTCCAAGCAAGGCTCCCAATGCTATTTTTTATTCTTTATTTGGAAACAGGGTCTCACTAAGTTGTGGAGGGTCTCACTAAGTACCTGAGGCTGGCCACAAACCAGTGATCCTCCTATTTCAGCCTCTCAGGTACTAGGATTACAAGTGTGAGCCACCCACGACACTGGACATTAATTTTCTTCACATTCTTTTGCATCTGTTTCCCTAGCCTTGTAAAGTGTTACTTCTCCCCACCCCACCCCCTCTGGTGATAGATCTTGGCCTTTTCCCTCCTCCAGGTTGGCTGTCACTGCCTGGTCCTTCCCTTCGACCTTGAGAACCAGGTGTCCCAGTAGACATCAGACACACAACTTTCTTTCTTTCTTTCTTTCTTTCTTTCTTTCTTTCTTTCTTTCTTCCTTTCTTTCTTTTTTTTTGGTGGTACTGGGGTTCCTAGAAGCCCTTCTACCTCCAGGCTACACTCCCAGACCTATTTTATATTTTTGAAACAGGGTCTCTTAAGCCAGCGCGGCTGGCTTCGAGCCTGCGCCATCCTCCTGTCTCTGCCTCCCAAGCGCGGGGATTACAAGTGTGCGCCACCACGCCCAGCTGAGACACACAACTTTCAATGGAGTGGGAGCCCTCTCCTGCATCTGGTGTTAAAGGGCGGATCCCTCTGAAGTGGTTCTGGGCAGCTTGGCCTTTTTTGGTCTTGAGGGCATTGAGTTAACCAGAAGATGCAGCTGGGGGTGCAGAAAAAGTCAACTTTGAGTTGTGGTTAGTGTCCATCTGCTTAGTGTAGGAAGGCCAGGTACCTGAACTTGTTTCTGTAGAAAATGCCATCCTAGTACTTGAGAGGCTGAGACAGGAGGATCACAGGTTCAAGGACAGCCTCAGCAACTTAGTGAGGCTCTCAGCAACTTAACGAGACCTATTTCCAAATAAAAAAGAAAATCTGAGCCGGGCATGGTGGCACACGCTTGTAATCCCAGCATTTGGGAGGTTGAGACCAGAGGATTGAGCTTCACAGACAGTCTAAGCTACTAAGTGAGGCCCTCTGGAACTCAGTGAGATCTAGTTTTAAAAGAAAGAATAGCCAGGCATGGTGGCACATGCTTGTAATCCCCGCACTTGGGAGGCTGAGATAGGAGGATAGTGCAGGTTTGAAGCCAGCCTCAGCTGGCTTAAGAGACCCTTTTTCCAAATAAAATATAAAATAAGTCTGGGACTGTAGCACGGATATAGAAGGACCCTCGGTTCCATACCCAGTACCACACACACACACAAAATGAATAAATAAATAAATAAAATAAAAAATAAATAAAATAAAGAATAAAAGGGACTTCCAGGAAGATGGTGACAGAGCAAAACAGGGCTTACGAGCCCCGCTAACAACCAATCTCTATTACCACAAAGTCAGCGCCTTTCATAGCCAGAAAACACCATCAGCAGAGAAACAAAAAATGTAATTTTAAGGGACAGAGAAAAAGAGGGCTGGAAAAACGAGACACCAGAAACAAGACGGCAGTGCTGCAGCCAGAGCTGCGGCGTGAAGCGGCGGGCACCATTTTGCCTTACAGCACCAGGCTCCAGAGAGGAAGGGAACTCATAACAGAGTTCAGAAACCAGAGAGGAGATACGCCGGCCTCACGCCCGAGAACGCGGCAGCAGCGCCTTATTGCTGGCGGCAGCGGTGAGTTCACCCGGCACCATACCAACGCACTCAAAAGCCCACCAAGCTCCAGAGAGGAGCGGCGGACAGCGAGTCGAGGTGAGCCGCTGCCGAACAGCCGGGCGGGATTCGGCAGTTTTCTCGGCGTAGGGAGCATCTAAAGCTCCCAGGGGCTGGGTTCAGCGCACGCTGCAGGGACTCAGAGTGGAACTCAAAACCAGAAAAGAAATACGCCAGCCTCATGGCTGAGGGCGTGGTAGCAACACCATATTGCTACCATAGGTAGCAGCAGCGAATTCACCGAGTCCACTACAGCTCCATCTGCGCACTCAACAGTGAGTCAAATAGTGGCCCCTAGAGGAGAAATCCCAGTACTGTACTCCCAGGGACTTGACCCAGTGGGGGAGTGGTGGTGGCAGAGATATTACACCATAGGAGAACGCCCAACCTGGCACCCCCCATAGTCTAAAGCAGCCTCAATTGACTCCCTGGGTCTGAGACTCTGTGATACAACCCAGTAAAGGAGTAGTGGGGACTGAGATACCACAGACTCGAGATCCACAGCACCTTAAGCGAAGTCGTAGTGATCCAGGGAAGAACCCAGAGAAGGCACAAACTTCCAAAATCATGGGAAAGAGGAATAACAATGGGGCAATGAATGCCCACAACCCCACAACATCAGAACCTGATAAAACAGAAATTCAGAGATTTCTAGAAGATCAAATCAGGAAAATAACTGTAGAAATAATAGAGTTGTTTCAAAAAGAATTCAGAGAGAGCCAAAGAGAGATAAAGGATGCAATTAATGAAGTAAAGTCCTCAATTCAAAGTACAAACAACCGATTAGACCACATGGAGAACAGAATTTTGCTCTTAGAAGATGAGCAATCCAAAAATGAACGCATAGTTTCTAATTTAGAAAAAAAAATCCAACAGCAAGAATCTGACATTGAAGAAATATGGGCCCATTTTAAGAGAGCTAACCTAAGAATAATTGGAATAGAGGAGAGAAAAGAAGGTGAAACCAAAGGGATCAACAATCTTTTCAAGGAAATAATAGCAGAAATTTTCCCAAACATAGAGCAAGAGGTTGATACACAGGTCCAGGAAACTTATAGAACCCCCTTTAGAGAGGATCAGAGAAGAGGATCCCCATGCCACATAATTGTCAAAATGACCAATGTGGAAGCCAAGCAGAGAATCTTAAAGGCAACAAAAACAAAGGGCCAAGTGACATTCAGAGGCAAGCCAATTAGAATCACTCCAGACTTCCCAAACCAAGTCATGAGAGCCAGAAGGGCTTGGAGTAACATATTCCAAACTCTGAAAGAAAACAACTTCCAGCCAAAAATATTCTACCCAGCAAAACTTTCTATCAAATTAGATGGGGAAATAAGAAGTTTCCACGACAAACAGAAACTGAAGGAACTTATGTCTTCAAAACCAGCGCTAGAGAAAATACTCAAAGAGATTAACTACAAAGAAGAAATAGGTAACACACACCAGAACCAGAGAAATAAGATTTTCCATCCAAAAGACAACTAAGATTGGTTATCTTTGGAGATTCATTATTTATGTTAGTCTTTTACCTATCTCTAAATTGTATTGTTTGCTTTTATTTTTGCTAATTTTTAGGATTTCTAGTTGGAATATTAATATACCTTCAGATATAGCATCTGTAAATATTTTATCCCATTCTATCAGTAACTTTTAACTCTGTTTACATTGTCTTTGGATGTACAATATTTTTTTTTTATTTTTTAGGGATTTTGTATACTCTTCTGTTGCCTGTGCCATTGAAATCATATCCAAGAGATCACTGCCAATTTCAATGTTGTGAGGTTTTATGGCCCAGATTTTCTTCTAAACGTTTATAGTCTTAAGATTTATATTTAGGTCTTTTATCTATTTTGAGTTAATATTTGTATATGTTCTTAGGTAAGGGTCCAATTTTATTCTTTTTCATGTAATTATTATTTTTCAACAATATTTAGTTAAAAGATTAGTATTTCCTCCACCAAATGTTCGTGGAAACCTTGTCAAAAATAACTTGATAATATATGGAAGAATTTATCTCTAGGCTTTTATTTAACTTCAATGGTTTATATATCTGCCTTTAGAACAGTACTACACTGTTTCAATTATTGTAGCTTTACATGGTTTGAAATCAGAAAATATACATCTTCTAGCTTTGTCCTTCTTCGAGATTGTTTTGAGTATCTAGAGTCCATATTCCATATCAGGATAGATTTTTTTCTGAAAAATAAAGAAATGTATAATAGTTTCACCTTAAAAAAAGAAAAAAAATATCCTCTGGTAAGAAAGAAAGCAAAAAGAAATATTGAACTGTTATCTTTTAGTCATCAAAAGCTTGGTATCAGACAAATGAAACTGTTTTGTGAGATTATCATCATTAATATTGGATAAATTGCTATAAAAGTAGATGTCAACCACTAAGCCAAGCATGGGAAGGAGGAATGGGGAGGGAAAGGGGTGGGGATCGGGTAGGGCTAACTGGGCGATGTGTGCATGTATGTCTACAAAAGTATTTTCTTTATACCATTATGATGTATGAATACATTGCACCAATAAAAAATAAATAAAAATAAATAAAGAAAGAATAAAAAAATAGGGTAGCGGGTGTAGCTCAGAGGTCAAGCTACACCGGAAGTCCATCCCCAGACCCGCAAAAAAAAAAAAAAAGAAAGAAAGAAAGAAAGAATGAATGAAAGAAAATCTGTCTGGGGGTATAACTCAGAGGTAGGATGCCTCTAGGTTCAATTCCCAGTGCCACCAAAAAAAAAAAAAATTGCTATGAAAGCTCATGCCCTAGATGCCCAAGCAGGGCACAACCACCATATTCAGGCCCACCTGCTTGGCCATGCTGACTGCCAGATGACCCAGAAGATGGCCTGGGTGGTCCAGCACCAGGAACTGCCCCTTCAGCATCTGCCCGGCTCACCAGTTTCTACCTATTATGTTCTCATCCCCTTGGACTACCCAGGTGATCTGGGGATATAGCCTAGGAGCTCCTATAAACCCAAGGGGTTTCTCTTGTTTGTTTTAAAGTTTTTAAGTAAAATTGTCATTAGAAATTGCTAGGAAACATCCCAGGGGCCTCACACAAAGAAGTAGCTAAAAAGAAAGATCATTTTATTTAAAGGGGAGATTTCTCTCTCTCTTTTTTTTACAGTATTGCAAGAAATAAAAAATTGACCAGTTGTGATAGTGCATGCCTGTGATCTCAGTACTTGGGAGGCTAAGACAGGAAGATTACAGGTTTGAAGCCAGCCTCAGCAATTTAGAGAGGCTGACAGCATCTTGGGGAGACACTGTTTCCAAATAAAGTAGAATAGATTTGGAGATATAGCATGGAGGTAGAAGGCCCCTGGGTTATATCCTAGCACCACACATGTATACACACAAGAGGGAGCCAGGCTTGGTGATGAGAATGTGTAGTCTCATTACTCAGTACCTCTGGCTGAAACAGGACCAGAGGTTCAAGGACAACCTCAGCAAGTAGTGAGACTTTCATCAACCTAGCAAAACCCTGTTTTATAACAAAAATAAAATTGAGGGTGTAGCTAACTTCAAAAGTAGAATTCCTCTAGGTTCAATCCTCAGTATCACAAATAAATAAATAAATAAATAAACAAACAAACAAATAAAATTTGCTACAGTTCAAAAAACATTAAGCCGGGCGTAGTGGCGCACGCTTGTAATCCCAGCACTTGGGAAGCTGAGACAGGAGGATCACGCAGGTTCGAAGCCAGCCTCAGCTACTCAGTGAGGCTCTTAGCAACTTAGTGAGACCCTGTTTCCAAATAAAATATAAAAAAGGTCTGGGAATATAGCCCAGAGGTAGAAAGCCCCTGGGTTCCACCCCCAGTACCACCAAAAAAAAAAAGAAAAAAGAAAAAAGAAAAAGCACTAAAAGCACTATGGCCAGTACTATAGAATGAGTGAAAAGTACAAAAAAAAAAAAAGAAAGAAAGAAAGAAAAAAGAAAGAAAGAAGAAAAGAAAATGTTTTACATAAAAGCGGCAAAAACTTTCAGATTATAAAATATTACTAGCCATGCATGGTGGCATATGCTTGTAATCCAAGCATTTGGGAGGCTGAGACAGAAGGATCGCGGTTCACAGACAGCCTCAGCTCCTTGGTGAGGCCATTTGCAACTCAGCGAGGTGTTTTGCAACTCAGCGAGACTCTGTTTCAAAATGAAGAATAAAATATAGGGCTGGGGTGTAGCTCAGAGGAACAATGCCCTTGAGTTCCATCCCTAGCACTGTTAAAAAAAAAAAAAATAGACATCAGTCTCAGAAAACTGTAAGAACTTCATAAACACTCATCTATGAGGAGTGACACCTATCTCACCCTATTCAGAGAATACCTCTGACATTTTCATCTAAAGACCATCCTAGATTTCATCAGGGACACCTTAATTATTTTAGCTGTTAAGGTAAATTAAACAAAACTGACTGGGGGAGCATAGGGAATAAAAACAAGAGTTACATTTGACAAACAATCCATGGGAAATCAAGTGAAGTAGCCAAAGGTTAACTTGGCAATGGAAAAAAAAACCTACTGATGAATTTACAGTTATGTGAATAATAAACCCATGAAGGGAAAAGTAATAGTTACTCCCCAAAAACTTTTTATTTTATTTTATTTTTATTTTTTTATTGGTGCACTGTATTCATACATCATAATGGTATAAAGAAAATACTTTTGTAGACATACATGCACACATCACCCAGTTAGCCCCAACCCGAACCCCACCCCGTTCCCTCCCCATTCCTCCTTCCCATGCTTGGCTTAGTGGTTGACATCTAGTTTTATAGCAATTTATCCAATATTAATGATGATAATCTCACATAACAGTTTCATTTGTCTGTTGATGACTTTTGATGACTTAAAGATAAAATTTCAATATTTCCTTTTGCTTTCTTTCTTACCAGAGAATATTTTTTTTTAGGTGAAACTATCATACATTTATTTATTTATTTTTCAGAAAAAAATCTATCCTGATATGGAATATGGACTCTAGATACTCAAAACAATCTCGAAGAAGGACAAAGCTAGAAGATGTATATTTTCTGATTTCAAACCATATAAAGCTACAATAATTGAAACAGTGTAGTACTGTTCTAAAGGCAGATATATAAACCATTGAAGTTAAATAAAAGCCTAGAGATAAATTCTTCCATATATTATCAAGTTATTTTTGACAAGGTTTCCACGAACATTTGGTGGAGGAAATACTAATCTTTTAACTAAATATTGTTGAAAAATAATAATTACATGAAAAAGAATAAAATTGGACCCTTACCTAAGAACATATACAAATATTAACTCAAAATAGATAAAAGACCTAAATATAAATCTTAAGACTATAAACGTTTAGAAGAAAATCTGGGCCATAAAACCTCACAACATTGAAACTGGCAGTGATTTCTTGGATATGATTTCAATGGCACAGGCAACAAAAGGGTAAACAAACTCCCTAAAAGATAAAAAAAAATATTGTATATCCAAAGACAATGTAAACAGAGTTAAAAGTTACTGATAGAATGGGATAAATTATTTCCAAATGCTATATCTGAAGGTATATTAATATTCCAACTAGAAATCCTAAAAATTAACAGCAATAAAGGCAAACAATACCCTTTAAAGATAGGTAAAAGACTAACATAAATAATGAATCTCCAAAGATAACCAATCTTAGTTGTCTTTTGGATGGAAAATCTTGTTTCTCTGGTTCTAGTGTGTGTTACCTATTTCTTTTTGTAGTTAATCTCTTTGAGTATTTTCTCTAGCGCTGGTTTTGAAGACATAAATTCCTTCAGTTTCTGTTTGTCGTGGAAACTTCTTATTTCCCCATCTAATTTGATAGAAAGTTTTGCTAGGTAGGAAATTTTTGGCTGGAAATTGTTTTCTTTCAGAGTTTGGAATATGTTACTCCAAGCCCTTCTGGCTCTCATGACTTGGTTTGGGAAGTCTGGAGTGATTCTAATTGGTTTGCCTCTGAATGTCACTTGGCCCTTTGTTTTTGTTGCCTTTAAGATTCTCTGCTTGGCTTCCACAGTGGTCATTTTGACAATTATGTGGCATGGGGATCCTCTTCTCCGATTCTCTCTAAAGGGAGTTCTATAAGTTTCCTGGACCTGTGTATCGACCTCTTGCTCTATGTTTGGAAAATTTTCTGCTATTACTTCCTTGAGGAGATTGTTGATCCCTTTGGTTTCACCTTCGTTTCCCTCCTCTATTCCAATTATTCTTAGGTTAGCTCTCTTAAAATGGGCCCATATTTCTTCAATGTCAGATTCTTGCTGTTGGATTTTTTTTTCTAAATTAGAAACTATGCGTTCATTTTTGGATTGCTCATCTTCTAAGAGCAAAATTCTGTTCTCCATGTGGTCTAATCGGTTGTTTGTACTTTGAATTGAGGACTTTACTTCATTAATTGCATCCTTTATCTCTCTTTGGCTCTCTCTGAATTCTTTTTGAAACAACTCTATTATTTCTACAGTTATTTTCCTGATTTGATCTTCTAGAAATCTCTGAATTTTTGTTTTATCAGGTTCTGATGTTGTGGGTTTGTTGGCATTCATTGCCCCATTGTTATTCCTCTTTCTCATGATTTCGGAAGTTTGTGCCTTCTCTGGGTTCTTCCCTGGATCACTACGACTTTGCTTAAGGTGCTGTGGATCTCGAGTCTGTGGTATCTCAGTCCCCACTACTTTACTGGGTTGTATCGCAGAGTCTCAGATCCAGGGAGTCAATCGAGGCTGCTTTAGACTATGGGGGGTGCCAGGTTGGGCGTTCTCCTATGGTGTAATATCTCTGCCACCACCACTCCCCCACTGAGTCAAGTCCCTGGGAGTACAGTACTGGGATTTCTCCTCTAGGGGACACAATTTGACTCACTGTTGTTGAGTATGCAGATGGAGCTGTAGTGGACTCGGTGAATTCGCTGCTGCTGCCGCCGGTGACAATATGGCGCTGCTGTCATGCCCTCGGCCGTGAGGCTGGCGTATTTCTTTTCTGGTTTTGAGTTCCACTCTGAGTCCCTGCAGGGTGTGCTGAGCCCAGTCTCTGGGAGCTTTAGATGCTCCCTGCGCTGAGAAATCTGCTGAATTCCTCCTGGCTGTTCGGCAACAGCTCACCTTGGCTCGCTGTCCGCCGCTCCTCTCTGGAGCCTGGTGAGCTGTTGATTGCGTTGGTCTGTAGCTGTCAGGTGAATTCGCCGCTGCCACCGGCAGTAAGGTGCTGATGCCGCGTCTTTGGGTGTGTGGCCGGCGTATCTCCTCTCTGGTTCTGAGCTCAGTTCTGAGTTCACCTCCTCTCTGGAGCCTGGTGCTGCAAGGGAAAAAAAAGAATCCCAAAAACTTTTTTATAAAGAGGAAAGAACCAAAAGGACATGGAGGTTTTTTTTTTTTTCTTTTTTTTTACATATATTAATTTATATTATACACTGTGTTACTTTTTTTTTTTTTTTCAGAACTGTGGGTTGAACCCAGGGGCATTCTACCTCCGAGCTATACCTCCAGCTCGATTTTTTATTTATTTGGAAACAGGGTCTCATTAAGTTGCTGAGAGCCTCACTAAGTAGCTGAGGCTGGCTCTGAACCCAGATCCTCCTGTCTCAGCCTCCTGAGTACTGGGCTTACAAGCGTGTGCCACCACGCCTGGCTCTGCGTTACTTTTAAGTAAGGTGATTTTCTTCGTCCAAATTATTCTACTCATTTTAAGCCATTGAAGTATTGGAGGATCGCAGGTTTGCAGTCACACTCAACTACTAAGTGAAGCCCTGGCAATTTAGTGAAACCCTGCTTTAAAATAAAGAATAAAAAGGTAGGGCTGGGTGTGTAGCTTGGAGGTAGAACGCCCCTAGGTTCAGTGGTTCAGTTCTCAATACTGCCACACAAAAAAATTTACATATATATATATATATATATATATATATATATATATATCATGGCATCTGGGTTTTTGTTTTTTTTTGTGTGTGTGTGGGTCTGGGGATGGAACCCAGGGGCATTTGACCTCCAAGCTACACCCCCTGCCCTATTTTTTATTCTTTATTTTGAAACCGGGTCTCACTGAGTTGCAGAGGGGCCTCACTAAGTAGCTGAGGCTGTCGGTGAACCGCGATCCTCCAGGTCTCAGCCTCCCGAATGCTGGGATTACAAGTGTGCGCCACCACGCCTGGCTGCATCTGGGTTATTTGATGTAATCTTTCTGCATCTCTTTCAGGGAGGAAAGTGAGGTGATGCATTGAAGGTCGCTTGTGGCTGTACTAGGTATGATCATAGGAATCCGGCAGCAGTTTAGCTAGTCATGAAGTTTCCCCCTCTTCCTGGGGGTTTATTTGCCTGGGTTTGGGCTGGTGGGGAGCAAAATCCTGGAGGCTGGATTCAGGAGCTCTGGTTTCCTGTGTCCCTTTGTAGCTTGTGCCATTGAGCACAATACTCAGCGCTTGGGTCACACTATTTGGGAGATGGGAACAATATATGTTTTATAAGGTTGTTGTGAAGATGAAACAGGCCTGTGTGTGAAATGCCCTTTTAAGCCATAAAACGCTCCCAGATGTTAGTTATTATCTCTTTGAAAAAGCACAGCATCTTTCGATTGTTCAGGAGATTGCAAAAAGCCTCGACACTTTCAGGCAGATCTTGACCCTGAGCTTAATTCCGCTGTCAAGGCTAAGGGCGCTTGTGCCCCACAGCAGCCTGGGGCAGGGTCACCCACGCTGTCCCTGCCGCAGCAGCTCCCCCGCGGTCCTCCCACCGTTCTCCCCAGAGGACCGCGCAGCTCCCTGCGGGTTGGGTGGTGCCTGCTGGGGGGGCGTGGCCTGGCAGAGCTGGGCACCTCGGGGTTGGCTGAGGGCGGGGCGGGGACTCCCTCCGCGGGGGTGTGGCCGGGCGAAGCTGGGCACCGTTGCGCAGGCCGGGGTGTAGGGCGGGGCCGCCCTTTGCGGAGGGCGTGGCCAGGGCGAAACTAGACACTGCGGCGCCGGTTGAGGCTGAGGCCGGGCCTCTCTCCTCTGGGGGCGTGGCCGGGCGGAGCTGGGCACCCCGTCGCAGGCTGAGGGCGGGGCTTCCTTCCTCGGAGGCGTGGCCGGGGAACTGGGCACCGCGGTGTTGGCTGAGGGTGGGCGGGGCCTTAGAGGGGGCGTGGCGTGGCGGAGCTGGGCACCGGGGCGCAGGCGGAGGCGGGGTGGGGCCTCCCTCCTCGGGGGCGTGGCCTAGCGGAGATGGACACCACAGCACCACCTTTGGGCGGGGCGGGGCCTCCCTCCGCGGGGTGTGGCCATGGCCGGGCACCGCGGCGCAGGCTGGGCTGGGGCGGGGCCTCCCTCCGCGGGGGCGGAGCCTGGAGGGGCTGGGCACCGCGTCTCAGGCTGAGGCGGGGCGGGGCCTCCCTCCGAGGGGCGTGGCCTCGGCTCCCGGCCTTCCTGGGCGGTCGGCACCCGGAGCTGTCGAGCCGGGGTCCCCGGGAGCGCGCGGCTCTGCGCAGTCCGCCCGGGCTGCGCCGTCGCCTCCACCGCTCGCGAGCCGGTCCCGGGGCCGCTGAGCTCCGGGCGGGCGCGCTCTCCTGCGCCGTCGGCATCCACACCCGCCGCAGGTCGGGGGAGCTAACGAGGGCGATCGACCTGGGACGAGGACGAAGAGCCTGGAAGGTAAGACGAGCCGAGCTCCCGGCGGGCAGGGGCCCCCAAAGCCGCGGCCGCATCGGAAGCTAAGGCTCGGCGCCTCCCTGCCAGCTTCCTGGCACCGTGACCTCCGTGGCTGGCGCCCCCGCCCCAACGCGGGAGCCCTGCGCGAGAACCGGCCGCGGGGACGCAGCGCCTGCACCGCGCCTTCGCACACCGCGAGCTGGTCCAGAAAACCGGGGTGGGCACCCGGGGAGACCCGTCCTCCTTCACCGTCGCCTTCTAACCCAACATCTGTCCTCGCGCCCCGCGTCTTGCGGAAAGATGTCCCGTTGTTGGAACTCGGTCCCTGAGTTGCGTAATACAAGAGTCTCTGAAGTTTCTGGAGGAGCGAAAGCGGGGCTCTGGTCTTTACCCCGGAACCCTGCCGGGTGCATCTGGTAGAGAGATTCGTGGTACCAAGCCCATCTCGTGGTGATTGAGAGGGAGGCGTGTGTCGGTGGTCTGCACCCTCTAGAGAGCGGGGGGAAAAGTTGGAGGCACCTTCTGAGCCTTGCTTCCTGGGGCAGAGGGATATGGCGTCTTAGGAATAGGGGAATCGTTAATTTCTCTTTAGTTGTTATTACTATTATTATACTGTCTTGCTGTGACTGTCGCATTACGAGCGGTCGCTGAAGTCCACGAATTAGAGGGGGGGAATTGAGGAGCTGTATGACTCAATTTCGCTTAATATCATAGTAGTTACACTTATGAAGCTGCTAGGGACCTTCCAGCTCCTTGATACTTGGGTTTCTGCACCGCCACCCCCATCCGTATTGTTATGCAGAGAGCTCTGGGAAGACCCTTAGCTCTGGAGCTTGGAGATGCGGCTGAATCTTCCCAGAACTAGCCTGTTGGGAGAAAAAGTCCTTGAGGGTGGTTTGATTCGGCTGGTTTTGTTTTGTTCTGGTGTAAAGGCTGGGTGAGGTGGTTTTAATCCTGTTTTTGCACGGTGGGGCTTTAGAGACACCACTGAGGAGCCGATGGATTTAAACCCCTTCGTGAGAAGTCGTAAATTAAGGCGAAAACCCAATGTTCCCTGGGACCGTTGTAGAGTAAGAAGAGGCAGTAATGGAGGCAGGTGTGAAGATTTTGCTTGTGCAAGATTATTTCAAAGCAAGGTCACGCAGGATGTGCGAAGGCAGGTGGCAGTGGGATACCCCTCACACCTACACGGTGTCAGACTCCCCAGGATGTAGGCACAGAAAAGAAAAAGATCTTTGGACCCCAGAGTCAAGTTCTCTGAGGCTTAAGAATACCTAGGCATGGCCCTGTTTCAATATTTACTTCCTCTGTCTAATGTATTTCCTTAGCTTGCCTTTCATCTTTGGTGGAAAGGATTCTTTGAGTGGATATTCTGGAAATAGATTCACAGGAGAATTGAAAATTCTGGATGGTTTTCTGTTTTAAATTAAAGGTGTTGTCTCTTGGCAGTGTGGGGAGGTGTATTTGAAGATTAATACACAGAAACGAAATGGAGAGAACTGAAGGAGCGTGATCCCAGGGAGACGGAGAAGGAAGCAGGATGGATAAGCAGTAATTGAAACTAGGAAAGCTCATTTGAAATTGGCTGTTTTTAAGAAATGAAAGAACCAAGGAGAGACGCTTTGAGACAAATTTGGTCACTTTGAGACAGAGAGGGTTTGAAGAGTGGGAACTGGTGAGAGAAGACCAGTATAGCTATCAAGGACTTTTCATTTTTCAGTAATAACTTACAGGGACAGTGAGGCTGGGGATGTACAGCTTGCAAGTATGTTCCTGTGAACGCTATGCTTTCTACTTGGGGCGGGGGAGGGGAAGGAGGCGAGAAATACTGTTACATGTTAGAGTCCTTATGTCTTACCCATTCACTGTAGCAATTGAATTTCCATGATGTCCTTGGTATCTGCCATTTGTTTAACTGTGTATAACTTAAGGAAAATACAGTTTTTCTAGCCAGGTGTGGTGGCGTGTGCCTTTCATCTCAGCATTTGGGAGGCTGAGACAGGAGGATCGCAGGTTTGTGGCCAGCCTTGTTTCAAAAATAAAGAATGAAAAATAGGGTGGGGGTCTAGTTTAAAGGTATAATGCCCCTAGGTTCGATCTCCAGTACCACACATACAAAAAAGAAAATATAGTTTTTCAAATTATAGCATGTTTAATTAGAATAGAAAGATCAAGACTATGGCAAAATAAAGTTCAGATTACCTTAAACATGACTTTTTTGCCAGGCATGGTGGTGCACGCTTGTATTCCTAGTACTTGGGAGACTTGGGAGGCTAAAACAGGAGGATCACAGGTTCATGACTAGCCTTAGCAACTTAGTGAGACTTTGTTTCAAAATAAAAAACAAAATAGGGCTAGAGGTAGAATACTAATTCTGCTTCTAATTTTTTCTACCTCTAATTCTACCTTCTAATTTTTTTTTTTTATGGTATTGGTTCAATCCTCAGTACCCCCCCCTTTTTTTTTAATTGCTTTCTTTTACAATATGCAGAACATACATGTTGGGTTTTTTTTTGTTGTTTTTTTTTTTTTTTGCCACCAGAAGTCACTGTTTGACTATGGGGTAATCAGCCTCTATCAGAGCTAGCTGACTCCCATTTCCTATCTGGTTTAACTGAATTTTGTAAAGAGCTAGTTGAGCTAACAGTTACTTTTTAATTGGCTAAGATAGTTACTTAATAAATTTTGGATTAACTGGGCGTGGTAACACACTCTTGTAATCCTAGCACTTGGGAGGCTGAGACAGGAGGATTGCACAGGTTCAAAGCCAGCCTCAACTACTTAGTGAGGCTCTCGGCAACTTAGTGAGACCCTGTTTCCAAATAAAGTATAAAATAGGTCTGGGAGTATGGCCCAGAGGTAGAAAGCCCCTGGGTTCCATCCCCATTACCACAAAAAAAGAGGAAAAAAGTTTGGATTAGATTTGGAAGAGACTACTCAATGAAGATTCTCTCCTGTATGAGCTGCATCTTTTTTTTTTTTTTTTTTTTTTTTTTGGTGGCACTGTGGGTGGAACCCAGAGGCTTTCTACCTCCGGGATATACTTCCAGACCTGTTTTATATTTTATTAGAAACAGGGTCTCACTAAGTTGCTGAGAGCCTCACTAAGTAGCTGAGGCTGGCTTCGAACCTATGAGATCTTCCTGTCTCAGCCTCCCAAGCGTGGGAATTACAAGCGTGCACCACCACGCCAGGCTTATGTTTTCACTTTTTAAAAGGCAAAGCTAATTTATTTGCAAATATTTGCATGGGTTCAAGGCATACACAGGGGACAGTATGTCCTTAAGATGTCACTTTTGAGGTATGATAACGTAGCTGGGATTTTCTTCTTCCTATTAAAACCCCACATGAAAGCTGTCCTGGGACTGAATTCATTTACTCTATTAGATATATCCGTTGGAGCTAAAAGCCCAAAGTTCCCTAATTTCAAGGCTGTAGACTGTTAGCTAACTTCAGGAGACTGAGAAAGTTTGTTGAAGAGAGTAAATTAAGGAACTGTATTAACCATAAGTCTACAATGTTTTGTAAATAAACTAATTTTCCTCATTAAATTATAAATTCAAGCCAGGCGTGGTGGTGCACATTTTAATTCTAGTACTTGGGAGGATCACAGGTTTGTGGGTAGCCTCAGCAACATCTGAGGCCCTCTGAAATTTAGTGAGACCCTGTTTTATTTTATTTTATTTTTTTTGGTGGTACTGGGGTTCCTGGAAACCCTTCTGCTTCCGGGCTACACTCCCAGATCTATTTTTTATATTTTTATTTGGAAACAGGGTCTCTTAAGCCAGTGCGACTGGCTTCAAACCTCTGCCACTCCCAAGTGCAGGGATTACAAGTGTGTGCTACCACGCCCAGCGAGACCCTGTTTTAAAATAATAAAATCTTTATTTTGGGAGCTAGGGGTATAGCTCACAGGTAGAATGCCCCTGGGTTCCATCCCCAGTGCAGAAAAAAAATTATAAATTCAACAATAGTTTCTCTTCCCAAATGATATTTAATTGGCAATGGCTTTTGACTAGTCTCTCTCTTATATACAGTAGGATCATATTTAATATTGATGACTTAAATCTTAGTTTTGTTAAAATAGATTACATAAAGACAGATGTGGTGGCACACTCTTGTAATCCCAGTACTTGGGAGGCTGAAACAGGAGGATCATAGGTTTAAAACCAGCTTTGGCAATTTAGCAAGGCCCTCCACAACTTAGACTGTTTTCAAATAAGAGATAAAATGCCTCTGGATTTAATCCCGAGAGAGAGAGAGAGAGAGAGAGAGAGAGAGAGAGAGAGAGAGAGAGAGAAGATTACCTAAAAATAAATTATAGAAATCTTATAATACATATATGAAAATTCTACCACTGTGGAAGTAAACACGAAAAGTGTGGTGTGGTTCTTAGGCACACATCTTTTGTTGTGATTTGCTTTTTTTTTTTTTTTTTTTTTTTTGTGGTACTGGGGGTGGAACCCAGGGGCTTTCTACCTCCGGGCTAGATTCCCAGACCTATTTTCTATTTTATTTGGAAACAGGGTCTCACTAAGTTACTGAGAGCCTCACTCAGTAGCTGAGGCTGGCTTCAAACCTGTGTGATCCTCCTGTCTCAGCCTCCGAAGTGCTGAGATTACAAGCATGTTGCCACCATGCCCGGTGATGTGATTTGCTATTTTTAAGTCCACAACAGATTATTGTAGACTTGGTACCATGGGTCACTAAGGCCATCATAGTTCTTAATAGGAGTATCTGTCTTATGTTTTAGGACAGAACTCCTTTAGTAGTAGCCTCCAGGGGAAGAAGATCAGCTGATTTTCTTAAATTATCTGGCCCATTTTAAACATGACTAAGGATTTCTCGTTAGTGGCTTTTTCCTATTAAAAGACTGAGATTATTGTAACAAATGGAGCCTGAGGGAAACAATTACATCATTAATAAGATATCTCATATTTATTCCCAATAACCTCATGAGTGCTGGGCATCCTCTTATGTTCCAAGCAGTACTCTCAGCATTAGAGAAATCGTGATAACACCTATCAAGAGCAAGGGCTGGTAGAGATAGAGCATGCATTCCCAAAGCATTCTAGTTCTTTCCAGAAGTTTCCCTATGACATGCCATGTAAGTGTAAACTTTTCCGTGTGTGTGTGTATGTGTGTGTGTGTGTGTGTGTGTGTATGTGAGAGAGAGAGACAGACAGACAGACACACACACACACATACACACACACACACACACACACAGGGGATTAAACCAGGGATGTTCTACCTCTGAGCTACACCCCCAGCCCTATTTTATTTTTTATTTAAAACAGGGTCTCACTAAGTTATGGAGAGGCTCACTAAGTAGCTGTGTGTGCCAAAAACCTGCGATCCTCCTGTCTCGGTCTCCCAAGTACCAGGATTAAAAGTGTGCGCCACCACAGCCCACTGGTTTTCCATTTTAAAATCAGGAAATTGAATTGAAGTTAAGTGACTTGACTCTGACTCAAAGCCTGGTGCCCTTTCTACTATGGTACACTGTGTTGGCTATGTTGATATGTGGTTTCCTGTTTTTCCAGAATTACAGCTTGACTTTAAAATATAGTTTCTTTTTGGCTAAGTAATTCTTTCTGATCATTATGAGAATGAAACAGTATTTTCACTGGGTGTGCTGGACATACACTTGCGCCTCCAAAGGAAAAGATTATGCAGACCTATTTGACAGACACATGGTGTTTATTTGCACTAAAGATCCTTACCTTCCTAAAAATTAAATACAGGGCCTTAGAAACCAGCTTCCTTAGGGCAGGAAATCTATTATTCAGTTTATAGAAGCTCAGTTTATAGACTTTAAAGAACACATTGCTGTGTTAAACAGGATATTCTCATGCCATTTCCTTCATTCTTTTTTTTTTTTTTTTTTTTTTTTGCAGGTCTAGGGATGGAACCCAGGACATTCTACCTCTGAGCTACACCTTCTGCCCTATTTTTTATTCTTTATTTTGAAACAGGGTCTCACTAAGTTGCAGAGGGCCTCCCTAAGTAGCTGAGGCTGTCCGTGAACCACAATCCTCCAGTCTCAGGTGTCTGAATGCTGGGATTACAAGAGTGCGCCACCATGCCTGGCTCATTTCCTTCATTCTTATAGATCCAGTGCATATCTGCAGTATAGCATGGTTCTCAGACTTACAAGTGAACATCAGAATCCCCTGGGAGGCCTCTTAAAACACAGATGTAGCCCCACCACCACCAGCAGAGTTTCTGATTCAGTAAATCTGGGGTAGTGCCCAGGAATTTGCATTTGTAATGCGTTTTCAGGTGTTATGGGTGTTGCTATTTCTGGAACCACACTTTGAGCACTGCTACAGCATAGCAGAGAGTTTGAAAGCCTGGTTTCAGGGTTGGACTGCTGGGGTTTTAATCTTCGATATGCCACCTGCTAGCTGTCAGACTTTAGGCAAATGACTTCTTGTCAAGGACTGTGAAGATTTTTGCCCTGCTTTCGAGCTAATGAGTTAACCTGCCACCATTTCGAGGACTTCTGGGTTAGAGAGGAATGATTTTGTCCTCATAACGCTGTGGCCAGATGATCAACAAGGTTTTTTGTTTTGTTTTGTTTTGTTTTGTTTTGTTTTGTTTTTTTGCGATATTGGGGCTTGAACCCAGGGGCATTCTACCTCTAAGCTTTACCCCCAGCCCTATTTTGTATTCTTTATTTTGAAACAGGGTCTCAGTGAGTTGCAGAGGGCCCCCCTAAATAACTGAGGCTGGCTGCAAACCTGCGATCCTCCTGTCTCAGCCTCCCAAGTACTGGGATTACAAGCCCGTGCCACCATGCCCAGCTCACAATTGTCTCCCTGGGTCCCAATTTCCAGAGGGAAATGAAGGCAGAGCCCAGAGACATCTGCAGACTCAGTGAGTCGCATTACAGAGAAGCCCCAGCTTAGGGAATCCCAGTTTATATAATTGGCAGTAGGCCTGTCTGCTCTTTATTCCAGATGGAGACATTATCTTGATCGTACTATAGAGCAAACGTACTGCCCTTTGCTCTAGAGAGACACTACCTCTGTGTTTCCAGGCTGTTCACTATACAAACATCCTTCAAAGTAATCTGGATCCTATGCAGTTGGTGCCTGTGCTTCCAAGCCATGCAGCAATTGCAGACTCAGAGTCTCCCAGCACTTGGAGGTTTTGTTTATTTGGGTGCTAAAAATCAAACCCAGTCCCTTGTACATGCTCCAAGTAGCCACTAGTCCACTGAGCCACACCCTTAGACCTCCTAACACTTGTATTCCAGATTTTTCCCCTATTAAAATGAGGTAAATAAGCCAGGCGTGGTGGTACATGCTTGTAATCCCAGCATTTGGGAGGCTGATTCTGAAGGATCAGGGTTCAAGGACAGACTCAGCTACTTAGTGAGACACTTTGCAACTCAGTGAGACCCGGTTTCAAAATAAAGAATAAAAACTTGGGCAGGGGGTGTAGGTTGGAGATCAAATGCCTCTGGGTTCAATCCCCAGACCTGCAAAAAAAAAATAATAATAAAATAAAAATAAATAAATAAATAAAGATAAAATGAGAGCTAGGCATGGTGATGCATGCTTGTAATCCCAGCATCTGGGAGGCTGAGACAGGAGGATCTTGGTTTGCAGACAGCCTCAGCTACTTAGTGAGGCCCTTCGCAACTCAGTGAGACACTGTTTCAAAATAAAGAATAAACAATAGGGCAGGGAGTGTAGCTCGGAAGTAGAATGCCCTGGTTCCATCCCCAGACCCACAAAAA
Source organism: Muscardinus avellanarius (assembly GCF_963383645.1). Lineage (NCBI taxonomy): Eukaryota > Metazoa > Chordata > Mammalia > Rodentia > Gliridae > Muscardinus > Muscardinus avellanarius. Next base: position 66,827,769 of record NC_137791.1, on the reverse strand, counting down.
ATAAAATAAAATAAATAAAATGAAGTAAATTCTATAGTAGTATCTCTTTTATTGGGTAGTTGAGTGGATGAAAGGTACTAAAATTAAAGGCAGGTACTTAGAGCAGAACATGATAAATGCTTCATAAATGTTTGCTGTTATTACTCCTAAAGGGAGAGAGTGTGTTGGCTTTAAAAATAAGAAGATGGCAAATAGATATTGCCTTATAAGAAGAAATATTGCTTTACCTTGAGCCAGTTGCAAACTGAGTTCCAAGAACTTTCTTTAATGGGTTCAAATTATAAAATGTGTATAACACATTGTATGATATTTTACCAGCCCACAGGGAGTGAGGCAAATAAATTTTCTACCAGAATTCCAATGTCCTCGGGCTCTCTTCTTCTTGGCCACTTTACAGAGCCATGTGATTAACACTGTCCAGGAAGAATCATGTGCCACTTCACTCTTAAAACATTTATGTGGCGGCGATGGTGGCTTATACTTTTTCCTCCTCCTCCTCCTTCCTCCTCCTCCTCCCTCCTCCTCCTCCTCCTCCCTCCTCCTCCTCCTCCAACAACTACTACTCCTCCTCCTTCTTCATTTCCTTGGTGGCATTGGGAATTGAACCTAGGACCTCTTGCCTGATAGCAAGTGCTTTAACACAGCTGAATTCCTAGCCCTTTAAGTGGCTGATATATGGCCCTCAATAGTTTGGGTTTATTTATTTATTTTTTAATTTAATTTATTTATTTGCAGTACCACCAACCTACACCCCCAGCCCTATTCTTTTTTGTTTATTTTGATATAGGGTCTCACTAAGTTGCAGAGGGCCTCACTAAGTAACCGAGGCTGGCCACAAACCTGTGATCCTTGTCTCAGACTCCCAAGTACTGCGATTACAAATGTGCACCTCCATGCCTGGCTAACTTGAATTCTTTTTTTTTTTTTAATTGCAGTACTGCAGTACTGGGGATGGAACCCAGGGGTATTCTACTTATGAGTTACACTCCCAGCCTTATTTTCCATTCTTCATCTTGAAACAGGGTCTCACTGAGTTCCAAAGGGCCTCACTAAGTAGCTGAGGCTTCACCAACCATGGTCCTCCTGTCTCAGCCTCCAAAGTGTTGGGATTACAAGGGTGTGCTACCATGCCTTTAATTTGGGTTCTTTTTTTTTTTTTTTTTTTTTTTTTTGAGGGTCTGGGGATGGAACCCTGGGACATTCAACCTCAAAGCTATACCCCTTGCCCTATTTTTTATTGTGTGTGTGTGTGTGTGTGTGTGTGTGTGTGTGTGTGTGTGTGGTACTGGGGATGGAACCCAGGGGCCTTCTACCTCCAGGCTACACCTTCAGACCTATTTATTTATTTATTTATTTATTTATTTATTTATTTATTTATTTTGTGGGTGTAGGGATGGAACCCAGGGGCACTTGACCTCTGAGCTACATCCCCTGCTCTATTTTTTATTCTTTATTTTGAAACTGGGTCTCACTGAGTTGCAGAGGGCCTCACTAAGTAGCTGAGGCTGCCCGCGAACAGTGATCCTCCGGTCTCAGCCTCCGGAATGCTGGGATTACAAGCCTGTGCCACCACGCCTGGCTTTCAGCCCTATTTTTATATATTTTATTTGGAAACAGGGTCTCACCAAGTTGCTGAGAGCCTCACTAAGCTACTGAGGCTGGCTTTGAACCTGCGATCCTCCTGTCTCAGCCTCCCAAGTACTGGGATTACAAGTGTACACCACCACACCCAGCTTATTCTTTCTTTATTTTTTTTAATTTTTTTTTTGGCTGATCTGGGGGTGGAACCCAGGAGCATTTGACCTCCAAGCTACACCCTCTGCCCTATTTTTTATTCTTTATTTTTGAAACAAGGTCTCACTAAGTTATGGAGGGCCTTACTAAGTAGTAGAGGCTGTCTGCGAACCGTGATCTTCCTGTCTCAGCCTCCGGTATGCTGGGATTACAAGCATGCGCCACCAAGCCCGGCTTATTCTTTATTTTGAAACAGGGTCTCACTAAGTTGCGGAGGGCCTCACTAAGTAGCTGAGGCTGTCTGTGGACCATGGAACATGATCCTTCCATCTCAGCCTCCCGAATGCTGGGATTACAGTGTGCGCCACCATGCCACACACTTTGGGTTGAAGGGAGATTTATTTCACATTAAGAACCCAAGTTAAGTGGCTAGGCGTGGTGACTCAGGCTAATAATCCCAGTACTTGGGAGACTGAGACAGTAGGATTGCACAGGTTTGAAGCCAGCCTCAGCTACTTGGTGAGGCTTTCAGTAACTTGGTGAGCCCCTGTTTCCAAATAAAATAGAAAATAGGTCTGGGAGTATAGCCCAAAGTAGAAAGCCTCTGAGTTCCAATCCCATTACCACACAAAGAAAGAAAAGAACCCAAGTTAATAGCCGGGCATGGTGGTCGGATGCCCCTGGGTTCCATCCCCAGACCCGCAAAAAAAAAAAAAAAAAAAAAAAAAAATGTATATAGAATATGGGATAAGCCTTTGTTTTGACATTCACTACAATTGGAGCTATTTGCCACTATAGCACACCCTTGACTATTCTTACTATATTCCAATGTCCATCAGGCCAGTCTACCATACAAAAGTTAGTGGTCATTCATTCAAAAAACATGGCCTTCAGGTCATATATATGTAAGATTGGGCATGGAAGCTGGGTGCAGTGGCACATACCTATAATCCCAGCTACTTGGGAGGCTATGGCAGAAGAATAAACATGTTGAGGCCTAACTGGGCATGGTGATTAGACCCGTAAACCTGGGACTCTGAGACCAGAGGATCAAAGGTTTGTGGCCAGCCTCAACAGCAACTTAGGGAGGCCCTCTGCTCCTCAGTTTCAAAATGAAAGAATAAAATAGGGCTGGGGGTGTAGCTCAGAGGTAGAATGTCCCTAGGTTTCATCTCTCTCTCTCTCTCTCTCTCTCTCTCTCTCTCTCTCTCTCACACACACACACACACACACACACACACACACACACACACACACAGAGTTTGAAGCCATCCTGGACAATTTAGTGAGACGATGTCTAAATATAAAGAGGAGGAGGTATAGCTCAGTGTGCCAGTACTTATTTTTTTTTACCCAGGACACATTCTTTTTGTTCTTGTTGCTAAGAAAGCCTTAGTTTGGTATAGGACTACATTTGCCTAGTCTTAGGTGACAGACTATCTCTGTTTTCAGCCAGTGATAACAATGTGTGTCCTGATATACCTGCTTCCCTAGAAGGTAGACGTTCCCAGGCTGCATAGTTCTGGTTTTCAGTAGCCACATGTTTTTCAAGACAGGATCTTGCTTTGTTTCCCAGGCTGGTCTCAAACTTGTGGGCTCATGCACTCCTCCTGCATCTGCCTCTGGAGTAGCTGGGGTTACAGATACTCACCCCTGTCGGGATGGGGAGCCAAGACTTTAGGAATGACTTTCCTGAGGAAAGGAGACAAAAATGAATGGCATCACCTCGCCTCCCTCTCTTTTTTGCCTCGAATGGGAATGAGATGTTGGTTAGGGCAGCAACTCTTTTGTATCTTAAGATGACAACGAGCAGGAAGACAACATGGCGGGCGGATCAGAGAGCCAGAGTTCCTGATGCCATCAGTGAATGGCTAAAAGTGGATCAGGAACTGTACTCCTCTAGGCTGGCTTTGCGAGAAACGTCAACTTCTGTTAATTTAAGCCATTGTGACTTGCAGCCAAACATATCCCTCACCCACACAAAGAACCTGAATGGATGGAGAGCGGGTTGGCAGGAGTGTGGTTGAGGGCTGTATCAGGTTGGGGTGGGGAAGGCCCCTGAGAATGTGTGCTTGAACCGCAGGATGAGTGCTTGAACCAGAATCCCTTTAGCTTCCAGGTAGAGGAGCAGTTGGGGAAATTGCACTCCATTATGGATTTTATTTATGTATTTATTTATTTATTTATTTATTGCAGTACTGGGGATGGAACCCAGGAGCATTCCACCTCTAAGCCACACCTCCACTCCTACTTTTTATGTTTTATTTTTGAAACAGGATCTCACTGCGGTTGATCCTCCCGTATCAGCTTCCCAAATATTGGAATTACAGGTGTACCACCACGCCCAGCTAGAGTGTATGACTTATGACTTAACCTCACACATTGCCTGTTACCAGGACACTGTTTTTCCTAGAAGTTATATTTGAATAAAGGGGAAGTAGAGATTAACAGAAGTTGACCAACCTAGCGTCCTCTGGCCTCTGGGCAAAGTACTTTTCCTCATATTCTACTTTGAAAACTAGGGCAAGGTCATGGGACTTTGCGACCTACCTAGCTGTTTGCCCTGTTGACAGCTGTCCTGATGGGTGGAGTCGCCTGGGCAGATGGTTTGGTTGGCTAAAAAATAACCAGAACAGCATCTTTTGAATTTTCACCACTAGACAGTCATAGTACTAAAAAGTTTACAAACATTGAATGTAAACCAACCAGAATCCTATGAAGCCCCATACTGATATAAAAACTGAAACCCGAGAGAGGAGAGGAATTTTCTGAAATCCTGTGTTCCAAAGCAGCCTTTTACCAGCATGCCCCCAAGATTATTGAGTAGGTTCCTTAAAAATATCCAAGGTTGTGGAAGCACTTAATGACCTGGAACAGAATATTTGACAAATGTTCGTGGCACACATCTGTAATCCCAGGTACTTTGAAAGCTAAGCCAAGAGATTGAAAGTTTGAAGCCAGACATGGCAATTTAGGTTCACCCAGGGTCAACCTTAAAAAAGCAAGCAGTAGCCGGGCGTGGTAGCACACTAGTCCTAGCATTTGGGAGGCTGAGACCAGAGGATCGTGGTTCTTGGACAGCCTCAGTTACTTAATGAGAGGCCCTCTGCAACTTAGTGAGACCCTGTTTCAAAGTAAAGAATAAACAAAAAAATAGGGCAGGGGGTGTAGCTCAGAGGTCAAATTCCTCTGGTTTCCATCCCCAGACTCAGAAAAAAAAAAAAAAAAAAAAAAAAAAAAAAAAAAAAAACAAGCAAGCTGGGCATGGTGGTACACACCTATAATTCCAGTACTTGGGAAGCTGAGACAGGAGGATTGTAAATTTGAGATCAGCCTGAGCAATTAAGCAAGACCATGTCTCAAAATAAAAAATAAAGGGCTGTGGGCTAGGCGTGGTGGTGCACACTTGTAATCTCAGCATTTGGGAGGCTGAGACCTAAGGATATGAGGCCCTCTGCAACTGAGTGAGACCCTGATTCAAAATAAAGAATAAGCCCGGCGTGGTGGCGCACGCTTGTAATCCCAGCATTTGGGAGGCTGAGACCGGAGGATCACGGTTCGCGGACAGCCTCAGCTACTTAGTGAGGCCCTCTGCAAGTCAGTGAGACCCAGTTTCAAAATAAAGAATAAAAAATAGGGCAGGGCGTGTGGCTCAGAGGTCGAATGTCCCTGGGTTCCATCCCCAGACCCGCAAAAAAATAAAAATAAAAAATAAAATAAAGAATAAAACATAGGGCAGGGGATGTAGTTCGGAGATCAAGTGCCCCTGGGTGTCCATCCCCAGACCCGCAAAATAAATAAATAAATAAATAAGTATTTAAAAAATAAAGGTCTGTGATATAGTTCAGTGGCAGAATGCCCCTTGGTTCAAGCCCCAGTTTAATAAATAAATAAATAGGCAAACAGCTATGCTGGGTGATGTAGCCTATACTTCTCAGTGACTAAATTAGGGGGCTGTCCTCCATTTCACATGGAGGTATTGAGGTCAACACAGTTGAACTCACCCACAATGATCGTGTGGGTCACTTGAGCTGAGCTTCTCTCTGCTGTACAGCACCACTCTATTTCATTTTTCTTGTCTTCATTGTTATACTGAGGATTTAACTCAGTGGCAATCTACCTCCACACTCGCAGCTCTATTTTTTCTTTTCTTTTCTTTTTTTCTTTTTTTTTTTTTTTTTTTGTGCCATACTGGGGATGAAACCCAGGGGCGCGATCCTCCTGTCTCAGCCTCCTAATGCAGGAATTACAAGCGTGCGCCACCATGCCCGGCTAGAGAAAATGATTTTTTGAAGGAGTATTGGTATGTTGAAGGATATACTAAATTTCTTTCTTAGCTTTTTTGTTCATTTGTTATTTTTCCCAGTGCTAAGGATTGCTAAATTCCTCTTACTGTTGGTTTAAAATAATAACTTCCTAGCAGTGCGTGGTGGCGCACACTTGTGATCCCAGTACTTGGGAGGCTGAGACAGGAGGATCGCACAGGTTCAAAGCCAGCCTCAGCTACTTAGTGAGGCTCTCAGCAACTTAGTGAGACCCTGTTTCCAAATAAAATATAAAAATAGGTCTAGGAGTATAGCCTGGAGGTAGAAGCCCCCTGGGGTCATCCCTAGTCTCTGTCTCTCTCTCTCTCTCTCTCTCTCTCTCTCTCTCTCTCTCACACACACACACACACACACACACACACACACACAATAATAACTGCCTGGAATAGGTCTCTGTTCTAACCTAACCTTTTATCTGAATCATAGCTACTCTGTATAGCTATGCAAACCATACTTCAACACCCAGACAGCTTTTCACGGACTCTATTTGGCCTTTGTTATGAGGCCATATCCAGCCATCCATCTAGTGATAGAATCCTCTTACCTCGGCCTCAGTGGGAAGGCGCCTGCCTTCAGTTCCAGCTAGGGGTTTGAGTTATGCACACAGGTTCCGCAGGGACCTTGGCCTCTCACGGTTCACCCCAGGCATCCTAAGAAGCTGTGGTCCTCCCAAGTAATGTGACCCAGGGGTTTACTCACGCCCTCAGCCTGCTATTCAGCTGTCTTTAAGTCCAGTTTCACCAGGGCAGGTGTGCATCTTTGCTATTTAGGAGATCCAGTTTGAATAATAATAATATGAATTTTGATTATTATTTTAATGTGTGTTTGTGGTAGTGGGGATTTAACCTAGCAACATTCTTTTTTTTTTTTTTTTTTTTTTTTGGTGGTACTGAGGGTGGAACCCAGAGGCGGTCTACCTCCGGGCTATACTCCCAGACCTTTTTTATATTTTATTTGGAAACAGGGTCTCACTAAGTTGCTGAAAAACTCACTAAGTAGCTGAGGCTTGCTTAGAACCTGTGCAATCCTCCTGTCTCAGCCTCCCAAGCGCGGGGATTACAACCGTGTGCCACCATGCCCGGCTTTAACCTAGCAACATTCTACCTCTGAGCTATACCCCTGGCCTTATTTTATTTTATTTTATTTTATTTTATTTTTTGCGGGTCTGGGGCTGGAACCCAGGGGCATTTGACCTCTGAGCTACAGCCCCTGCCCTATTTTTTATTCTTTATTTTGAAACCGGGTCTCACTGAGTTGCAGAGGCCTCACTAAGTAGCTGAGGCTGTCCGCGAACCGCGATCCTCCAGATCTCAGCCTCCCGAATGCTGGGATTACAAGCGTGCGCCACCACGCCCGGCTCCTTATTTTATTTTGAAACAGGCTTTTAGTATGTTGATAGGAGTTTCACTACTTGCTAGGTTGTCCTTGAACCTTCAATCCTTGAGTCTCAGCCTTTAAAGTACTGGAATTACAGGATGCGTCACCATGCCTAGTCAACATAATTTTTAAAAAAGGACTGGAGATGTAGCTCAAAGGTAGAATCTAGCCCCTAGGTTTCATTCCCAGTACTAAAAATAAAGAATGAAATGAGGTGCTAGTATTTACAAGTTTTAAGGTTTACATAAATATCATTTTTTCTTTTTTCTTTTTTTTTTTTTTTTTGGTACTGGGGATGGAACCCTAGGACATTTTATCTCTGAGCTATAACCCCAACCCCATTTTGTATTCTTTATTTTGAAGCAGGGTCTCACTAAGTAGCTGAGGTTGTCTGCAAACTGCGATCCTCCAGTCTCAGTCTTCCAAGTACTAGATTACAAGTGTGCGCCACCACACCTGGCCTCATACATGTCATTTCTCAAAGGGCTTAGCTCAATGCTTGTCATAAAGTAGGAAATGTTATTTCCTTTCTCCTTTCTCATAATAAACGTGCACACAAATGGCTTGGAGTAGTGGCCTCTACTCTCAAAATTAAAAGTGCGTTTGGGCTTTGGTATAAGCTAGGGGTTTGTTCATATATTTTGGGAGATGGCAGAGAACCCTTTTTTATTCACAAGAAAATATTGAACTCTTTCTCCTGGCTGCTCTCTCTCTCTTCCAGATGAGCAGACCTGCACCTTTCCACTGACCGGCAGCTATGGCATTCGCTGAGAGAGTCAACAGCAGTGGCAGCAGGTAAATGGGCAACCAGTGATTCAAACACAAGGTGGTGTCTACGATTAGAGTCCACTTTTCAAAAGATAAGCTTGCTCATTTTCATTTTTGCAACTTCACAACTCTCTTGTGCAGAAAAGCATTTGCAAATTTCAGTTTTCTCTCTCTTTAGTCAAACCTGTTAGACTGACTACCTTTTTTTATTTTTTTTGTACTAGGAACTGAATCCAGGGGCACTCTGCCATTGAGCTACACTTTCAGCCCTTTTTTTTATTCATTTAATTAGTTTTATTTTAAGACAGGATCTTGCTGAGGTTGCCCAGGTTAACGTTGCATTTGTGATCCTCGTGCCTTGGCCTCTGGCATCACTGGGCTTACAGGCCTGTGCCACAGCCCCGCTCCTCCATAGTCCCTGTTGTGTTGGGTATGGAACCCAGGGCTTCATGCATGCGAGGCAGGCTCTCTACCACCAAGTGCCACCCCTGGCCCCATATTTTCTTTAAGACTAGCAATCTTTGAGTCTATGAATTAATTAATTATTGTGGTACTGAGGGTGGAACCCAGAGGCTTTTCTACCTCCGGGCTATATTCCCAGACCTATTTTATACTTATTTTATACTTTATTTTGAAACAGGGTCTCACTAAGTTGCTGAGAGCCTCACTCAGTAGCTGAGGCTGGCTTCGAACCCGTGTGAGCCTCCTGTCTCAGCCTCCCAAGTGCTGGGATTACAAGCGTGCGCCACCCGGCTTAATTCATTTATTTAAAAATGTAGATGTTAGATTAGATCAGCATCCTAATTCTGTGGTCAAGATATTGGTCCCTGTTGCACTGATTTTGGGATAATGAGCATGTATTTAGCCCACATTGTAACAAGTACCGCAGTGAGTACCTCGTCATTAGAGCCTTGAAGGAGGGCATCCCACAGTGGTTATATATTACCCCTTTCACACCCCTCCTCCCTCCTTGCTTACTGAGTTCAGTGCCTTCCTGCTGGTACTGAGCGTTGATCCTGGAAAAGATATTAACATTCTGAAACAGTTTTCAAGAATAACTCAGTTGACATTTTGCTATTCCTGAGCAGTTTTTATCTAAGCTATTAGCTATTCAAAAACATGTTGAAGTATAATAAATGGAGACTCAGCTTAGTCAACTAGGAAGTTGTTTTATTCTTTTGTTTTAAAGAGGTTATGTGCCTGCTGTTGTGGGGCATGCCTGTAATCCAGTACTTGGGAGGCTGAGCCAGGAGAATCACAGGTTCAAGGCTAGCCTCAGCAATGTATGTAATGAGATCCTCTTTCAGAAAAAAAAAAAAGGTGGGGGAGGCTAGATGTGTAGCTTGAAGGTAGAATAATGCCCTTGGGTTCATTCTCTAGTACCATAAAAGAGAGACTACGTTGCCCGAGCTGGTTTTGCACTACGGGACTCAGGCCATCCTCCTGCCTCAGCCTCCCAAATAGCTGAAGTGACAGGTGGCACCACCTCTCCCAGCTTTAGCTAGTGCTTATTGAGTAATAGGTTTTGGTGTCTGTGAATTTTGGGCTAGCCTGGACACTTTTCCTCCCTTGACTTCTGGTTCCCTTGGGAAACTCCTGAATTTCTAGTGATTTTGGAGGGACTGCTGTTAAACTTGGTGTCCTCTCGTCCCCTCCACAGTGAAGACATGTGACCCACTATGGCCACCCATGTTCCTCTAGACCAGGGTAGGGTGGGGGGACTGTCATAGTTTGCATTTAGATTTGTTCATACTGTTCAATTTTTCATACGTTACATTTTCACGTAGTTAAATGTCTCGTCCTTTACAGATTCTGGTTCCAATTGTGCCTACAAAGGTCATTCCTACTTTAAGATTGTGAAAATAATGACATGTGGTCTTAGCTGGCATTTGAGTGATTTCACTTTTTCTGCATTTAAATCAGAACTTGTAAGTTGGTGGCCTGTGGGATGGAGCTGGCCAACATATGGGATTTGGTTGGTCTTTCACAGCATTCTGAAAGAAATGATCTGCCAGTGTTTTTGCATAACAATCTACATTTTTATCTGCTCTTGAAAATGTTAAGATGTGGCAATCCTGGGCTTGCATTCAGCACTGCCCAGACAGAGTGCAGTTGCATGGCTCTGTAGTAGGATGGAAGCTTTCTGATTCTGAACTTCTTGAGTGAGGGCTGTCCTCAGTACTTTCCAGGTGTGTTCACAAGGCGATTATGGCCCCTCAGCCTACAGGCCAAACAGAACTCCCACCAGTTTCCTCCTGTGGACATCTGCTCTGTCAGTTTGCCCCAGAGAGACTTGATGTTAAAAAAGAAGCAAAAAGAAGCACCAGTGCTTGCCAGTTCATTACAATTCCTGCACAAGCAGACTCACGCATTTAGTTAGTCGCTTGGCTGTCTTGCAACCCAATTTGTATCTTAGAATTTTTAGTATTTTGATCCATCTGTCTAAAATATATGTTGTAAACTTTCGTTTTAATAAGAAGATTAAGAGGCAGAGATGTTTAGGAGCCTTTTTGTCTTCACAAAGAACAGCTAGACAATTGTTTGAATATAACTTATTAAATCATATATTTTCTCCATTTATTTGAATGCAATGACTAAGTTCCTTTTTTTGTTACTGGGGATTAAACCCAGAGGCTTTCTACCTCCAAGTTGCACCCCCAGCCTGGTTTTATTTCCTTACTTGGAAACAGGGTCTCACTAGGTTTCTGAGCCCTGCTACATTGCCAAGGCTAGCTTTGAACCAATGATACTCCTGTCTCAGCCTTCCAAGTACCGACAAGCATACACCTCCTCCACCTCTGGCTGCAGTCTCTAAATTCCATCACATTCTTTGGTCTATTGGTGGAGAATTTTTTGTTCCATTGATTGTGTCTTTTGGCAGTGTTTTCTCTGTATGTGTGGTGGGGGGGGGGTTGTAACTGGGAATTAAACCCAGTTACAACCTCTGAGCTATATCCCAGACCTTTTTATTTTTTGTTTTGAAACAGTGTCTTACTAATGTTGTAAAGCTGTCCTTGAACCTGACATCCTCTTATCTCAGCCTTCCAAGTACTGGAATTACAGGCATACACTACCATATTTTGATAGCAATGTTTTTGTTTTTTGTGGGTCTGGGGATGGAACTCAGGGGCATTCGACCTCCAAGTTATACCCTTTGCCCTTTTTAGTCTTTATTTTGAAACAAGGTCTCACCAAGTTGTAGAGAGCCTCACTAAGTAGCTGAAGCTGCCCACCAAGCGTGATCCTCGGGTCTCAGTGTCCTGAATGCTGGGATTACAAGCATGCGCCACCACGCCCAGCTAGCAATGTTTTCTTTATATGTGTATGTGTGCTTCACTCTGTTTATATGGCTGTGTGTGTGTGTGTGTGTGTGTGTGTGTGTGGTAGTTGAATCCAGGGACATTCTACCTCTGAGCTATACCCCCAACCCTATTTTATTTTTTGAAACAGGATCCCACTAACTTGTGTATGACCTCACCAAGTTTCTGGGGCTGGCAGTGAACCTGCAATCCTCCTATCTGAGCCTCCGAAGTACTGAGATTACAAATGTATGCCACCATCCCAGTTTATGTCTTAATATTTAGAGATTTAAAAATCAATATTGTTTGTGTTTATATGTTTCACTGTTTGTATTTATTTATTTATTTATTTATTTATTTATTTATTTATTTATTTATTTATTTAGTGGTACTGGGGATGGAACCCAGGGGCAGCTTACCTCTGAGCCACTCCCCCACCCAATTTTTTATTCTTTAATTAATTAATTAATTAATTTTTTTGTAGTACTGGTGATGGAACCCAGGGGCATTCTACCTCTAAACTATACCCCCAGCCCTAATTTTTATTCTTTATTTTGAAACAGGGTCTCACTGAGTTGCAAAGGGCTGGGCCGCAAACCACAATCCTGTCTCAGCCTCCCAAATGTTGGGATTACCACAGAGATCTGAAAAAACAAGATGAATAGTTCTGAAAAATTTGAAAATAAACAGTACTGACATTCTATGAATGTTAAGACATATAAAGACAAACAGTGACAAATTAGTCATTTCTATTTTTATTATTATTATTATTATTATTATTATTATTATTATTATTATTTTGGTGCTGAGAACCAAATGCAGGGCTTTGTGAATGCTAGGCAAGCACTCTATTTATTATTGACCTACACTGCCTAGCCCCACTGTTCGCATTTTGATTGGGCCCAACTGAATCCATCAATTAGAGTTTACTCCATAGACTGTTCTATTTGGGTTTTCCTACAGAAAAACGTAGATATCATACTGGTGAAATTTTTTTTTTTTTTTTTTTTTTGGTGGTACTGGGGGTGGAACCCAGAGGCTTTCTACCTCTGGACTACACTCCCAGACCTATTTTATACTTTATTTGGAAACAGGGTCTCACTAAGTTGCTGAGAGCCTCACTAAGTAGCTGAGGCTGGTTTTGAACTTGTGCAGTCCTCCTGTCTCAGCCTTCTAAGCGCGGGGATTACAAGCGTGCGCCACC
>NC_137791.1:66532562-66810062 GCF_963383645.1 Muscardinus avellanarius | reverse complement strand
CTACTTAGTGAGGTCCTCTGCAATTTAGTGAGCCCCTGTTCAAAATAAAGAATAAAAAAATAGGGCTGGGGAGGCCGGGCGTGGTGGTATGCATGCTTGCAAATCCCACACTTGGGAGGTGGAGGCAGGAGAATCGCACAGGTTCGAAGCCAGCCTCGTAGGCTTAAGAGACCCTGTTTCCAAATAAAAAATATAAAATAGGTCTGGGAGTGTAGCCCAGTGGGAGAAGGGTTCCCAGGACCCTACTACCACCCCCCAACAACAACAACAACAACAATATATATATGGCTGGGCGTGTAGTTTGGACAAAGAATGCCCCTGGGTTTCATCCCCAGTACCACAAAAAAAAGGGGGGGGGACAGGGGTTAGGAGTGTAGAGTGATAGAGCACCTGTCTAGCATGCATAAAAGGCCTTGGTTTTAATTGCCAGCAACACACATGCGCGTGTGCGTGCACACGCACACATACTGTCTTAGAATATTATTTCTGTGTGTTCAAAGTCAACCCAAGTACAACTTGAAAAAGAAGGTTCACATTGATAAGGACCATGAGTTCTTGAGCAAATAGTTCCAATTCATGCCACTTCTTAAATTGCTTCATCTTCGAATAGTGCTTTTATTCTTCCTGTGGTTTCTAATTTCCTTTTTCCTTCTTGAAAGAGGACATGCTTTTGCCATCTCACTGACAATTCAGTGTGCACATTCTTCCATACCAATCGCTTGGAATCCCTTGTTTTGTTCATGGAATCTTAAATCGATAATTATGCCAAATTACATTCTTCTGAAATTGAGCCTAGGTAATCAAAGCCTGAGTCAAGTTGGGGTATATTCTGGGAAATGTTTATTAGATCACTAGGGGGAAAATATGTTAAGATAAAACAAAAGAATACATTTTGTTTCAGGCTATCCTACCACACTGGCCGGACATGATCTAATGTCTTCTGCCATGGGCTGCTGCTTCTCGTACGTGTTTCAGAAGATCTTCGATATGCTTGTCAATATTCAGGAGCGATTTGAGGGATTGAATTTTTCGAACTTTGAATCACATTGTGATACTGCAGCCCTAGAAACCCCACAGAAGAGTCTGAAATACTATTTAACTCTCCTCATTGAGAAGAGTCTTCAATTAGGGAGGAAACTACAAGTGTTAAACAGATTAACACCTATTAATATAGACAGGTTTTCTTTGCCCAAGTCAATCAGGGACTAAATTTCCAGATGTTTACTGAAGAGATTAATAGCTGTAGACCACGTTTTTCCTGAAAATAGAGATTGACTGGGGCATTGTAAATAACCCACACCTGGATTAGTGAAATGGGAAAATAAGATTTCCTGTGTTTTCCAAGTGAAGTAGTCTCAGGCCTGATTTACAAGCATAAAATGTCTCTTGTGCTTTCTTTATTGTAAGTATGTATGTATGTATGTATGTATGTATGTATGTATTTACTTTGGGGTTGAACCTAGGGGCATTGTAACCCTGAGCTACACCCCCAGCCCTATTTTGTTTTTTCATTTTCAAACAGGACCACAAAGTTGGGAAGGGTTGCTGAGGCTCAAACCTCAAACCTATGGTTCTGAGCCTGGTATGTGTATGCACTTGTAATCTCAGTACTTGGGAGGTTGAGACTGGAGGATTGCAGATTCTCAGTCAGGCTCAGAAATTTGGTGAGGCCTTGTTTCAAAATAAAAATTAATTAAGAAATTATAGCCGGGCGTGGCGACACACTCTTGTTATCCCAGCATTTGGGAGGCTGAGTGAGACCAGAGGATCGCCGTTCACAGACAGCCTCAGCCACTTAGTGAGGCAGTCTGTAACTTAAGTGAGACCCTTTTTCAAAATAAAGAATAAAAAACAGGGCAGGGGGTGTAGCTTGGAGGTCGAATGCCCCTCGGTTCCATCCCCAGACCCACTAAAGAAAAAAAAAGATATTGGGCTGGGTGTAGTTCAGAGGTAGAATGCCCCTGGGTTCAGTCTTCAGTAGCACACACACACACAATGTTAACCTTGAAACTTATTTTAAAAAGTTTTATATTTTAATTTAAAATGTTTACTTTTTAAAACTCTCATCATATATGTACCTTTCCTTTTTTTTTTTTTTTTGGTCACAATATAGGGAATTGAAAGCAAGACCTTCAAATGCCCCTATGTTCCATCCCCAGACCCGCCAAAAAAAAAAAAAAAAAAAAAAAAAAGTAGGACTTGCATGTGCTAGGCACCTCTTTGGCAGTACTATATCACTACATCCTCAGCCCATCTTCTTTTTCTTTTTGCAGTACTGGGAATTGAACCCAGGGGAATTCTATCTCTGAGCTATCTATCCAGACCTAATTTTTATTCTTTATTTTGAAACAGGTTCTCACTAAGTAGCTGAGGCTGGCTTTGAACCTTTGATTCTCCTGTCAGAGCCTCCCAGATACAGGGATTCCAGGCATACACCACCATGCCCGGCTTGTTTTTTTTATTATTATTATTAATTATTTTACTTTGACATTAGGGACAGAATCCAGGGGCATTCTACCTCCAAACTAGCCTCTGGCCTGATTTTTTTTCTTCTCGGTACTGGGGATGGAACCCAGGGGCATTCTACCTATGAGCTGCACCCCCAGCCCTATTTTTTTTTTTTAATTATTATTCTTTATTTTGAAACCGGGTCTCATTGAGTTGCAAAGGGCCTCAAGTAGTTGAAGCTGTCTGCAAACCAAACCGCCATCCTCTGGTCTCAGCCTCCTGGGCATGTGTGCCACCTCCAGCCTGATTTTTAAAAAATTATTTATTTATTTATTTATTTATTTATTTTGCAGAACTGCGTTTTGAACCCAGGGACATTTTACCTCTGAGCTACACCTCCAGTGCTACTTTTTTATTCTTTATTTTGAAACAAGGTCTAAGTTGTAGAAGGCCTTACTCAATGGCTGGGGCTGGCTGGGAACCTGTAATCTTCATGTGAGCTTCCCAGATACTGATTGCAAGCATTTTGTCACCATGCCTGGCATATTCTTTTATTTTTTGAAACAGGGTCTTGCTAAGTTGCTGAGGCTGGCCTGTCTCAGGCTTCCGAGTACTGGGATTATAAGCATGCACCATCATATCCTTTATTTTGTATTTTGAAACAGGGTCTTGCTAGGTGACTGAGAGTCTCTATAAATTGCTGAAGCTGTCCTCAAACCTGTGATCCTCCTGTCTCAGCCTCCCAAGTATTGGGGTTAGAGGCATTCATCACCATACCTGCCTCTTTTGATTGAACCTAGGAACATTTCTACCTCTGAGCTACATCACCAACCCTTTTTTTTTTTTTTTTTTTTTGGTGGTACTGGGGTTCCTGGAAACCCTTCTACCACCGGGCTACACTCCCAGACCTATTATATATCTTTTATTTGGAAACATGATCTCCTAAGCCAGCGAGGCTGGCTTCGAACCTGCGCGATCCTCCTGTCTCCACTTCCCAAGCGCGGGGATTACAAGCGTGCGCCATCACACCAGGTCATTTTTATTTTGAAGCTGAGTCTCACTAAGTTGATGAGCATCTCACTACTTGCTAAGACTGTCCTTGAACCTGTGATCCTCTTGTCTCAGCATCCCAAGTACTGGGATTTCGAGCATGTGCCACCATGCCCGGCTCTGCCTCTTTAAAGCTTTCTTAATGCACAGTTCCTTTTGATATAGCAGACTGAGCGAGTTGGGGAAAGTGGGGGTCTTTTGACCTCACTGTTGTGGTTGACTGACTGTGGTGGCCAGGTCCAGGTGCTGGCTCACTTCTAGCTCAGGAGAAACTTGCAGGATTGCCTTAAGGGAGGAAGACTTACACCCTGGGGTGCCCTCGGAAAGATTAAAGGAAGGAGAAAGTCCTTCCAGATGGGATATTTGAGACAGGAGGCTGTTTTTCACATGTGGGGGATTTTGGAAAGGGATATTCTAGAAAGAAAAGACCAGCATATATAGGGAATGCCTCAGGGGGTACTGGGAACCTTGTCTTGAGAGATGTCTTAAAGCCAGTTTCTCTCCCCTGTCTCTGATAAATAATTGCAAGGAAAGGCAATGAATTTTTTCCTGACAGTTGTTTCAAACTGGGGGCCAGGGCTTCGTTTGCAAATGAAAGGGCTGGGGTTGGCGTGTGGAAATCACAATGGGCCTTGACTCTTTTCACATCAAAGTGTAAAAGAATCTCCCAGGGTGATAAATGGGGGGCTGCTGGACTCATTACTTGTAAACAAAGCTGAGGGATGACCTCTAAATTTTTTTTAATTAAAAGAAAACAGGGTTTCCTAGTGGAGAGCGTGGGGCTGCTCTTCCTTTGAGTTTTGACTGCTTACTCTGGAGATCTTTGTTCTGGTGGCATCTCAAACGCTCAAAACTGCCCCATGCCGCTCCATGCAGGGTGACCGGCTGGTAGCCTTTCTACTTTAAGATAGGGAGGGACATTTCAGCTGTTTTAGCTACAATCAGGTGGAACAGGGTGGACTTTCTGAGCCCTTCCTGGCTGAGAAGATTAAGTGCTCCGCCCTCTTCTACTTCTTTCCCCAGCAGATATCTGGAGGAAACCTTTGCTGTGTAGACAGAGCCCAAGAAAAGTTTTCAAGGAAAGCCTTGGTACTTTGTAAAACTAGTCCAAAGGCAGCTGTTGTAAAGTTTTTGTTTAAATTTAAAGATAGTAATTCTTTTATTTGTGTAGTTATAGCACTTTGTAGATGAGCAAAACTTTTAGCCACAAGTACAGTATTTGAACAGTGTACAGTGTTCAAAGGAGCACTATTAAAATAATACAGCATTTTATGGAGTTGAGATCTGGGAAGCTGCTGTCCAAACTCAGCCCTGCAGTTGAAGGTCCACCTTCAGTAAACTCCCTTCCCTGTGTACTTAACTAACTCTGGAGCAGGCTTATCTCTTGCTATTTTTTTTTAAATTTTTACACTTGGCTTCTCTATCTCAGTCAATCCAAGCCCCAAATAGTGCATGTGTGTGTGTGTGTGTGTGTGTGTGTGTGTGTGTGTGTGTGTGTGTGTTACTACTGAACCCAGGGACATTGAACCCAGGGACATTCTACCTCTAAGCTGGACCCCCAGCCTTTTTTATTTTGAACCAATCTTACTAAGTTGCTCAGGCCTGCTTTGAACCTGTGATCCTCCTGTCTCAGCTTCCAAATATTTGGGTTACAGCATACTACCATGCCTGGCTGATTTTTTTTTTTTTTTTTTTGCTTGAGTGTGTGCATGTGGGTTTTATTGGGGATTGAACCTAGGGGCATTCTACCTCTGAGATACACCTCTAGCCCTATTTTTAATTTTGAAACAGGGCTTCATTATGTTGCCGATGCTTCTCTTTCAACCTGTGATCCTACTGTCTCAGCCTCCCAAGTAGAATTATGAGCATGCTCCACCATGCCAAGCCCAGCTCCTCCTCCTTCTTCTTCCTTCTTCTTCCTTTTTCTTCCTCCTCCTCCTCCTTCCTTCTTCCTTTCCCCTCCTCCTCCTCCTCCTCCTCCTCCTCCTCCTCCTCCTCCTCCTCCTTCTCCTTATTCTCCTTCTCCTTCGCGGTGTTGGGGATTGAACCCAGGGCCTTGTGCATTCTAGGCAAGCACTTAACCACTGAGGTGCACCTACAGTCCTAATATTTAATGGGCACAGTGGTCAGTTTGCACTAAGTTTTTGGTAGATATGCTTGCAATTAACCTTACAATTCTTCAAGAAATTTCATTTTTCAGCTGAAAGAAAAGTTCAGGCTAGCTTTCTATTTATTTATTTATTTTTGTCACTGACTCCAAGTCCTCTAGCCTTCTTCCACTTTGTCTCTTTAGAGGCTGGTGGCAGGGAAACTTTTGGAGTTCCGGTTGGATACTCTGAGGCTGAGGCCAAGAATCCTCTGTGGCCAACTGTCTTCTAGCACCATGGGTATTAGCTAAAAAATGTTTCAGCATGGCTACCATAGTCCCAGAAACTTTTATCTTTCCAGGGAAGGAGCAGAACTGATTAGGATAGGAGGTGAGGGGGGTGACTAATGAGCCATATGGCAGGACAGAAATGAAGAGATTCCTGCTTGGGTCTGGTGGTTCATGCTTGTAATCCTAGTACTTGGGAGGCTGAGACAGGATTGCAGGTTTGAGGATGGCCTCAGCAAGCAGTGAGACTCTCATCAACCTAGTGAGACCCTGTTCCAAAATAAAAACAAAACAGGGCTGGGGGTATAGCTCAGAGATAGATTGCCCCTGGGCTCAATCCCCAATCTCTAGTAACACCCCCACCACACACACATATTCATTCATTTTCTCTCATTCTCTCTCTCCCCTCTCGCTTGCTGGATGGAGGCCTGCCTCTCCTGAGTCAGAACCTCCCAGGTCGCCTCCTCCAGAGTTGTTTTCATCCCTGGGGAGATGGTGTGTGCTCTCTGAGCCCTTGTGGTCTGCGGAGCCCTGCACAGCTGTCAGGTGGTGGCCTTGTTGATAAACCAACCTCTCAACGGTTGGAGGCTACAGCTCTAGCCCTTCTTGTTTTCAGATTATCTTTCAACATCCGGCAGAGGCTCACTTTCCCCTAGTGAGCACTTGATGACCGAGATAGGAAATGGCTCTTCATTTAAGAATGGAGTTGCTGGTTTTCAAGTAAGACTGGGTATTTCATAAATGTAGGTGAAGAAAATATTTTATTTATCTAAAATTTTTTTTTTTTTTTTTTGGTCATACTGGAGATGGAACCCAGGGGCTTTCTACCTTTGGGCTACACTTCCAAACCTAATTTTTAAAAAATATTTTGTTTGGAAACAGAGTCTCACTAAGTAGCCAAGGCTGGCTTTGAACCTGTGCAATCCTCCTGTCTCAGCCTCCCAAGTACTGGGATTACAAGCGTGCACCACTACGCCCAGCTAAAAAAAATTTTTTTAAATGTGTTCCTCAAACTCAGCTCCATGGTGCATGGGTATAATCCCAGGATTCGGGAGGCTGAGGCAGGAGGATTACAGCCTCAACACTTAGCAAGACCTTGTTTCAAAAATTTAAAAAAGGGATGTAGGGTTGTAGCTCAAAGGTAGGATCCCCCTAGATGAATCTCTAGTACCCCCCCTTCCTCCAGTATGTTTCTCAATAGCTTGTAGAGGTCAAAGCCAGAGAGCTGAGAGCAAAGGGAATTAATTGGTGGACTGGCATGGGAGGATGTTTGCAACAGTTCCTGATTCATTGCTGTTTTCCTTTCTGTCCTTGTGACTTCCACCTAGAGTAGTGACTCTGGTGAGTAGAATATTTCTTACAGGCTCCAACGAACCCTACTACTAGCCTTTCCTATGACAGACAGCCTACATCAAAGGGAAAGAGAGTTTACTTTGAAATCAGCCAGACCTCAGGGTGCAGGCTAGGATACCTAGACTAGAATACCTATAATCCTAGTCCTAGGGAGGCTAAAACAGGAGGATTGCACAGGTTCAAAGCCTCAGTAACTTAGTGAGGCCCCACTAAAAATAAAAAATAAAAAGGGCTGGAGGTATAGCTTGGGGATAGAATACCACAGGATTTAATTCTCAGTACCAAAAAAAGTCAGTCAGACTTGGATTTGAATTCTAGTACCACTAGACATGTAATGCTACTTATCCTCTCCAAACTTTAGTTCAATCATCTGTTAACTAAGAATAATAATGAAGCCAGGCATGGTGGCACACTCTTATAATCCCAGCATTTGGGAGGCTGAGACTGGAATATCAGGGTTCATGGACAGCCAGGTGTGGTGGTGCATGCTTGTAATCCCAGAATTTGGGAGGCTGAGAGGAGAATCACAGGTTCCAAGCCATCCCCAGCAGTGAGGCCCTCAGCAGCTCTGCGAGATCCTGTTTCCAAATAAAGAAGTAAAATAGGTCTGGGCGTGTAGCTCAGAGGTAGAAGGTTTCTGGGTTTCATCCTCAGTAACACACACACACACACACACACACACACACACACACACACACACACACACACACTCACAAATAATAACAGAAGCTGGGCATGGTGGCCCATACCTGTGATTTTAATACTTGGAGGCTGAAAGGATCACAGGTTGGAGGCCAGCCTCAGCAATTTAGCAAGACACTCAGCAATTTAGGGAGATCCTGTTTCAAAACAAATAATTTAGCCGGGTGTGGTGGCGCACGCTTGTAATCCCCACGCTTGGAAGGCTGAGACAGGAGGATTGCACAAGTTCAAAGCCAGCCTCAGCTACTTAGTGAGGCTCTCAGCAATTTAGTGAGACCCTGTTTCCAAATAAAAAATATAAAATAGGTCTGGGAGTATAGCCGGGAGGTAGAAAGCCTCTGGGTTCCACCCACAGTACCACAAAAAAAAAAAAAAAAAAAAAAAAAATCAAAACAAATAACTTGCCTGGTGGTACATGCCTTTAATCTTGGGAAGCTAAGAAAGGGGGATTGTAGGCTCAAGGACAGCCCCAAAAACCTAGTGAGACTCTAAGAAACCTAATGAGATCTTGTTTCAAAAACAGTTAAAAGGGCTGGGAAGCTGGGCACACATTTGTAATCCCAGCATTCGGGAGGCTGAGACCAGAGGATCGTGGTTCGCGGACAGCCTGAGCTACTTAGCGAGGCCCTCTGCAACTCAGTGAGACCCGGTTTCAAAATAAAGAATAAAAAATAGGGCAGGGGGTGTAGCTCGGAGGTAGAATGCCCCTGGGTTCCATCCCCAGACTCGCAAAATAATAAAAAATAAAAAAATAAAAGGGCTGGGGATGTAGCTCAGAGGTAGAATGCCCCTTGGTTTAGTTCCCAGCATCTCACACACACACACACACACACACACACACACACACACACACACACACACGACAGCATAATAATGAGAAGTAATAATAAAGATTACTATTCATAATATAATTTTTTAAAACTGCAGAGTAGCTGGGTGTGGTGTCACCCTTATAATCCCAGCATTTGGGAGGCTGAGACTGGAGGGTTTGCGAAGAGCCTCAGCTACTTAGTGAGGCCCTTTGCAACTCAGTGAGACCCTGTTTCAAAATAAAGAATAAAAAGTAGGGCTGGAAGTATTGCTCAAAGGTAGACAGGATTCTATTCCCTGTACTACAAAACAAAACAAAACAAACAAATAAAAAAACAAACAAAAAAAACCCCTGCAGAGTATCACAGATTTGCTGTTTAGTAGTTACTTTGCTTTCTGTTGACTTACCTTTGATATTATGGCCTGGAGAATTTAAATTTTGTGATGTTTATAAAGGCGTGAAGGTTTTAGAAGTGTGGTTTCCAGGGGGACTATAGGGTTAACTGCTGTCCTACACCATGAGACTGCTGTAGGCTACCAGGCCCTGGCCTTGGGGGTGAATTAATCACATGTTTCTGCCAACTCTGGGGTCAGCTGATTATGAGACTGACTTTTACAAATTACTCAGGAACTTATTTAGAGTTTGGGTAATTTAAAATGGTAGGCAACTCTATGAAATAATTTATCAGTAAGACCCTCATTTCTTGTTTCCTACTCAACATAAAGATATAGATAAATGTGGGTAACTGTGTGTAGAGAGTAGATATTCATTTTATTTATTTACTTATTTTTTGTGGTACTGGAGATGGAACCCAGGGGCCTTCTATCTCCGGGCTACACTCCCAGACCTATTTTATATTTTATTTTGGAAACAGAGTCTCTTAAGGCAGCTGATGCTGGCTTTGAACCTATGCGATCCTCCTGTCTCAGCCTCCCAAGAGCGGGTATTACAAGCGTGCGCCACCATGCCCAGCCGAGAGTAGATATTTATTTAATAATACTTCTTTATTTTGGTTTTGGAGATTGAACCCAGGGGGGCATTTGACCTCTGAGCTATACCTCCAAGCCCTTTTTGTTTTAAGACAGGGCATCATGAAATTGCTGAAGCTGGCCTCCAACTTGCATTTCTTCTGTTTCAGCCTCCCAAGGCTTGAGATATAGATGTGTACCACCAAAACTGGCTAATAGTATGTTTTTACTGTGTGTGTATGTGTGTGAGTTTGGAGATTAGATCTGGGGCCTTATACATGCCACAAGGTTACTTTGGTCTTCATAAAAGTTCTTTGTTCTCACAATAATCCAAAAACCAATCTTTCATCAGATCCAGTAACAATAATCCAAAAACCCATCCTTCAGTGTCAAAAGTGTCTGCTAGGAGCCTGGGAAGAAGAGGGGCTGGTGAGGGGGAGCAAAGGGACTGGCGGGGTAAGCCCATCCCCTTTGAGCTCATATTAGACCTGGCATCCTAGTGACTGTGTAAGGATATTACCATCAAGTATTTTCCAGGTAATGCTTTCAGTTTTCTCAAAGCTCTTACCAATGATGTATTTCAACATCATAAGAGTCTTAGCAGGTACATCAGGCCAGTATTTCCATTTGAGGCTTAAAGAGGTTAAGTGGTTTGCTCGTGATCCCAGCATTAGTAATAAATCTGTTCCCTCAACCTAGAATGAGTTTTCTCTCCCTTTCCTGGGTCTCCAGTCTACTGAAATTGTGCTCATTCTCCGATATTCAGCAGAAACGCCACCTGCTTCTAGTCACCCAGGACATTCAGTACCCTTGGGTGTGTTTTCACTTTGCATTTACGTCTGCGCCAGGTTTCAGCTTGTTGCATCTACCTTCCCTCTCACCCTCCAGCGCTTCTCTAGGTGAGCTAGCCCCTCAGCAGGCTCCTGGGAGTGAGCGCAGCAGAACACTCGGCAGAGGGTGCCTGCCGGCGGGGACTCCTTACATTAGGGAGCTGCGCCTCCTGCCCCTGGTTGCTGCTCTTGCTCCTGCTGCACTGTTTGTTAGTACAAGCCTGTGTGCACACACGTGCCTACATCCAGTCTCTGCTCAGTCAGGTGCCCCAGAGCATGAGGACCCCTGAAAGACTGGCCCAGCAACCAAATCTCCTTAAGACTCCCAGTGCAGATACAGGGGCATCCCCCGGGCCTCCTCTGTGCACCTGCCCATCCGCCAGGCTCACTCGTACCTCCACGGGTGTTTCTTGCTGGTCAGCTGTTCTAGTGAATTTTTCTGCCAGCCGGCAGGCTACAACCTTCCTTTCTCCAATGAAATCTCAAGTCTAGTTTATTGGGGGCCCTTTCAATGTTTGTCTTTCTCTGGGTACCTTCTCTCACCCTTATGATACCTTGTAGAGTTCTCTTTGAATTTTTATGAGTATTCCCCTATTATAGTTTGATTTTTTTTTTTTTTTTTTTGGCACAGGGTACTGAACCCAGAGGCATTTACCTCTGAGCTTAACCCTCAGTCTGATTGTATTTTTTATTTGGAAACAGGGTTTCACTAAGTTGCAGAGGGCCTCCCTAAGTTGTCAAGGCAGGCTTTGAACCTGAGATCCTCTTGTCTTCTCCTCCCAAGTACTGGGATTACAAGTGTGTGCTGCCACGCCCAGCTTCATAGTTTGAGTTTTTTAATATTAAACTTCTGCCCATATTATCATGTGGTCTCACTCTCCTGATCATTCCTCAAACTAGTACAACTCCAGACTCATTTCCTCCAGTGTCACACATCTCTCTAAGTCCTGCACAGTTTTTATACCAGAGGTCCCATGGTCCTTCAGCACTCCCCCTGTCTTTTGCAAATGACCAGCAATGAGCAAATTTATTTATTTATTTTATTTATTTATTTTTTTTTGCGGGTCTGGGGATGGAACCCAGGGGCATTTGACCTCCGGGCTACACCCCCTGCCCTATTTTTTATTCTTTATTTTGAAACCGGGTCTCACTGAGTTGCAGAGGGCCTCACTAAGTAGCTGAGGCTGTCCGCGAACCGCAATCCTCCAGGTCTCAGCCTCCCGAATGCTGGGATTACAAGCGTGCGCCACCACGCCCGGCAAGCAAATTTAACCACTGTGTTGGGGTCTCTGCAGTTGTAGAGAGAGGGAGGAGGGTTGATGGAGATGACATCATAATGGATATTTATTTGACCTTTCTTGAAAAAACAGCCACAAGCTCTTGCCAGTGTGTTAACTTGGTGTTTTTGTCACAGCCGGTAGCTGTTGAGAAAATCACTTGTTATTGACCCAAGTGTTGAAAATTACATTTGAAGGCCTGTATATGAAGTCTTAAAAATTGTGTGAACAGTGATTTACTGCTACCTATTTGTCTTCATCGACCTTTTAAAACCAAATAGCTTTAAAGGACAGACAAGCCTCATAGCCAGTCATGCCTGAAACTTACTTGTATTTCACTTTTCAGGCTAATTTGTCAATGTCATCGCACAGCAGCGGGTTTTTTTTTCCCCCTTAAATGAGGATTTAATCCGGGGCATTCTACCACTATGCTACAATCCAGCCTTATTTTTCATTTTGAAACAAGGTCTTGCCAAGTTGTTGAGACTGATCTCAAACCTGCTATCCTCCTGTCTCAGCCTCCCAAGAACTGGGGTTACAGGCATGTGCCACCATGCTGGGGTCACTTAGGAGTTGAAAAAGTTGCATGGAGATGCACATCTGTAATCCCAGTACTGGGGAGCACTTTTCTACCTGGAGGTAGAAAAACCCCTGGGTTCCACCCCTAGTACCAATAAATAAATAAATAAATAAATAAATAAATAAATAAATAAATAAATAAATGGCTAGCGCTGAAACTCAGAGGTAAAATGTCCATGGGATCAACCCCAATACCAATAAAACTAACTAACTAACTAAATAAATAAATAAATAAAGTAGAGCATTAGTTATATAGTTACATGGTAGAGTATGGAAAAGAGAAATGTGTTCCAGGTTAAAGGAACTGTACCTGTGAAGACTTGGGTAGCAAGTAAGAAAAGGAAGGAAAAGGAAAAGAAAAATGAATAGAAAGGAAAAGAAAGGAAGTAGAGAGAAAGAAACACAGCAGACTTCAAACTGCAGAGCCCTTTTGAGGAACTGAATGAAATTCAATCTAGGTGGAACAGAGCAGCACATCAGGAAATGATTTGATGAGCCGCGCGCAGAGAACCTGACCTGTCAAGTGGAAGATGGTGTTCTGTGGGACAGAGCGGAAGCAGAGCAAAAAGATATGATCTCCAGGAGTTAAGTTGACCTGGGAGAGCTGGAGGGGACTGAATGGTTCTGCATAGTTTTCAAGCAATAGCAGAAGAAGATACATTGGTACATTGGCCATACAAAGAAAAGTCCAGAACAATTCTTAACTAGGTGGCTTTGTCACCAGGAGATACAGTATCATCAAGATGGGAAAAAGTGAGGTTGGTTCAGAGTTTTCCGTTTGCTTGTTTTGTTTATAGTACTGGAAGCTTGATCCCCTGTCCTTCTGCATGCGAGGCAAATGTCCTGCACTGACCACAGTATCCTCAGCCCCAGGTACTGTTTTGAGTATTCTCTTTGAGATGCCTAGGAAGATCCTTGCAGGAGAAAGAGATGTCAAGTGTGAAATTTAAGTCTGGAGTTGACTAAGGAAAGTCTGGGCTTTAGATACACAGACTTCCGTAGGGGAGTAAGAAGTTAAGAATGCCCAGGAAGAGTAAATAATATCAACTTGGTGGCAACTAAATAGCAAGTAGGCTCAAGAGGTCCAGAAGAAAGCCCCACATACTTGTAATCCCAGCATTCCGGAGACAGGAGGATCCGGGTTCACAGCCAGCCTCAGCTACTTAGTGATTCCCTTTGCAACTCAGTGAGACCCTGTTTTAAAATAATGAATAAAAAGTAGGGCTGGGGGTGTACCTCGGAGGTAGAATGTACCTGGGTTCCATCCCTGCTACTACAGGGGGAAAAAAAAGGCTGAGAAGGAGCTGCTGAAGGAGCGCTCCCTGTTGCCCACCCAGTGACTGCTTTTGTGAACCTTCCCCTCATATCCTCAGGCAGTAATGATCCCCCATTTCTCAAAGATACAGACTTTTTTTTTTTTTTTTTTTTTTACGGGTCTGGGAATGGAACCCAGAGGCCTTCGACCTCCAAGCTATACCCCCTGCCCTATCTATTATTCTTTATTTTGAAACAGGGTCTCACTGAGTTGCAGAGAGCCTCACTAAGTAGCTGAGGCTGTCCGTGAACCACGATCCTCCAGTCTCAGCCTCCCAGATGCTGGGATTACAAGCGTGCGCCACCACGCCTGGCTTAAGATACAGACATTTATTTATTTATTTATTTATTTATTTATTTATTTATTTATTTATTTGTGGTACTGGGGTTCCTGGAAGCCCTTCTACCTCCGGGCTACACTCCCAGACCTATTTTATTTTTGGAAACAGGGTCTCTTAAGCCAGCACGATCCTCCTGTCTCCGCCTCCCAAGCATGGAGATTACAAGCGTGAGCCACCACGCCTGGCAGATACATTTATTTATTTATTTATTTATTTATTTATTTATTTATTTATTTATTTATTTATTTATTTATTTATTTATTTATGGTACTGTGGTTCCTGGAAGCCCTTCTACCTCCGGGCTTCACTCCCAGACCTATTTTATTTTTGGAAACAGGGTCTCTTAAGCCAGCACGATCCTCCTGTCTCCGCCTCCCAAGCGTGGAGATTACAAGCGTGAGCCACCACACCTGGCAGATACAGACTTTTAATTGTGGCATTTATTCTCCTGAATGGCTTTTGTGTTTCTCCTCCTCACAAGATTCTGTGGACTGACCTGCTACCTGGATATAGTAGATACTTAATTAACTAAGTTGCTAAGGCTGGCCTCAAACCTCCAATCCTCCTGTCTCAGTTCTCAAGTCCTGGAATTCCAGGCCTGCACCACCACCACCCCTGGCTAGCAATAACTTAATGGAAATTAAATAACTAGAGGCCAGGCGTGGTGGTGCGGGCCTGTAATCTGATCACTGGATGGCTGAGACAAGAAGGATAACACAGGTTCAAGGCCAGCCTCAGAAACTTAGCAAGACCCTCAGTAAATTAGTGAGACCCTGTTTCAGAATAAAAAATAAAATAGGGCTGAGGGCGTAGCTCAGAGTTCAGATTGAGCCCCTGAGTTCAGTCCCTAGGATCACTACCAAAATGAATAAATAAAAAAAAATGAATAATAGAATTGCTATCAAGAAATAGCTTCTTTTTTCCTAATGATTTGATTTCCTAACCATTTTTTTTTCCCCTAATGATTCCCTGGACTTAGGAAGTAGATTTTAATATATCGACCTGACTTCATAGCCCTTTGTAGAATCTTCTGCACTCATAATGGCAGAAGTGTGAGCTGTTGACCTTGTCCAGTTCTTAAGAGGGGCAAAGACCACGGGAACAAAACTTTAGCGACCTTCCACCAGGGCTTACACTAAGAGGGGATGGGAAATAGCAACTCTTGTAAAAATAACCTGGCCAGTGGGTGGTAGGTAGGCTGAAGGAAAAGATTTATGAGCAGCATCCTGTTCTGGGATCAGGGCTTGGACGGAAGAGGGGGAGAGCCTGCTATAGAAATCACGAGGGCAGCTCCGGTAGCACGCCTGCCACAGGAGGGCGGGCGGGGGCTGCCTGGGCATCTGCATGGTGTGTGGGTGAGGGAGAACCCGTAGGTGCCATTCTGCTTACATCCATCTCTCATGAGGGGACAAAGTGAGCTAATGGCCAAGAGAGGGTGCAGGGGGCCCTGGGTCCTCTGTAGTTTTACAGCTTCTTGCAGAGTTCTGAAGAGAAAGGGGGGAAGCCAGGCGTGGTGGCGCACACCTGTAATCCCAGCATTCGGGAGGCTGAGACTGGAGGATCGTGGTTCTCCGGTAGCCTTAGCTACTTAGTGAGGCCCTCTGCAACTCAGTGAGACCCAGTTTCAAAATAATATAAAACAGGACTGATGGGGGAGCTCGGAGAATGCCCCCCTGGGTTCCATCCCCAGACCTGCAAAAAAAAAAAAAAAAAAAAAAAAAAAGGGTAGGGGGAGACGGGCCCTTGTGGAGGGAGCAGAAGATTGTGTTCATCCTCTCAGATCTCCTGTGCCCTCGCATGGAGAGCTTCCTTGTACCTTTGTAATCCACAAGAGTTCCTGCTCAGTAAAGAGACTGTGCATTAAACCCCAACATTAGACCAGAGGGAGCGTTTGCTCTGAGATTTTCTTTTTTTCAAATGAAGGACACTTGAATCAGTTCATTCATAGGAGATTTGATTCTACATTAGGATGTTCCAGAAGAGGAAATTAAATAATTATTTAAAAGGACAAAGTTGTTCTGTGTGTCTCAAGGATGGAAGGCAGGCAAGGTGGCACATGCTTGTAATCCCAGCATTTGGGAGGCTGAGACAGGAGGATCA
Organism: Muscardinus avellanarius; assembly: GCF_963383645.1. Lineage (NCBI taxonomy): Eukaryota > Metazoa > Chordata > Mammalia > Rodentia > Gliridae > Muscardinus > Muscardinus avellanarius. The sequence continues at coordinate 66,793,915 of NC_137791.1, read as the reverse complement.
CAAATAGTCTCTGCTACTTAGGCCCTTCACAATTCAATGAGACCTTGTTTCAAAATAAAGAATAAAAAGTAGGGCTATTTCTTTGTTTTGTTTTATTTTGTTATTGTGGTCCTGGGGATGGAACCTAGGGGCCTTTACCTCCAGCCTATACTCCCAGATCTATTTTGTACTTTATTTGGAAATAGGGTTTCACTAAGTTGCTGAGAGCCCCACTAAGTAGCTGAGTCTGGCTTCGAACCTGTGCGATCCTCCTGTCTAAGCCTTCCAAGTACTGGGATTACAAGCGTGCACTACCATGCCTGGCTTCTTTATTTCTTTATATTTTTGTGTGGTATTGGAGATGGAACCCAGGGGCAGTCTACCTTTGAGTGACATCCCCAGCCCTATTTTTTCTTCTTTACTTTGAAACAGGGTCTCACTGAGTTGCAAAGGGCCTCACTTAATAGTAGCTGAGGCTGTCCGTGAACTGCAATCCTCCTGTCTCAGCCTCTCAAATGCTGGGATTACAAGTGTAAGCCACCACGCCTGGCTACATTTTTTATTTTAATTTTGAAATAGGGTCTCACTAAGTTGTAGAGGACCTCAATAAGTAGCTGAGGCTGGCCATCAACCTGCAATCATCCTGTTTTAGCTTCCCAAGTACTGGGATTACAAGCATGTGCCACTAAGTCCAGCTGGAAGATAATTTCATCTATCTAGATAAATGTGCATAAAACAGGTCTGGGAGCCAGCATGGGACACATACATACATGCTTATAATTCCAGTACTTGGGAGGCTGTGACATGAGGATTCTAGTTTTGAGGTCATTCTCAGCAATTGTATATATAGTAAAAAGACTTACTGAAATGTTATTTGACCTTGTTGACACCACTGGCCTTGATCCTCTTGTTTCAACCTCCCAAGTACTGGAATTATAGGAGTGTACCACTATACCCAGCTTAAAATATTTATTTATTTAGGTATTGGGATAGAACCCAGGGGAAGTCTACCTCTGAGCTATATCTCCAGCCCTTTTAATGAATTAATTTATTATTATTATTATTATTATTATTATTATTATTATTATTAATTTGTAGTGCTGGGGATGGAACCCAGAGGCTTCCTACCTTTGGGCTACACTCCCAGACCTATTTTCTATTTTATTTGGAAATAGGGTCTCACTAAGTTGCTGAGAGCCTCACTAAGTAGCTGAGGCTGGCTTCGAACCTGTGCGATCCTCCTGTCTCTGCCTGCCAAGCGCAGGGCTTACAAGCGTGCGCCACCATGTTCGGCTATTTGTTTATGTTTTAAAATAGGTTCTCGCTAAGTGGTTGTTGTCTTGAAACTTGTGATCCTTTTTTTGTCTCACCTCCCAGGTACTAGGTTTATCAACATGTATCACTATGCCCCGCGGATGTGTCTTTTCATTAGATCTCTGTACAATCACTGAATACTGCCCGTCTGCTAAATGGTTCAGAGGTCCTGGTTTCCAGCCTTTTGCATGAAGATAGTGCTTCTGACCAATGATATTTTCTCCAATTCTGGGTCAGAATGCAAAGTAGGGTCACTTTTTCTATGGCAGGGTGGGAAGGCACCTACACATTCAGTTCATGGGTGCCGGCGGGTATTGATTAGGCAGTTGTTCAGCTTATCTTGTAACTAGCTGTTCCTTGGTTATGTATTTGTGTTAAGGGTACACTTGTCTTTTATTTATTCATTCATTCATTCATTCATTCATTCATTCATTTTTGCAGTACTGGGGATGGAACCCAGGGGCATTTTACCTCCCAGCTACATCCCCAGCCCTATTTTTTCTTTATTTTGAAACAGGGTCTCACTGAGTTGCAAAGGGCCTGAGTAGCTGTGGCTGGCTTTGAGCCTGTGCAATCCTCCTGTCTCAGCCTCCCAAATGCTGGGATTACAAGCCTGTGCCACCACGCCCAGCTTACACTTGTCTTTTATTTTATTTATTTATTTATTTATTTATTTATTTATTTATTTATTTATTTGGTGGTACTGGGGTTCCTGGACGCCCTTCTACTTCCGGGCTACACTCCCAGACCTATTTTTATATATTTATTAGGAAACAGGGTCTCCTAAGCCAGCGCGCGCGGCTGGCTTTGAACCTGCGCGATCCTCCTGTCTCTGCCTCCCAAGCACGGGGATTACAAGCGTGCGCCACCACGCCCGGCTACACTTGTCTTTTATCAGGCGGGCACATGAAAGAGCTTAGCTCATCAGGGGCTTATCGGGGTCTGTTGTGGGACAAGTACTCTGCTTTGTTTTTTTGACAGCTACAAGATGAAGAGCAGTACTGTACCTTTAAGGAGTTTACAATCTGTTGGGCACCACAGGAAAAAACACTAATGTTGTCATGGAGTTGCCAAGAGATATGGAAGTACAAAGGAGGTAGATGTGAATTATGACTGCAGAACACCAGAAAGGCTTCACGGGTCAGGCACACTTGAACTGGATATTAAAGTTTGGAAGCCAGGAATGGTACTTGTCTGTACTTCTAGTACTACTTGGGAGGCTGAGACTGGAGGATCACAGGTTTAAGGCCAGTCTCAGCAAGACCTCAGGGAGGTCTTGTTTCAAAATAAAATACACCGGAGGAAGTGGGGCGTGGTGGCATACGCTTGTAATCACGGCTTTTGGGAGGCTGAAACAGGAGGGTCGCAGTTCGAGGCCAGACCCAACTACTTAGTGAGGCCCTTTGCAACAAAATGAGACCTTGTTTCAAAATAAAGAATAAAAAATAGGGAAGGGGGTGTAGCTCGGAGGTCAGATGCCCCTGGGTTCCATCCCCAGACCCACCCTCCCCCCCAAAAAAAAGAGATAGGGCTGGGAGTGTAGCTCAAAGGTAGAATGCCCCTTGGTACAATCCCTACTACTATTACTTTACTACTACTACTACTACTACTACAAAAAAAGATAATCTGGGATAAAATATATCATCCATAACTTGATTACAAGTGAAAATGATGACTCTTTAAGTAAAACCGTATTAAAATTTATTGCACTGGTTACTTTTTTTAAAACCTCTTTAATGTGGCTACTTGTAAATTTAAAACTACGCTAATAGTTTCTATAATATTTCTATTGGCCAGGGCCAGTCTACATTAGGGATAAAAGCCCTAGCAGAAGGGTTGAAAGCAAGGTGAATGGAAGAAGTGAAAAAGAAGAGAGGGACGGGAGAAACTTGGGGAGAAGAATCGGTGGGACTTACACAAGGTGCAGTGGGAGGGGGCAGAGCCGTCTGAGGCCCCTGACCTCAGTGTTGCAATCAACTTGAAGTCTCAGCAACTCTGCGGAGGCGGGGAAGGGTGGAGGACAATAATGGTTTCATGTGGGGCCTGTTGATCACAGGTTGTACCGTAGGAGCTTAACTTGGCAGCAAACCTTGGAATGGATTAGTGCTGGCAGAGGCCAGAGGCGGGGAGACCAGTTAGGTGAGGTCTCGTGCCCATCACAGCGGTTGCTGCCGCTCTTGGAGGGAGAATGTGTGTCCGCTGGGTGCACTATAGGAAAAATCTGCAGAATCGTTTGAAATTTATGCTGATGTTTTTTTTACATTGGGCTTTCCAATTCTGCCTCAATCTCTAATCCCCCCTTAAATTAGTACACCATTTCTAATACAGAGAAAAAGAAGTATGCAATTTATGGCGTACTCAGAGTGTTCAGTGTCTTATATTTAGACTGGTAATACAATTTGTCTTTTTCCTTATTATTTCTGGATGCACACTGATTTGGTAAAGAGAAGGGAAATACCAAATAACAGACTAAGCTTGCTTGCTTGCTTGCTTCCTTCTATTTCTGAGATAGATGGATTACAAGCATGCACCACCACGCCCAGCTAGCTTTATTTCTTAGAAGTAGAGTGATAACTAGCTCAGCATGGTGGTATATATATTCTTATCTGCTGTGGAGGCCGAGGCCAAGAAGATTCCATGTTGAATGCCTGCTTGGACAATTTAGCAAGACCCCATCTCAAAATCTGAAAAAGAAGGGGATAGAGTGCAGTGGTAGATCCCTACCTTGTATGAGAAGCCCTGAATTTGCCGGGCGTGGTGGCGCACGCTTGTAATCCCCGCGCTTGGGAGGCAGAGACAGGAGGATCGCACAGGTTCGAAGCCAGCCGCGCTGGCGTAAGAGACCCTGTTTCAAAAATATAAAATAGGTCTGGGAGTGTAGCCCGGAGGTAGAAGGGCTTCCAGGAACCCCAGTACCACCAAAAAAAAAAAAAAAAAAAAAAAAAGAAGCCCTGAATTTGATTCCTAGCATTGAAAAGATAAAAGGTGGTTAAGAAGGTTTTGTAGGAGAAATGGCTCTCCCTTTTGAGAACCCTTTGGAGAATGCTTTCATTTACCCATCAATTCAGCAAAACCTTGAACATGTATACCAGGAGTTGTATTCATATCTGGTATCTCAAAGATAACCAAGCCAAGGTCTCTGTTCTAGGTTTTTGTTTTGTTTTGGTACTGGGCATTGAACCCAGTGGCATTCTACCTCCAAGTCACATTCCCAGACCTTCATTATTATTATTATTATTATTATTATTATTATTATTATTGATTATTTGTGTGGTACTAGAGATTGAACCCAGGGCCAGTCTACCTCTGATCTAGACCCCCAGCTCAGTTTCATATTTGATTTTGAAACAGCATCTTGCTAAGTTTCTGAGGGCCTCAATAAGTAGCTGAGACTAGCTGTGAACCTGTAATCCTCCTGTCTCAGCCTTCCAAGTACTGGGATTACAGGCATGCACCACCACCCCTGTTTTGTTTTTTTTTTTTTTTTTGTTCTATTTAAAGAGAAGGGAAATACCAAATGACAGACTAAGCTTTTCTTTCTTTCTTTCTTTCTTTCTTTCTTTCTTTCTTTCTTTCTTTCTTTCTTTTTCTTTCTTTTGTGGTACTGGAGATGGAACCCAGGGGCATTCTACCTCTGAGCTAGAGGGATTACAAGGTCTCAGCTGGGTGTGGTGGCGCATGCTTGTAGGGGCTGAGACAGGAGGAATGCAGGTTCATGGCCAGTCTCAGCTCCTTAGTGAGGTCCTCCACAACTTATTGAGACCCTGTGATTGCAAGTTGTACAGTAGGAGCTTAACTTGGCAGCAAACCGTGGAATGAATTAGTGCTGGCAGAGGCCAGAGGCGGGGAGACCAGTTGGGTTAGGTCCCATGCCCATCACAGCGGTTGCTGCCACTCCTGGAGGGAGTGCATATAAAATAGGGCTGGGAGTGGAGCATGGAGCATGTGAATAAAAATAGGGCTGGGAGTATAGCACAGAGGTAGAATGTCCCTGGGTTCCATCTCCAGTGCCTCAAAAAAAAAAAAGAAGGTCTCAATAGGTTGCTGAGAGTTGTACTGTGTTGCTGAGGCAGGCTTTGAACCTGCATTTCTCCTGTGTCAGCATGCACCACCACGACCCGCTTAGCCATGGAGATTTTAGTCGCATAAATTACATTCTACTAAGAACTTTGGTGACTAGCTAAGTCATCATACAAAGAACAGGCTGTCAGGTTGTGGGCCACACATTCCGCCCTTCTCTCTGGCCTTAGACCATAAGCCTTCTTTCTTCTTGTGGGTGGTATGGCCATACTGCCTGAACTTTTCTAGCAGGCCCTGGTTCGTTCTCTCTACCTCTAGGTAGCTGCCACCTCTTTTGTTCTCCTGTGGGAGCTGGAACAATTGCCTGGAACCGGCACTATGTAGGAAACCTTGTAAAAGCTGGGCTTGGTGGCAGAGGCCTGCAATCCCAGTACTTGGGAGGCAGCAGCAGGAGAGTTTCACTACGGTACTGACGCCGGCCTGGAGCCCGCGATCCTGTCTCAGCCTCCCAAGCACTGGGATCACAGTTGTGCACCACTGCACCCAGCTCTGGTTTTTATTTTAAATCTTTCTGTGCCTCAGTTTCTTCCTTAGTGCTGAAATGCTGCTAAGCACTGCCTTTGTGAGATGACTGTAAGGATTGAAGATGCGAGTGCTTATAAAGTACTTGGAACAGTGCCCGGCATGTAGCAAGTGCCCAGTCAATGCAGGCAGTGATGGGGCCCTGGGCTTTGGATCACATGGAAATGAGCTGTGACCCATTGCAGTCCCATGAAGGCTTATTTGCAGCGAAAGTACTGGACCACATTTTGATTTCCAAGTACCGTTTTGGGGGCAGTGGCGTGAGTGTGTGTGTGTGTGTGTGTGTGTGTGTGTGCGTGTGTGTGTGTGGGCAGAGGGGGTTGGAATTCCGTTTCTGCACATCGTCTGACCTCACCTTACTTGTTCCCGCGCCTGTGTTCCCACAGCCCTTTATCTCTACTGTGGCATTTGCCCATTGTGTTTTATAGTTGGCGCTTCTCCTCCCGAGGCCGAGTCGCCTCCGGGCCTTAAGGACGATGTGTTAGTCATCTTTACATCTCAGTGCCAAGAACTGTGCTTAGCTCTGGCACATCCTGGGCACCTGGTAAATGTTTGTTGAATTTATTTGAAAGGTTTAGCAGGGAGTTGCCCTAACTTATAATTGAGGAGAAAGGTCCTCCCCTAGAAAAGCCTGGGCATGTTGCTATGGGAGGTCGTTTTCGTTCTCTCATGCACCAAGCATTTATTGAGTACCGACTGCACTTGCCGCTGTGTGGATGTGGGTGAGTCAGATGCACCCTCTTCCCAGGGCCAGGCCTCGTGTTTACTCTGATAGTCTTAATTATGGGTGTAAGGGAAACAGTAAGTGGTTGCTGGTGGTTTTTAATGAGAAATAAGCTATGAAGTGGTTCTCTTGTATCGGGGGTTTTGTTTCGATGTGTAATTACTCCGATCAAAGCATCTCAGAATTGTTTTTTTAATGCTGTCTCATTGGTGTGTTAGTATACTTCTCATTATCCTGTCTCATTGTATATCATGGCTGAATCCTTCTAGTAAACTGGACAGGGTTAAGTTTTGAAGCAAGCCTGCTTGCTTCTCGGATTGAGTGCAGAGGAGAGATGATTTTCCCCTTGTGTGGGACCAGAGTCTGTCCCGTCCTGAGCCATAGCACTTGGCAGGGCTCTGTTACTTCCCTGGGATCTACTTCATGATCCGCATCGGGTATTGCATTTCACGAGAGGAGCCTCGTTACAGGTTTTATTACAGCTCTGCTGTAAGGTTTGGGTTGATCTGCCCCTGCTTTTCTTACCACAGTTCTCTGGCGCCTGTAACTCACACCCCTTTTTGTTAAATACAACAGGCAGGCTTGTACTATTGTGACCACTTGTAACCTTTTGCTCAGGCCAGATCTAGAGTCTAGAAAACTTTCTCTTTTGGTCCAACAGAGGACTATGAGCTGGAAGCTTGCCTCGTGTGCCCCCAACTCAGCAGCCTTCAAACTCCCGAGACCACTGAACATTTAGTCCCTCACAGGCCTAGTGCATCAGTGCCCTCTGTAAATACACCTCTAATTGGTGTGCTGATAAAAATGAAACTGTCCAGGTGGGAGTTTCTAAATTACCACAATTTTTAAAGAACATATTTAAGGAAAAATTTACTTAAAACACTTATTCAAAGATACAAAACCTGAAGCTAGTCACGGTGCTGTACCCCTGTAATTCCAGTACTTGGGAAGCTGAGACAGGAAGATCACAGCTTTTAGGCCAGCCTTGAAGGTAAAATTCCCCTGGGTTCCATCCCCAATACCGCAAAATAAATAAATAAATAAATAAACAATAAAAAGTCTAGGGGTATAGCTCAGACATAGAGTATCCCTGGGTTAAATCTCCAGTAACAAAAACAGAACAAAACAAAACTACCCAATCTTATTAGAAAAGTTAGTTTTCAAATTTTCCCTTTATTACGAAAAGATATGCATAGTAAAGAAAGACAAATGAAAAGTAGACTGAACTATCATATTTTGTTGATCAGAAGGGAAAATCAAAAGTCAGATAGCTTGTGTTGATAAGCCTCTAGAAAAAGAGTATTATAAATAGCTGGTGAAAATGCTAAATAGTACAACCCAGTGATACTGTCAAATATTGGCCAGGTGCTTGGGCACAGGCCCATCATCCCAGCTACCCTGGAGTCCAAGGCAGGGGGATCACAAGATTGAGGTCAGCCTCAGCAATTTGGTGAGATCCTGTCTCAAAACAAAATAAAAAAAGATTGGAGATCTGGCTGTGATGGCACAGCCAATAATCTTAGTATTTGGGAACCTGAGAAAGGAGGATCACAGGTTTGAGAACAGCTTCAAAAACTTAGCAAGACCTTCAACAACCTAATGGGACTTTTTTTTTTTTTTTTTTTTTTAATGGAACCCAGGGGCTGGTTAAAACTCAGCCATATTTTTTATTCTTTGTTTTTGAAATAGGGCCTCAATAAGTTGCAGAAGGCCTCACTAAGTTGCCGAGGGTGCCAAACCTGAGATCCTCCTCTTGTCTCAGCCTTCCAAGTACTGGGATTATAGGTGTGAGCCACAACCAGTTTGGGGCCTGTTTCAAAGTAAAAATAAAGCCCAGTGTGGTGGCACAGGCTTGTAATCCCAGCGCTTGGGAGGATGAGACAGGAGGATTGCACAGGTTCAAAGCCAGCCTTAGCCACTTAGTGAGGTTCTCAGCAACTTAGTGAGACCCTGTTTCCAAATAAAGTCTAAAAATAGGTCTGGGAGTCTGGGAGTATAGTCCAGAGTTAGAAAAGCCCCTGGGTTCCACCCCCAGTATCAAAAAAATTAAAAATAAAGTTGGGCCCAAGGTACAGCTCAGAAGTAGAATGTCTCTGAATTCAATTCCCCATTCCCCCAGCCCCCCCCCCCAAAAAAAAAAGTAGTCTGTGCCTTGTTTCCTGGCATCCCACTTCTAAAATCCTTGGAACTTTGTAGATGGTAAGGTCTTTTCATATGTCAGTGACCTGACCTCTGGCAGAGGCCACTTCTGGATGGGAACTGGTCCCACTGAAGACCCAGGCAGAACTAGATAGAGGGTTGGTACTTTCAGCCCCACCCCTGTAATAAGTCTCAAGTAATAAAAGATATAGATTGTAAAGAAGCCTAAGAGACACATCAGCCTGTCATAAACGAATCCCAAGTACAGCAATTAAATGTGAAAACGAGCTGGGTATTTGATGTTGTTCAAGGAAGAATCTATTCATCTTAAATTAATATTAAGTAACAATACCAAATGACTTAATATCTGAAACTTTTAGGGTGAGATAATAGTACTGTGATTATGTTATTTGTAAAAGTCTCCATCTAACGGCTACTTAACACTGGAAAGCCCTGGTCCTTGAATTTCTTACCCAGAAAATGAGAAAGAAGTTTAAGCCTCCCTGCTTTCGTTCGCCCGGCTGTTATGTAATGGCCACTCCCTCTTGTTTTCCTTCTCAGAATCTTAGTGTTACCCTGGGTTGGCGGTAGTGCTGCTTTTGGAAAGGGATTTATTTAAACCCCCTGCCTTTGAGAGCTAGGCTAGGTGGTTGCGGGCACCCTGGGCAGCTGCCCTGCATCTTTTCCTGAACACTTGCTGCTCCTGAGCAGGTTTTTTTTTTTTTTTTTTTTTTTTTTTTTTTAAGGTACTGGGGATGGAACCCAGGGACGTGACACCCCCAGCCCTAATTTTTATTCTTTACTTTGAAACAGTGTCTCACTAGGTTGCGGAGGGCCTCACTAAGTAGCTGAGGCTGGCCGTGAACCTGCCATCCTCCTGTCTTAGCCTCCCACGTACTGAGATTACGATCCCAGACCTTATTTAATTAATTAATTTATTTATTTATTTATTTTAGTACTGAGGAATAGAACCCAGGGGCATTCTACCTTTTGGCTCTACACCCTGCCCCTTTTATTTTGAAGCAAAATAAAACTTGCTAATTTGCTGAGGGTCACTCTAAAATACTGAGGCTGGCCTTGAACCTTTGCTTCTCCTAGCTCAGCCTCCCAAGTTTCTGGGTGCTTTGTTTACATGTGTGTGTGGCCATGCCAAGCTCTTCTTATTTTATTTTGAGACAGAGTATCATCAAGTTGCCCATGCTGGCCTCTCTCACACTTGAGATCCTCCTGCTGAGTTTCCCAAGTCACTGGGATTATAGCATGCACTCCTGTGCTGGGGTGAGCCAGGGATTAACACAATAGCCTGCCTTGAGTCAGGGGGTCAGTCAGGGACTTGCCAGCAAAGAATCTGTACATGAAGGTGAGTCAGGCTGGGGGAGGGCCAGCCCTCTGTGGAAGCCCTAGTTCTTCAGTAGGTGATAACAGATTAATACCCATGTGAAAACCAGAGCCATAACCATTAGCCAGTAATATTGATTTAGTTCTTCCTAAAGGCTGCGTAACCTGTAGAAGACAGAGCAAGACCTTCACAGAGGGACATACTCAAAGATTGCTGGTTAGCTGCGCACCAGAGGGGACATTTGAACTTCTTGAACCCCTGGGGTCCCCCAGAGCCCCTTCAGATTATTGCCCACCGAGGGTGGCATCCGAGAGTAGGATGCTGGCCACAGACAGTGAGAGAGAAGGAGCAGGAAAGAAGCCTCTTGCCAGTAGTGTCTTAAGTAACATGCTATAGTGATCATCAAAGTTTATATTGAAAACTGGGAGCAAGGAGTGGTAGCTCACGCTTGTAATCCCAGCAATTGGGGGGCTGAGACAGGAGGCTCTGGGTTCGTGGCCAGCCTTAACTACTTAGCGAGGGACCTCTGCAAGTTAGTGAGACCCTGTTTCAAAATAAAGAATTAAAAAATTGGGCTAGGGGTGTAGCTTGGAGGTAGAATGCTCCAGCACCACAAAAAAACAAAAACTGGGGCCTATGTCTTGCATGCAGGCAGTGTGAGGCTCTCCAAAAAGTTTTTCCCAGGAACTTGATTCAGTTCTGAGAATAAATGCATAAGTGTCAAGAAAACAAAAGGGTTGGAACTTGGTTTGTGTCTTATCTTGGTTTCCCAGCTGTGATCTAATTATTTGGGGTTAGAAAAAGATAATCTTCTATATGTGGGGAGAGAAAGACAGGGAGGTGTGTGTGCTATTAGTTGGAATTCTTTGACCTAGGTTAGTTCTTCAAAAATCACCTCATATTCATAAAAAGATGGTCCTAGATGGCACCATCAAAAGTAACGTTTCTACCCTTAAGACTCAGCTCTGCATACTTCCTACTACTTTATACTTTGTAGAGGATGAGGGTAGCTACAGCTTGAGTGTGACTTGCTAATCACCATGGGAGAGACTTCAGGGTTCATGGCCCTGAAAGATCTATTAAAGACAACAGGACTGGGGTTCCATGACTACTCCAAAAAGCACTTTTCTTACATCCTTATCTTAAGTCATTGGAAGATAGTAGTTCCTAGGTATTTTGCAAACCACAAATACTGCTAGAGAAAACCAACCAACCGGGGTAATAGCTCACTGTTTGTCTTTTGCAGAATGCAGATGTTTAGCCAAGCTCGAGTAATGTCCATTGTGGAATGCATCTTGAAACATAGCTAGCTAGATACTAGGAAAAATGATCTTTCCACAGACTGTAATGTCAGGATCCAATATCTGTTTCCTCGAGAGCACAATAGCTTCTTAAGAGAGGCTTCCCAGCATATCAATTATAATTAGGGGCCCTAGTGCCAGGGTGATATCTCAGTCCCACCACATTCCAGCTGCATGACTTTGAGAAAATTGCTCATTTCTCGGCCCTCATTTTTCTTATCTATTTGCAGCAAGGATGGCCAGACTGTACTTGGCTTTTTTTTTTTTTTTTTTTTTTTGGTGGTACTAGGGATTGAATTTAAGAGGTAGTTCTACCTTCAAGCTATACCCCGAGCCTGATCTTCTTATTTGGAAACAAGGTCTTACTAGGTTGATGTGTACTTGGCTTTAAGGCTTGTGGTAAATGAAGGGTCCAAGAATTGCCCACCAACCCAAATATCGAAGGACTCACAAGAGATGTAAGGTTTATTGTCCCGGCTAGCCAGGGGTCGAGACCAAGACACTATGGGCGAGGTTCGACCCAGGGCTCACTCCACAGTCTGGATTTATAGCCCCAGGAGGGAGTGGTTACAACGTCAGAGCCCGCCAAAAGTCTGAGCCCGCCAACCTTAGAATACAACCAATCAGATACAAGGACAAACAAGTACAACCAATAATTTTAAAACATGCATCCACACACGTCAGAGCCTGCTCTGCCTTTCCCACCCACCTTGGCTGGGCCAGGCTTATCTCTGCACTGAAGAACAGATTATCTCTGCACTGGAGAGCAGATTAGCCTGGCCTTGTTTGCTGATCTAGCTCAGAGATATGGGGATGGGGTCCCATTTACAAAGACCTTGGCCTGCAAGCTGGAGATTAGAGGCTTTGACCTTGTGGGTCCCCTACCCTTGTCCTTGGATGGATCTTGATTTTATTTCCAATCCTACCCTACTTCTATCTTAACCATATTTTAATACCTTATTTCTAATCCTAATATGGGAGAAGACTTCTCTAGTTAACTTCTCATATAGGGGGGGAAAGCACTTCTTCCAGCCTGCTTTCCAGCACCCCTACAGTAAAGATTTTATTTAATATGGGCAAAGGATTTAGAACCCAGCCAGGTACACAAGTAAATTTATATTTCCTATAAAATTATTTCTTTTTTTTTTTGTGGTACTGGAGGTGGAACCCAGAGGCTTTCTACCTCCAGGCTATACTCCCAGACCTTTTTTTTTATATATTTTATTTGGAAACAGGATCTCACTAAGTTGCTGAGAGCCTCACTAAGTAGCTGAGGCTGGCTTCGAACCCGTGCGATCCTCCTATCTCAGCCTCCCAAGTGCAGGGATTACAAGCATGCGCCACCATGCCCGGCCTATAAAATTATTTCTGACCCCTTGTTTGTCATTGAGCTGGGGCTTCAGGTTTGAAGAAGTTCACTACGCCTCCTAAGCATATGCCCAGAGGGAGCATTGCCATGTGCGTGAGAAATGCATCTTTCTGTGAACTTCAAGTGAGTTTATAGGGCTCATTCAGTTGTTAAGATGCGGGTTGAGGGTAGCCGACTCTGAGGTGTTCATGTCTTATAAGGCGCCAGCAGATCTGTCACCTGGGTGCAGAGTTCTGTGAGTTCTCACCTTGGCCATGCTCTACTTGGATTAGCAGGGGAAGTCTCATACTTTCTGAGATCATAGGAAACACCATGATTGTCAAAGACTTTTGCTAAAACCAACCAACCAACTTCCCTCCCTCCCTCCCTTCCTTCCTGAACCCAGGGCCCCCTGCATACTGAGCACGAACTCTACTACTAAGCCACACCCTCAGCCCAGTAATTGTCTTGAATTTTTGAATCATATGCTTAAAAAATAAAAACTTAATTATCTCAGCTGGACGTGGTGGCGCACGCTTGTAATCCCCGCGCTTGGGAGGCTGAGATAGGAGGATCATACAGGTTCGAAGCCAGCCTCAGCTACTTAGTGAGGCTCTCAGCAACTTAGTGAGACCCTGTTTCCAAATAAAATATAAAATAGGTCTGGGAGTATAGCCTGGAGGTAGAAGGCCACTGGGTTCCATTCCCAGTATCCCCCCCACCACACTTAATTAGCTCAATAACTTACAGATCGTGGGTCATGAAATTTTTTATTAGTTATTAATCAGGTTTTTTTGTTTGTTTGTTTGTTTTTGCAGCACTACGGATCCAACCTAGGTGTGTCCTGCCACTGAGCTATGTCCTCAGCCATTTAAAAAAAATGTTTAGGCTAGGCGTAGTGGTGCACACTTGTAATCCCAGCATTTGTGTTCAAGGCCAGCCTCAGCTACTTAGTGAGGTCCTTTGCAACTCAGTGAGCCCCTGTTTCAAAATAAAGAATAGCCAGGTGTGGTGACACATGCTTGTAATCCCAACATTTGGGAGGCTAAGACAGGAAGATCACAGTTCGCTGACAGCCTCAGCTACTTAGTGAGGCGCTTTGCAACTCACTGAGACCGTTTCAAAATAAAAAATTGGGCTGGGGATGTAGGTCAGAGGTAGAATGCCCTCGAGTTCCATCCCCAGCACTGCAAAAAATAAAATAAAATAAAATAAATAAATAAATATCGGTCTGGGGGTATTGCTCGAAGATGAATGTCCCTGGGTTCCATCCCCAGTAAAACCCCCCCCCCCCCATACACACACAAAGAAAGAAAGTTTGAGGAAAGGGTCTCACTAAACCATGTCCAGGCTGGTCTTGAACTTAAAATTTCCCTCTCTCAGCCTGCGAAGTAGCTGAATTTACAGGTGTGCAAATCCATACCTTGCTTAGATTTTTGTTCTATAGATTCTTTACATTTTCAGGATGTTTAGGATTTTTTTTTTTTTTTTTTTTGGTGGTTCTGGGGGTGGAACCCAGAGGCTTTCTACCTCCAGGTTATACTCCCAGACCTATTTTTATATTTTATTTGGAAACAGGGTCTCACTAAGTTGCTGAGAACCTCACTAAGTAGCTGAGGCTGGCTTTGAACCTGTGTGATCCTCCTGTCTCAGCCTCCCAAGTGCGGGGATTACAAGCATGCGCCACCACACCTGGCTGGATGTTTAGGATTTAAATAATGGAGTATTTAGTTTTCTCTGAGTTAGTAAGTACTTTGAAGGCAAAACCTTTTTAAAAAAACTCTGCCTTATAGGATTGCTTAGAGATTTGAACATACTTGTGCTCAATAAAATTTTATTTAATTACTCTTATGCATGTGATTTAGGTAAGAACCAAAGTCCATGATAAATCAAGCTCAAATACAACTACCGTAACTTTTGGAAAGAGAGCCTCAGTCCTTGGATGGAATGTGAAATTTATACCCCAAATTTGGTTTTGAATTGTTTGGATTCAGACACTTGCTAGGAATAAAAGCACATTAGGACAGGCTGGCCAGTGGTTGATGCAGCCTCCTTTATGGAGGGGGGGCAGAACTTAGCGTAGTTCATAAGCAGCAGTTTACTGATCATTGTGGCTTGTCTGTTTATGTAATTCTTTTTCTCCTACAAAAGGAAAAATCAAGACGGGCGTGGTGGCACATGCTTATAATCCCAGTATTTGGGAGGCTGAGATAGGAGGGTCTCAGGTTTGAGGAGAGCCTCTGCAATTTATTAAGAACTTGAGACCAGAGAATTGCAGGTCATGGACAGCGTTAGCTACTTAGTGAGGCCCTCTGCAACTTAGTGAGACCCAGTTTCAAAATAAAGAATAAAGCTGGGCGTGGTGGCGCAAGCTTATAATCCCGCGCTTGGGAGGCTAAGACAGGAGGATCGCACAGGTTCAAAGCCAGCCTCAGCTACTTAGTGAGGCTTTCAGCAACTTAGTGAGACCCTGTTTCCAAATAAAATATAAAAAAAGTGGTCTGGGAGTATAGCCCAGAGGTAGAAAGCCTCTGGGTTCCACCCCTAGTACCACACACACACAAAAATAAATAAAAAAAGAATAAAGAAATAGAAATAGGGCAGGGGATGTAGCTTGGAGGTCAAATGCCCCTGGGTTCCATCCCCAGACCCGCAAAAAAAAAAAAAAAAAAAAAAAACAAAAAAAAAAACAAAAACTTGTTTCAAAATTAAAGACTAAAATAGGGCCAGAAGGGGAAATTTGCAGGTTAGCTTATCTAGGTGGTCTGGTGCTGGGTGAGGCCTAGGCTGCACCCAAGGTCAGAGGGTGGAGGAATTTTTGGGAGGATACCACAAAACACAGGAATTTCAGGTAGGGAGATAAGCCATTAGCATAGGGCTGGGGAGTGGTCCCTTAGCAGCAATTAGCTAGATCATTCCTAGAGGTACAAGGTTAAACTTTATTTATTTATTTATTGCAGGGTCTGGGGGTGGAACCCAGGGGCATTCGACCTCCAAGCTACACATTCTGCCCTATTTTTTATTCTTTACTTTGAAACCGGGTCTCTCTGAGTTGCAGAGGGGCTCACTAAGTAGCTGAAGCTGTCCGCGAATTGCGATCCTCCGGTCCCAGCCTCCTGAATGCTGGGATTACAAGCATGCGCAGGCCACAAGGTTAAACTTTAGATTAGCAGTTTAAAACAGCAAGGGGGGCTTAAGGAGGTCTAGTTACAGTTGAGGTCTAGTTACAGTTAATGTCAGGGGAGACAAAATGAAATCTCTTCTGCTTCCACAGGGTATGGGGTAATACCCGCCACTTCCTGTACTTGATAATGCAGTGCCACTGAGACTTTACTGGGCTTACGGGTCACCTTGGGATTTTGTTCCTAAGCAGATTCTGGTTCAGTAGATTTGGGGTGGAGCCTGTGACTCTGCATATGTAGCAGGCACTCTGAGTGCAGAGCGCTGCTGCTGCTTGGCCTGCTCCCTGGAGTAGTCATCCTCCAAAGCAGAGGTTCGCAAAGGTGGCAGCCCACTAAACACCGAGGACGTTTAAAAAATAGTGACTCACAGATCCCAGCCCTAGAGGGCCACTGACCTGGGGTGTGGCCCAAGTGTCAGGAATTTATAAATGTCCCCTGGTGGTTCTCATGTGTAGCTAAGGCCCTGACCTGCCAACTGGTAAGGAACCGAGTTCTCACTAGTTCACACCACTGGGAAGCTTGTCTTCAAAGTAATGTCTTTGTTTAAAATTATTGTTCCTTTCTATTTTTCTTCTGAAGGTTCTCTCTCTCTCTCTCTCTCTCTCTCTCTCTCTCTCTCTGTATGTGTGTATGTATAAATAAGTGTACACATATAGTTTGTATTTGTTTGTTTGTTTGTTTTGCAGTACTGGGGATAGAACCCACGGGGCATTCTACCTCCAAGCTACACCCCCAGCCCGATCTTTTATTTTGAAACAGGGTCTCACTGAGTTCCAAAGGGCTTCACTGAGTAACTGAGGCTGTTTGCAAACCGTGATCCTCCTGTCTCAGCCTCCCAAATGTTGGGATTACAAGTGTATGCCACCATGCCTGGCTTTTAATTTAATTTATTTTAATTAATTAATTTGTTTGTGGTACTGGGGATGAAACCCAGGGGCATTCTACCTCCCAACCCTATTTTTATTTTATTATATTTTTATTTTATTATATTTTATTGTATTTGTGGTACTGGGGATTGAGCCCAGAGGCATTCTGGCATTGAGCTACAACCCCAGCCAAATTTAAAAAATTTTTTATTTTGAAACAAGGTCTCAATACGTTGCAGAGGGCCTCACTAAGTAGTTGATCCCTGGTTGAGTTCCTGCAATCCTCCTATCACAGCCTCCCAAGTCCTGGGATTATAAGCATGCACCACCGTGCCCAGCTTATTCTTTTATTTTGAAACATGGTCTCACTAAATTGCTGAGAGCCTCACTGATTTGCTGAGGCTGGCTGCCCACCTGTGATTCCTCTCTCAGCCTCCCAAGTGCAGGGCTTATAAGCATGTGCCTCTGTGCCTGTTTTATGTTGTTTTTAAGACAAGGCCTTGCTAGTCATGGTAGGTCATGCCTGCAGTCCCAGCCACCAGGGAGGCTGAGGCAAGAGGATAATAACTTAAAGGTACACTTAACAGGATCGTGTCTCAAAAAAAAAATAAAAAGATAATAAGGGCTGGGGATGTAGCTTAGTGGTAGAGCACCCCTGGATTCAATCCCTAGTACCACACAAAGAGGATGGAAGGGAGGGAGAGAGGGAGGGAGGGTGGAAGGGTGGAAGGATGGATGGGTGGATAGATGGATGGATTTCCCCAGGCTGGTGGTGGTGGTGGTATGTCTCAGCTTCCTGAGTAGCCACCAAGTCCAGCTAGAGAGAGAGAGAGAGAGTGTTAGAGTTTATGTGTGTGTATGTTTTACTGGAAATTGAACCCAGAGGCTTTATACCTCTGAGCTACAACCACCAACCATTTTTATTTTTTTTTTAAATTTTGAAACAGAGCCTTACTAAGTTGTGGAGGCCTCACTACATTGCTGAGGGTCTCTATAAATTGCTGAGGCTGTCCTCAAACCTGTGATCCTCCTCTCTTGGCCTCCCAAGTCCTGGGATTACAGGCGTGTACCACCATGTCTGGCTATTTTCTTGTTCTTAAATTGGTCTACCAGTTCCCTGGCCAGTGTGTACTAATTGTGTTAGTCCCCTGAGTTGCAGTGGTGCAAAGCAGAGCCCTTTATACATTTCCCATGGGTAATTGGAAAGTGATTTCCACTGGACTTTCAAAAATATTAAAAAGGGTTTAAAACAGGAGTGGTGGCTCCATCTGTAATTCCAGTACTTGGGAGGCTGAGACAGGAGAACTGCAGATTTGAGGACAGCTTCAGCAATTTAGTAGGACCCTCTTTTAAAATAAAAAGGCTGTGGGTATAGCTCAGAAGTAGAATGCCCCTGGTTTAATTCAATCCTCAGTGAAGAAAGAAAGAAGAAAAAAGGGAGGGAGGAAGGAAGGAGAAAGGACTGGGTTCAGAGATCGTCATATGTGGCCCCATGGCGGGGTTCATGGGTTATGTAATGAGAGCCCCCAGAGCCTGCCAATTTGGGGGCAGGTCCCCCCCCCCTCAGTTGTCAGTAGATCCCACGGCTGCAGCTGGGGCAGAATGTTCATAGGCATTTGGGTGATTGTTATCTCTTGGCTGCCTTTATGCTCAAATGAGCAAACGTTCCCCTTAATCTCACCCAACTTCAGGACTTGACACGTAGGAGGCTTTGGAGCAGGTGGTAGGTGGAGTGAAGGTCGTCAGGCTGTTAGGAAAGAGCTACATTTTGGGGGGTTGGTATAATGGTGGCGGTGACGAAGTCTCCACCGACAGATGGAGGCTAAAAGACATTACAGTGCGAAGAGTTTGCCCCCTGCAAAAGTTGCAAAAGTTAACCTGTGAGGGAGTGGGGGGCTGGATGGCGGGCCTGCTCTTGGGGGGCTAGTGAATGATGGGCTACTGAAGGTGGCCCACGGTAGGAGGAAGTCCTCATAAGCACACCCCACTCTGGAGGCAGCAGAGAATGCATCATTTGGGGGGGACGGTCAGTGAGTAGCATGTGTATTTTAGGAATTTTATTTTTATTTGGACCCAGGGATATTCTACCTCTGAGCTATACCCTCCAGCCCTTTTTATTGGGAAACAAGGCCAGACTCAGACCTGCGATACTCCTGTCTCAGCCTCCCATGGACTGGGATTACCTTCATGTGCAACCACACCCAGTTTAGGAATTTTATGTTTTACATTCTGGCAGTAATATTGACAATGGGGAGAGAAGCTTGGCAAGAAAAGTAAATCTCATTAAGCTATTGAAGCGTGTGGGTGATATATGAAGAATCTTAACTAAGTGATAGAGTATCTATCTAGTGAGATTGGAAAAATTATTATTTTTTTTATGGTACTGGCAATTAAACCCAGGGGTCTTCTACTTTTGAACTATATCCCCAGCACCATTTTATTTTGAAACAGGGGCTTGCTAGGTTTCTAAGAATCTTGGTAAGTTGCTGAGGCTGGTCTCCAATCTGATCCTCTTGTCTTAGCCTCCCAAGTGTGTGCCACTCCACCTGGCTCAAAACTGATTTTTTTTTCTTTTAATTTCAAGAAGGAATTAAATAGAAGTGTCAACTGTGAGGTGATATAATATTGACTCTGGCATTTGATAAAAAATGCATGCTGTTAGCTTTAGGGAAATGATTTCCCTCCCTTGTTCTCTTTCTTTCTTTTTTCCTTCTTTCTTTGCAGTACTGGAGATTAAACCCAGTGGGATTCTACCTCTGAGCTATACCTTCAGCCCTACTTTTTATTTATTTATTTTTATTTTTTGTGGTACTGGAGATGGAACCCAGGAGCTTTCTACCTTTGGGATACACTCAGACCTATTTTATATTTTATTTGGAAGCAGGGTCTCAGTAGCTGAGGCTGGCTTTAAACCTGCATGTTTCAGCCTCCCGAGTACTGGAATTACAAACATGGGCCACCACGCCCGGCTTAGTCTTTTTATTTTGAAACAGGGTTTCACTAAATTGCAGAGGGCATCACTAAGTAGCCGAGGCTGGGCATGAACCTGCCATCCTCTGGTCTCAGTCTCCCAAGTACTGGGATTACAAACCTGCGCCACCATGCCCACCCAGTTTAGAGAGAAGGTTTCTAAACTTTACTCATGCATTTATTTATTTACTTACTTGGAAAGAGCCCCAGGCTGACCTCTCACTTGAGTCCTTCTGTCTCAGCCTCCTGTGTAGCAGGGCTGCGGGCTGTGGGGCTCAGCTGTTTCTAAACTGTAGTGTGTGATCCAATCACCGGAAGCCTTTAGTAAAACCTAAAGTAAGTAGAGTTGCTCGATCTGCAGGTTTGGATGAGCTGGAAAATTTGCAGAAGGATGAAGAAAAGGAGCAACAGACAAAATTAGAAGGAAAGACCAACGAAGATAAAGAGCAACCTGTAGAATTTTCATTTATTTATTTTTTATTTTAATAACTTGTAGAATTTAAGCCCAGCTCTATCAAATAGTTAAAAGTAGCCCAGTGTGGTGGCGCACACTTGTAATCCCAGTACTTGGGGGACTGAGTCTAAGGCTGAGGCTCACACTTGTAATCCCAGTACTTGGATCAAAGGTTCCAAGGCAGGCGCAGCTACTTAGTGAGGCTCTCAGCAAGCAACGAGATCCCGTTTCGAAGTAAGATAGAAAATTGAGCTGGGGGTGTAGCTTGGAGATAGAAGCCTCTGGGTTCAATTCTGAGTACCAACCCCCCCCAAAAAAAAAAAATCAAAAGTAAATGACTAGACATTTCAATAATAGAGATCACCAGACTTGGCCTTTTTCCAATACAACAGTCTGCTTGTGATAGGTCTACCTTAAAATGCAAAATATACATAGATAGAAGGGAAAGGATAGAAACAAGATGTATCACCCAACAGTGAGCACAGGAAAGCTGAGAGGACAGCTTTATTAGTATCGAGAGGGAAGTAGCAAGACCCATGGAACCTCAGAAACTGCAGGGCAGCCCATGTCAGCTCTGCCAACAGAACTTTCCACTGCTTACCTTTGGCCAGCTGTGCAAGGGGCTGGACTGCCTTGTAATTACAACAGATGTCCCTGGAGATATGCAAACAAGCTTCTCTAGTAGGGAAAGAGCATTCTTGCATGGAGAAGTGATTAGGTAACTCAGGTCTCCTTCCTGGAGCTTAAGATTTTACAGTCATCATGGCTTTTTAAATTGTTCTTGGGACTACAAAGCAGGAATGTATTCATCTTATAATATTCAGAAAAAAAAGTTAAAATGACCAGGAGAAAGTTAAGTCTGGATCTTTACGATCCAGAGACATCTATTGCTAGTATTTTGCTACAGAATCTCAATTTTTTTTTTTTTTTGCAATACTGGGGGGAATTGAACCTCAAAAACATTCTACCTCTCAGATACACCTCCAGTTCCCCCTTTTTGTGGTACTAGGGGTGGAACCCAGGGGCTTTTCTCCCTCCGGGCTATACTCCCAGACCTATTTTATATTTTATTTGGAAACAGGGTCTCACTAAGTTGCTGAGAGCCTCACTAAGTAGCTGAGGCTGGCTTCGAACCTGTGTGATCCTCCTGTCTCAGCCTCCCAAGTGCGGGGATTACAAGCGTGCGCCACCACGCCTGGCTGAGAAAGTAAACTTCTCTTGATCCAGGGTTTGGCAGCGATAACAGAAGAAGACCTGGTAGCAGTAATAGTAATAGTAGTAGTAGTAATAGCGGCAGCAGCTCTGTGTGTGTTACTGGATATTGAATCCAGGGTCATTCTACCTCTGAACTATATCCTCAGCTCTTTTTATTTTTTGTTTTGAAACAGGGTCTCATTAGGTTGTTGAGGCTGTCCTTGAACCTGTGATCCTCCTATCTCAGACTCCCAAGTACAGGGATTACTAGCATGTACCCCCATGCCTGGATTGGTGGTAGCTTTTAAGGAAAAGAAACTGGTGTGTTGAGAAAATGGCTGGTTTTAGGATTGGCATGTTAAAAAATGCAAGATAAAGCTGGACAACCCCCCCTTTTTTTTTTAACAGAAAAAGTTCAAATGGGTGTAGTTGCTGCCCTACAGAGGTGGAGTTTAATTCACTCCCTCCCTTGAAGGGAAAAACACAGGCTAGCCAGAGAGAGGGAAATTCCACAGGATACTCAGCCAACACTCCTCAGAGCTGTCAAGGTCATGAAAAATAAGGAAAGATTGAGAAACTCACAGACACAATGCAGTATATAATACCCTGTGTTGGAACAGAAAGAGAACATTAATGAAAAGACTGGTGAAATCAAAATAAATTCTGGAGTTTAGTGCATAGCAATACACCAATGTTGGTTTCGCAGTGTTGACAAATGGCAATAGAAGATGTAAACAATAGTAAAACTGGCTGAGGAGTTATGTAGGAATCCTTTGTAACATTTGGATATCAAATGTTAAAATGTATTTTAGCCGGGTATAGTGGCTGCCTCAGTTTTAATGGTAGCTGATGGGTAAGGCCTGGGGGGCCTTGTCCCAGGTCTGTAATCCCAGCCCTTGGAAGGCTGAGACAGGAAGAGCACAAGTTTGAGGACAGCTTCACCTCAGCAAGCAGTGAGACTGCTATCAACCCAGGGAGACCTTGTTTCAAAATATAAATAAGCCTGGTGCAGTGGCACACGCTTGTAATTCTAGTACATGAAAGGCTGAGACAGGAGAATTGCAGGTTGGAGACCAGCCTCAGCAACTTAGTGAGACCCTGTTTTCAAATTAAAAAAAAATTTTGGCTGAGGGTGTAGCTTGGAGGTAGAATGCCCCAGAGTTCAAAGTTCAATACCCAGTAAAAACACACATGCATGCATCACACACACACACACACACACACACACACACACTTTAAAAAATTGTGTGTTGGTGAGGGAACGGCAGCACTTGAGTGTTTTGTAGGCTGTGAATCTGTCATTGGCATGGGTGGACAGTAACATTTTATCACTACGCAAGTAGAGGTACAGAAAAGTATGGACTAGAAGGAATATTATATATATCGAGGAAGTTGAACCACAGTCTTTAAACATTTTTGCTTGAATTCCTCCTAAAATTTTTTAAAAATTCCTAGTCCTCACTCAAACCAATCAGCTGAATCAGGTTTACTCATCAGTGAAGTCCGCGGCTTGCCCAGCTGCCTCCACTGTTCTAATGGTAGCTAATGGGTGAGGCCTGGGGGCCTTGTCCAGGTTTGTTGTCTGGATATGTTTAATGAGGAACCACCCATTAAGATTTCCTGATTTTTAGCTCCAGGACACTCTGCAGAGTAGTTCTCTGGGGACTCAAAGGTACTTAATATCCTGAGCAATGCACCACTTAAGATTGATTTGGGATGAATTAGTGGACTACTTTTCTTTTTTAAATGGGAAGTGAGAGAATGATGGTTGGAAGAAAGGGGGCCGTTGAAATGAAGGACCTGGAAACAGATGTACTTAGGACCCTTTTTGTCCTCACGCATCTTGAGAATCTCCAGGTAACCTCAGCTTGAAGACCAAGGTGGAAGACCTGAGAGGTATGGAGTAAATAAAGCTTTGGAGCCAGAGAACTTTGGGAGGACGGTAGGGAGGAGAGCTGCTTTGCATGGCGGCCACAGCTGAAGGCAGAGCCAATTCATTGCTAGAGGTGCTTATTACCTCTGTTCTCCTGCGGCCTCTGCCCTCCAGGGAACGTGCATTTCTCTTTTTTCTCCTTCTTTGTCTCTCCTCCCCTTTCCTGTGTCTGCTCTATTAGAGATCTTCCAGTGGCAATCTGGAGAACTTTTTTTAGCAAAGCAATTTTCTTTCGCAATGCCCTCATTAGACAACATTCCATTGAAATAAACTAGCAATTCTTAGAAGATCTAACCTGTATAACTTTTAGACCAAAAAATACTATAAGGAATAGAACCCTTAGGTGACCATTGTGACATAAATGGATAAATCAATGCATTTTACAGTTCTGATTAAAGCAACCGGTTTAAAGTTTTTAAAAATTAAAATTATATTAGAATTTGCCATTCACCTTGTAAATTAAAATATATATTTTGAAATGTTTGAAATATGCATATATACTAAATCTATCCGCATATTTTGCCAAATAAATAATGGAGCTATTGAGTGATTATTCTGTTTTCACTCTTGGGTAAATACGACTGAGAGTACATTTGTGATTGTATTTAAGATGTATTGCATATGCCACATGTTACTGACATTACCAGGGTGCAAAGTTTATTTATTTATTTATTTATTTATTTATTTATTTTTTTGGGTGGTACTAGGGGTGGAACCCAGAGGCTTTCTACCTTCGGGCTATACTCCCAGACCCATTTTTTTTAATATATATATTTTTTTATTTGGAAACAGGGTCTCACTAAGTTGCTGAGAGCCTCACTAAGTAGCTGAGGCTGGCTTCGAACCCGTGCGATCCTCCTGTCTCAGCCTCCCAAGCGTGGGGATTACAAGCGAGTGCCACCACGCCCGGCTTGCAAAGTTTATTTATAAATCTCATTAATTTAAAGAGCTAATAAAAAGGCATCCTGGGATTGAGATAGGGAACGGATCTGTCCTTTAACCTTATCAATTCTGCCCTATTTGTTAATTTGTATGCCTTACGTTTTGGCTGTAGAGCCCTTGGTCCCTGTCGGATTAATGAATTCAGGAACTGTAGAGCTGTTGCTCACGGCCAGGAAAACTTGGTTTTTGTTTGTATAGATGATGTTTTACTCTCCTGCAACATCTTTCCATTACTCTAGGTGAAACTTCCATCATGGGCAATTACTGGGAGAGCTCTAAGTTGAAATGGGCAATGAAGAAAGATGGGTGATCTTTTACCCCTCATTTGTAAGGTGAACTGGCTCTGTTAGCTGGACCAGGCCTTGTGTACCTAAAGTCCCCAGAGTATGACGTGCTCCCTCAGCGAGCTCCAGAGAAATCATGATCCATATCAAAGCCTAACAAATGTCGTGGTGTACTCACATTTCAATCAAAAGTCATAGAATTCTGTGCTCGGAGAGGTTAAAAATTCCTTTTGGTTCAGTTTTATTGCTGGACAAGACTGGGTTGGATACAGTGGTATTTACAAGACACTTGGAAATAAAAATGCTTGTGTTTGTATTCTTTAATCTCATATAATATCCACTTTGAGAATAATATCTTCTGTACTGCCCTTTAATGTTTTTGGACCTATTTACAAATGTAGTGTAATTCCACTAATGTATTGAATTACCCTAATGAATTTGTAGTGCAAACCAGTTTGAGAGCTCAGGATTCTGATTTTGATTTTATATTTTTTGGCTAGAATTTTATTATTTTTCATTTCCTCATATTTAAATAGTATTAGAATAATTAACAGCTTACAGAGAAAATAACTTCGTATTATGTATGTATATATGTATGTGTATTGTGGTGCTGGGAATTGAACCTAGCCTCCTTCATGCTAGAATGCTCCATTAATAAGCCATAGCATCACTTCCCCAAAATGTTATTTTAATATTCAGGATGTAATTGGGTGCAGTGGCACATACTTGTAATTCCAGTACTTGGGAGTCTGAGACAAGTGGATTGCAAATTTGAGTCAGCCTCAACAATTTAGTGAGACCCTGTTTCAAAATAAAAACATAAGATAGGGCTGGATGTGTGTAGCTCAGAGGTAGAATGCCTCTGGGTTCTATCCTCAGTACTAAAATAAATACATATATACATAAAAATAAAAACATAAATGCATACATATATAGTGGTACTTGGGATTAAACCCAGGGGTATTCTACTTTGGAGCTACACTTCCAGCCTCTTTTAATTTTTTTTTGTTTTGAAACAGCATCCCACAAGGTTGCAGAGAGTCTCTACATTGTGAAGGTTGCTCTCAGACTTTGATCCTTCTGTCTCAGCCTCCCAAGTATGGGGATTATAGGTATGTGCCACCAGGCTGGGTTTATATATTCATTTTGCTGCAGTGTTGTTTATGTTGAACTCTATGAAGAAAATCTAACTGCACACAGAAAAGGGAAGGATTACTTTAATACTTTTAACATTATGCCCAAATTACACCAGTTATAGTTTTCTGAAGGCTAGTTGCATTCTCCTGTTCCTCCTCCTCCTCCTCCTCCTCCTCCTCCTCCTCCTCCTCCTCCTCCTCCTCCTCCTCCTTCTTCTTCTTCTTCTTCTTCTTCTTCTTCTTCTTCTTCTTCGTGGTGGTGCACGCTTGTAATCCTAGCATTTGGGAGGCTGAGACAGGAGGATAAAGGTCTATGGACAGCCTCAGCTACTTAGTGAGGCCCTTTGCAACTCAGTGAGACCTGTTTCAAAATAAAAAATAAAAAATAGTGATGAGGGTATAGCTCAGAGGTAGAATGTCCCAGGGTTCCATTCCTAGTACTGCCAAAAAAAAAAAAAAAAAAAAAAAAAAAAAGATTAGCCTGTCTTTATTGTCAGCAGGACAGCCATGCATAATTTTGGGCCATCATGTGTTGGTCATTTGGAAGCTATGGGTTACTAAGCCATGCAGGTCTCCTAAAATCATATTCATCACCACCCACTCAGGAATGCTTGTAAGTATTGGGAAGCCATTAGGCTTACAGTGACAATGCGAAGTTTTCCATAATGCTTGAAAGCTCACATTTATCATTGGCAGTCCCTGCCCGCTACTTTAACTTTCCTTGAAGAAATAGGTCACTTGATTCATCTTTAAGAAAATGTCTGCTAAATCCCAGGTCAGATCACCCAGCCTGTGAGTTGTTCTCCCAAGTGAGAGCAGTAGCTAGGGAAAGGCTGCAGCTGAGCTCTGGGCCAGTGCTTTTCTTGTAGATGGCCAGCTACTTCAGCGAGCAGCAGAGCGCTTCCTGGGGGCTTTCCTTTTGGTTGCAAAGCACTTCAAAAAGACGTGTGTGCAAGTGTCAAAATACATGAAAGTAATAATTCTGACTGCTTGCTTCACTAAAAACATTTCACAAGGGAAACAGGTTCTTTTTTTCCTTGCTAACCAGAGGCGGTGATACTAGTCTCATTTGATGCCACTGCATTGATTAGTGCTCAGGTGCCAGAAGTTTCCCCACAATTGCTTTTGCACCATCAGTGCTAATGTCAGCACAGCGAGAAGACAAACATTGTCTTTGTTACCCTAAAAATAGTTCTGACCTTTGAGAAGGTCTTGGGGACTCCTAGGAGTCCTCTGAGATGCACAGGGGCCATCATCCCTGCCTTGTAGTTTGGGTGCCAGGCATTAACATGCCCGTAGTCTCAAAAAATTTTTTTATGTTTTTAAGCTAACAGTGTAGACTGCCTCTCTGAGACCTAGACGATTTTAGGTCTCAGTGTAAACTGCCTCTCTGAGACCTAGACGATTCTAGGTCCGATGTTGGGTGCACAGGGTACGGGCTCATTCAGCCACTCACTCAGGAGTTTCTAGTGCCTTTCGCGTGCCGGTGCAATGCTGAAGCGCCACCTCCCCCCCCCCCCCGCCTCTATCCATCCAAATGAGTATTTTCCTGCCCGTCTTCAGATGGACCTAAATGCCTTTCCTGGTCCTCGTAGAACGCGATCCCGCTTGCACTTTTTCGAGAGCGTCCAATCCCACTGTTTTGCGTCCTTAGTTTTTTTGGGTCAATCCCCCAGTCACTTTAAGGACCCACATGTGTTATCGCTGGCTTTGTCCTCTGCACGATAGCTCTCACTGGGAAGATGCTTTTATAAATATTTGCCCCAGTGTAAGGAAATCAAAACTGAAAGCAAAGTAAACACAAGTGTGCTTCAGTGGCGGGTTTCTGATCGCAGGCCCTGGAATGGTCCAAAGTAGCGATCCTGGTTTACTGCTGTGGTTTTGCTCGCTGCGCCCTCTTGGGCCCCGATACTCAGCCAGTGTCCTTCGGGGCCGGAGCTCGCGCGGGTGTCCGCGGGGGGCGTGCCCGGCCCGCGCCCCTCCAGCCGCGCCCGCTCTGCGCCCTGCCCATTTAAGGAGGCGGGCCGTACCATCAGAACTTTCTTGGCGGGGGTATTCCTGCGAACTCGCAACGTCCAGGGCGCCCGAGGCTTTTTCCTTTCTCTCTCACCTCCGGCTGCTCCTGCGCTGCGGGCGGAGCGGGGTGAGCCGGGCCCGGTGCGCTCCTCGCTGGGCTCCGCGCCCGGTCCCGGTCCCGGTCCCGGTCCCGGTCCCGGTCCCGGCGCCTCCGAAGGCTGCGGCTCCCGCCGAGGCCCCAGGCCCGGATGCCCACCAGGACCCGCGCAGGTGGCCCCGCGGATGCCGAGCGGCGGCGCCGGGCTGACGGCTCCGATGGGCGGCGGGCGCCGGGCGCGCTGAGCCCGCGATGGCAGCCCGCTCCAGGTAGGACCCGCCCCAGGTGGGGCGGCGGCGCCCGGGGCTCCCAAGGGTGTCAGTGGCCGGGACGGCGCGGGAGCCGCCGCTGGGAAGGGGCAGGAAGCCGCTTTGTCATCGCGCCTCCCCATCCCTGGGCTGTGCCCATCCCCGAAGGTCAGATTAAAAATAAGAAAATAAACCCAGTAAAATAAAACCCAGCGGAGAACGGACTAGACAGCTTCTGGAGAGGGGGCTGCGTTAAAAGTTAAAAAGATCTCCTTCCAGAACTCGCTTATTTATTTTTTTCTTATTTTCCGGGACGTGAAGTTGGTTTCAGTTGCCTTGCCTTTGCCCAGATGTTCTGTCCTTTCTTTGTGAGCCCACCTTTGGGTCCCGGGACCGCTCGCCGGGGTCCGGAGCGGCGTTTTAGCAGTACAGCGAAAGCGCAGAGGGATCCGCCGCGGAGGCGGTGGGTGAGCATTTGCCTTGGTGATTGGAAATTTTACGGGGATAATGGAGGATCCCCCATAAAACCGCACAGCTTGCGTGAATCTGCTGAGTAGGCAAAGACGCCGAGGGCCCGGGGCGCGGAGCTCGGGGGCCGGAGCCGCCTTTGCTGTCAGCGGCGCTGTCCTGAGAACCGCAGCCCGGCCCTCCTCCGGGCTGGTTCCTGGTTTTTAAGAGCGATGACGGTGCACCGGGCACCGTAGTATAAGATCTGAGCTCTTCGTGGGATCAGTGTCACTTCAGTTTAGCAGCCGGTGCCCCGGGGAAACCAGAGTTCTGTGTACATTCTCTTAAACTTTTGCTGGAAAGCAGCAGAACCTCACATATCTACAATAATAGCAATGCTCTTCAAGCTGGCATTTGATGTAGGATAGCGATTTAGGGATGTTTCGGAGGGCTAAGCAGATTTAGGTCTGAAAATAGAGATCATAAAAATAGATGCTTAGATGTTAAAATCTGGATGGATATTACTTTTTTGTGGTACTAGGGATTGAACTCAGGGGGCATTCTACCTCCAAGTTACAGTCCCAGTCCTATTTTTATTATTATTTTTTAAGCAAGTTCTTACTAAGATGTGGAGGACCTCACTAAGAAGTGGAGGCTGGACCCCAACCTGCAATCCTCCTGTCTCAGCCTCCCAAGCAGTAGGATTACAAGTGTGTGTCACTATGCCCAGCAGCTGGATATCACTTTTATTTTTTCCCCTTAAGAAATAGACCTTTCTAGGAAGGAAAAAATTTCTTTAAGTAGAGAACCTCCCCATGTGCCACCTGCTTATTATATTTAGTCCTTTCCACTCAGTAGTTTATCCTCTGCCTCCACTATTGATTGCTCTAAGAAAGGCGGTCTTAATCTGGAGCCACTTAATAGCAGAACTTGGATGAGAAACAAAAGTTGCATCTTTCCCTAAACTGTAACTGGAATTTAGTATTTCTTCTAGTAGGGATATAGACAAAAACCCTGTGGTACCACAAATGGAAATCACATATATTTTCTTGCAGATGTCTTAGAATAATCTTAACATTTCTGTGACTTAAGGAGTCATTTTATCTTGTTTAAGGAGTCAATCAGGATACCGTACTTTACCATTTATTTTTCTTTAAATATTTTGGTAGGGTATTCTATATTGTTCCCTTTGCGTTCTTATGTAACTTATACAACATTTAAAAATGTTATCCAGAGGTGTCAGTCATCATACTGCCACAGGTGCCCATGGCACACAACCTTATATGTTAAGATATGTTTATGTATGAGCCAGACATGGTGATCAAGCTCTGTAGTCCTAGTACTTGGGAGGCCGAGATAGGATCGCAGGTTTGAGGCCAGCCTCAGCAACTTAGCGAGGCCCTCTGCAACTTAGACCCATTTTTTAAAACAAGAAGAGGGGCTTGGAGTATAGCTCAAAGATAGAATATCCCTTCCCTGGGTTCAATCTCAAGTAATAAGTGCATACACCACACACACACACACACACACGCACACATCTATGAAACATGCTGACAATTCTCAGCCATGTAGTGTGGGGATTTGAACCCAGATGTGAGTGATTCCAATGCTGGAACCCATAGACAAATGACATAAAAATTAACTGAGATAAAAGGTAAATTGGGCACTCTGTGTGCCAGACATAGCATTGAGCAGCTTTAATTGTTACCTCTTTGATTCTTCTCAGTCACCTAAATAGGTAAATACTCACACTTCCCCTCTGGTAGTTAAGGGTGCCCAGCCCCAGCAAGGCCCGCAGCCCGAGGCCCCACTGCGAAGCCAGGCCTGACTCTTCTGTTCTATGCCACGACCTCCCTTCACCTGCTCATGGCAGAGATGAGATGTGTTAGAAATGAAGCCACGGAGCCTCTACACAGGAGCACAAAAAGTGGTTTCTGCTGAGTGTTCTGCTGCGAGGTGTCTGAACCTGAGTATCAGTGTGGCTCAACTTGCTAGCAGCAAACATCTGAGCAGTGTGCAGAGTCCTGGTGCTCTGCCCCGCCTTCAGACCTATTCTGGAAGTAGGAGCAAAGCCGTCATGTCTGTCATTCACTCGGCCTATATGTTGGGCGCGCATCTCATGCACCATAAATAGCCGTTTCTTCAGCTACACCTAGGATGTGGTCCATGCACATTATTCAGATTGTGGGAGAGTAATCCAAATAGAGAATGCGTGGAAAAGATTCAAGATAGTTTTGGATTTCAGGGAAACCCCAAAACTGGGCCGAGTTTCCCTAAGTAAACTGAAACGTTAGCTCAGAGAAACCGAAACATTACTTGTGTGCAATCCCGGGCAGTGAAATCTTGACCTGTGTCACCTATAGTATTTCTTTGCTCTTAAGACAGTTAATTTCGGCTCTCAGACTCTTTGGACTTAGAGATTCATAGCTCAGTGTTTAACCATAGTAGTTTCGTTACACATTGAAATAATTTGTAAAGGTAGTTGGGAATTTAGCTGAGAACTTTGCTACAATTATAGTGAACACAGGAGCCAACCAGAGGCAGTTTTTGCTAATTAATTGGTTTTGCTATAAGGCAATGTCATTCTCAATTTGATATTGATGGGCATTATATGGCTAATTTTTCATATGAACGGGCCATGTAGTATATTCCCTTCTCTTTGCCTGGCTCCTTAGGGCTAAATTCTGCTTCTTACCTTTAGTGCCCTCTATATAAGCCAGAGTGGAGCTGGCTTATTGGATGTGGGTGGAGCTACCTAAGTACTCCTTGGCTTGCAAATGTTAAGAATTAAGGTTCTAAACTGGTCATGGTAGCCCACAGGAGTAATCCTAGCACTTGGGAGGCTGAGACAGGAGGATCAAAGGTTCAAGGACAGCCTGAGTAAGTAGTAAGATTCATCAACATAGTGAGACCCTGTTTCAAAATAAAAATAAAACAGGGCTGGGGAGATGTAGTTTGAGGGTAGAATTCTCCTTGGTTCCATCCCCAGTACAACAAAAATTAAAAATAAAAGACAAAAATTGAGGTTAATATACTTAATTCCAAAACCTAAAAGTAGTGATTTTTTTTTTTTTTTTGGTTTTCTATTGTGTCCTCTCCCAGAGATGGAAAAGATTTATCAAATAAAATATAAATTGCCTAATTTTTAAATTAGAGTGGGATTTGGTGATGCATATCTGTAATCCTAGTATTTAGGAGTCAGGAGGATTTCAGGTTCGAGGCCGACTTTATCAACTTAGTGATGCCTTGTTTCAAAATAAAAAGGGCTGGTAGTATAGCTCAGAGGTAGAATGCCTCTAAATTCAATCTTCAGTACACAAACGCACATGCTTGCATGCCAAGTTTGATGGCACATACCCTTAATCCCAGTACTTGGGAGGCTGAGACAAGATCAGGGCAAGCGTCAGCCAAAGTAGTGAGGTAGGCAGCAACTTTCAAAATAAAAAATGAAAAGGGCCAGGAAAGCCAGGTATAGTAGTACAGGATTGTATTCCCAGCATTTGAAAGGCTGAGACAAAAGGTTCCCAGGTTCAAGGCCAGCCTAGTGAGGCCCTTTGCAACTCAGTCCCAGTTTCCAAATAAAGGATAAACAATAGGGCTGGGGGAGTAGCTCGAAGGTAGAAGGCGCGGGGTTCCATCCCCTGCTCCCCAAGAAAGGGTGGTGGTGGCTGGGAGTGTAGCCCAGAGGCTGTGTCCCTGAGTTCCATCTCCAGTACCTAAATAAATATATAGGCATTAGCCAGTATATTGAAAAGAACTATTTGTCTTATTAACTTATCAGAATAATGCAAAAAGTCTTCTAGAAATTCAACATTTGCTGTAGCAGAACTTGTGCTCAGGGTTGGCTTTCTTGCAGACCTATGAAAGTGACACATTGAATATACTTCCTTGAGAGAGTTGTAACAAACTTAATTTCTTTAAAGTAAAATAGTTGAAGATCATAGCTTTCACTTTCAGATTCTGATCTAAAGTGCTGGGGACTGTTTATAGAGGGCTAAAAACAAGCCTCCCCCTTGAACTAGTATGCCTAGCAGTTCACAGATTTGTCTTTGTGGATAAGCTTGCTTTATACTGAAGAGTGAGGTCGACCTGATTAAAAAAAGGAGGGCTTTGTCTGAATCTCCATCTCCCTCACCCCCTCATTGAAGCCATCCCTGAATTCTAGAAAGAAATATATACAGATCTTACTATCATCACAGACTAACCAGATTTATTTATTTATTATTTTATATTTGTTTAGTACTGGGGATTGAACCCGAGGGCATTCTACCTCTGAGCTACAACCCCAGCCCTATTTTTTCTTTTTATTTTGAAACAGGGACTTGCTAGGTTGGTAAGTCTCACTACTTGCTGAGGCTGTCTTCGAACCTGTGATCCTCCTGTCCCAACCTCCTGAGTACTGAGATTGTGGGCATGTACCACCAAGTAGGACGCAACTAACCAGCTTTAAAAAGCACCTTGTAGCCTTGCGTGGTGGCACACACTTGTAATTCCAGTACTTGGGAGGCTGAGACAGGAGGATCATACAGGTTGGAAGCCAGCCTCAACTACCTAAGTGAGGCTCTCTGCAACTTGGGATATCCCGTTTCCAAATAAAATATAAAATAGGTCCAGGACTGTAGCCTGAAGGTAGAAGGCCCCTCTTGCGTTTCATTCCCAGTACCAAATAAGAAGGAAGAGGAAGAGGAGGAGGAGGAGGAGAGGAGGAGGAGGAGGAGGAGGAGGAGGAGGAGGAGGAGGAGGAGGAGGAGGAGGAGAAGGAGAAGGAGAAGGAGAAGGAGAAGAATAAGCAGCACATCTTGATACCTAGAAGCTGTGGCCCACCCCTACCTTGGAGGGAAGGGGGCAGCCTGCTTCTTTGGGAGAGTTGCATCTGGTGTCTGAGCACATATCTCAAAAAAGATCTCTACAGCAAAACTACAGAAGGAAATTCAGTGTAGTCAACTCTCCTACAGTGTTTTCTTTTGGATTTGACTCAAGTTAATGTTAATTAAGCTTTAAAAAAAAATCAATGAAGAAGTCAGATTGTTCCCAAGATTACTATGAAGCTGTTTTGTTTTTGTTTTTGTTTTAGCAGTCTTTCATTCTGGTGAGGGAAAGTATCTGCTTCATAAAGGGCTGCTCTTGCAGGGTGTGGTGGCACACACCTGTAATCTCAGTACTTGGGAGGCTGAAACTGGAGGATTACAAGTTCAATTTAGCCAGACCCAGTTTCAAAACAAAAGACAAAAAAGGCTGGGGGTGTAGCTCAGATATAGAATGTTTCTGAGTTCAGTCCCCAGTACCTACTCCCCTCCCCCACAAAAACAACCCCCCCCCAAACTGGAATAGAACCAGTTTTGCCCCACCTTCTTCCCCTCTGACTTGTGGAGCTACTGATTACCTTGAAAGAAAATTCATGAATGCTGAGTAGCTGTGATTAAATATGAGCCCATAACAAAGGAGAATGATAGGGTGTTTTGGAAAGTGTAGCTCCAGGAAGGGATCTTGAGAGGGAAATAACATAAGCACTACTTTGACTCTTGTTGTCCCCATTTTCCCCTTATGATACCATTGTAAACAGTGCCCTTGACAGCAGAGAAACACAAACAGGCCTTGTAAGTGAGCTCTTTCTGGTTCATCCTGGGGGCCCAGCTGAGTTTCCTGACTCACAGTCTAGACCTTCTTCCATGATAAAGGCTGAAGGAGCAATGAGTCATTTTCCCTTAAACTCAGCTGCTTTGCAGGGATGTTGTTTGGCAAAATTAAGCAGTATCCACTGAAGGGATATAGAGGAGTCTGTGCCACACCACGAGATGACATTCCACAGCTAGATCCATATTCTTTTTTGTGTGTGAATAGTGCTGGGGATTGAACCCAGGGGCATTCCTATTGGAAGCTACACCCCAGCCCTTTTTATTTTCAGTTGGAAACAGGGTCTCACCAAGTTGCTGAGGCTGGCTTTGTACCTGTGATCCTCCTGTCTCAGTCTCCCAAGTACTAGGATTATAGGCATGTACCACCACTTTTGGCTTGGACTTATATATTTTTTAAATTGAGATTTAATGAATGCTGTGGTTTTTTTTTAATGGAATCTCTAATGTGTTCTCGAGTGAAGAATGGTATCTTAAATGTGGGTAGAGACTTAATTTCTTTATTTTGGTCCTGTCGTTTGTTTAAAGCATCCAAATTTATGCAGTACCTAATAGCAGTAAGGTGGAGGAAATGGTAAGCTGATGTGGTGCTTGGGAGGCTGAGATGGTAGGACCACAGGTTTGCAGCCAGCTTCAGCAACTTAGAAACTGTTTCCAAATAAAAAATAAAATAGGATGGGAGGGGGGGTTATAGCTTGGAGGTAGAATGCCCTTGGCTTCAATCCCAATTACCACTAAAATAATAATAATAAAATATAATAATAATAATAATAAGTTATTATTATTAAACCTAGTTAGCTTTGCTACAGCTTTGAGGTCTAACACATAACTTGACTGCTTCTAAATATATAGACAGGTTTTCTGTTAGCACACTTCTCCATTTTTTAAGCTTATCAAATAAATTTGTTCTAATTTTATATATGAGCTATAGTGGAAATACACTTTGTATCTATAGGAAAAAGTTACTTAGGTCTGTATCTGCCTTTTGATTCAGTTACATTTTATTGATGTGGTGGGTGCATAACTTTTCTAGGTTAAAACGATTACCTATCTTTAAAAAAAAAAGAACTTGGGAAGAGATGAAGTGACGATCTTCGCTGTGCTTTGGATTGTATTAATTTGTGATGAACCTAATGCGTGCATTTGCTCAAACTAATACAGCAAGTATAAAAGGCAGTGTCTTACACATAAATGTGTGAGATGAAGACTAGATTTGCATTCAAAAGAAAAATAAGTTTTTATCACTTATTTTTATGGGACAAATGCCCTGGGGAACCAACAGTAAAGATGCACTTTAAACCTGCAGCTGCTGGCTCTCTGTCCTGCTGGTCGTCGGTCTCTGGAATCCGTCCCCTGTGCAAACTTTCCCCTTTCCTATCTCTCCACAGCCAGTTAAAGCTTAACCTCATGGCCACAGAACCAGCAGACATGTATCCTGAAAGTCTTGTTCTTTGCTGAAGTTCTGTTTTCTTGTGTTTATTGGCTTTGTTTTTCATTTAACCAGATTAAACTCCTGTGAATTCTTAAGGCAGTACCTTGGTTTCAGATTTAAAGTATTAAGAGGAAATCCCAGTGGTGTCAATATCTTAATCCAAAGAAACCGAAGTAAAGAAAGGGTGAAATATTTTCTGACCAGATGATCTTTGTTTTGGTGTTAGACATTATACTTTTAAAGGGTACCCATGGTTTGACAGCATGCTAAAAAGTTGAATTCTTTTCCTTCCACAAGGGTTTCTATGAGGGACAGGTGGAGACCTGAGGCCCTGATAACTTTCGGGTGGGTTGGGGAAGAATTTCAGTTAAAAAACTCTTGAGACTTGATCCAAAAGGATTTTGTCTTTTTACTCAGTGTTGCTTATTTCTGGAGTGGCAATTAAACAAATGGAAGTAAAGAGCATTTTGGGCGTAATGTGGTCCTCTTAGGTTCAGGGTTCTCAAGCTTGATGAGACCTTGGTGCTGGCTAGCACTGCAGGCTGTGCTCCGCCTTCCTCCAGGGGCTGATGGGACAGGTCCAGGGTGGCTTGATCTGAGGCCAGGGATCACAGTGGCTTTGTGAAATGGAGTGGATGAGTGATGTGTGTGTGGGTTGGGGCATAATCATATACATTCCATTGTTCATTGCAGTTAAATTTTGATTTAATGTACACTCTCAACCCCCCCTCCCCATTTGAATAGGCTGGGGGTTGGTAGAAAATGTAGAAAAAAAAACTCCCCTCCATAAATTTATCTTTATATAGCTGGGTGTGGTGGCGCACACTTGTAATCCCAGCATTCTGGACTGGAGGATTGCGGTTCACGGAGGATCGCGCGGTTTGCCGACAGCCTCTGCTACTTAGGCCCTCTGCAACTCAGTGAGACCTGGTTTCAAAATAAAGAATAAAAATAGGGTAGGGGCTGTAGATCAGAGGTCGAATGCCCCTGGGTTCTATCCCCGGACCCACAAAAAAATAAAATAAAATAAAGAATAAATAAAAATAATAAATTTATCTTTATATTACAAATGGACTAAAATGTTGAAATGCCAGATGTACCTGTGTTAAAAAAAAAAAAAAGATAACAAGACTGAATGCTCGTTGTTTGAGCATGCAGTACTTTCCCAGAAATTGTTTCTTCTCTGGGGCCTGAATACACCCTTGTTGCAGTTGACCTGTCTCTATCACTTGTGGGTTCGCTCCCCTGACCACAAAGTCACCTTCTCTCTCCCTCCTGCACACACCTCAGGGGCAGTGTTTGGCCCTCAGAGTGGAACGGTGAAATGCCCAAATTTCATGAAACTGAAATGAAAGCTTTATGTTTTGTTTTTTAACTAAAGGATTGTGTAGGTGCCCAGTCCTGGAACAAATCCTGGTCAGTGAGACATGTTAAAGGGGAGTCCTACTGGGAAGTGAATGTTAAAATTATAGCAGATGTCACTTCCTGTAACAAAATTCAGGAAACACTCTCCGGTATGTGGGTGTTGTAACTTTTCAATTCTTGGAACTTTCCTTCAGGAAACTGCGCTGTCAAACGCAAAGCAGTTGGTAAAATATGAAGCGCAACGCAGGCTGTTTTGTACAGCGTAATTAAATTTTGATCGGGTGCATATGTTTTTGTGGTTATCATGTGACTTCATCCTGGGTAATGTGTGTCTGGATAACTTGTTAAGTTGCTTCTCTCCCCTCCCCCCATTCTCCTTGCTGTTAAAAAAAAATACAGGTGTATCTCATTTATTCTGGAGGTGAATTTATGGAAAGCAGTATAAAATTAACCAGTCCTTACTGTTTTGTACAAAGCTAGGAAACTTGTTTCCTACCCAGCATTTCAGAAATTACTTGTATTCCCTTTTTGTTGTTATTTGTTTTGTTCATTTTCTCAGTTAACAAAGCGTTTACATCAGGCATTTCTAAGAAATACTGTCTAGAAAGTTGGTAGCTTTTGGCCACCAAAATATTAATATAAACTCGAGGCTACAATACTATGAATGTTTTTGTTTTAGTTTTATCCTTAAAGAAAAACATGACATTTTAAAAATTTTATTTATTTATTTATTTTGGTGGTACTGGGGTTCCTGGAAACCCTTCTACTTCCGGGCTACACTCCCAGACCTATTTTTTTTTTTTTTTTTAATTTGGAAACAGGGTCTCTTAAGCCAGTGTGGCTGGCTTCTAACCTGTGCGATCCTCCTGTTTCCACCTCCCAAGCGCAGGGATTACAAGCGTGAGCCACCACCGCCGGCAAAACATGACATTT
Source organism: Muscardinus avellanarius (assembly GCF_963383645.1). NCBI lineage: Eukaryota > Metazoa > Chordata > Mammalia > Rodentia > Gliridae > Muscardinus > Muscardinus avellanarius. The sequence goes on along the minus strand of NC_137791.1, from coordinate 66,756,037 downwards.
TAGTGAGCTAATATGCTGAGTTTTGAATAGTTTTTTTTAAATTAGTTAAAAGAGATATCTTTTGGTTTAAGATTAAAGCTTTATACATATATTTTCTAGTAACTTTGACATAGCAATAACACTTCTAGAAATTGTTTTCTTTTTTTCTTATAGTCTGTGTCATCCCTTCTCTTGGTCCCTTTCAGAGTGGGGCCATAATTGAATAACTCTTCATTTTAAAAAACTGTGTACATATAAACTTTGCACCACACGGAAACATGTAGGCAGTAACATTTACTAGTAGTAGATTAGTACAAGGATGAAGTGAAACCGAGTGTATTAGATTAATTTTTTTGGGGGGGTATATTGGGGATGAAACCCAGGGGCATTCTACCTTCGAGCTACACCCCTACTCCTATTTTTTATATTTTATTTTAAAACAAGGTCTCACTAAGTTGCAGAGGACCTCACTAAGTAGCTGAGGTTGGCTTTTTAACAAATTATTTTGTTCAGGCAAAGAGTAGAGCTTCACATGGCAAGATATGTTACATAAGTGAAGCTTCTAGAAAATTATCACTAAAACTTAGGTCCTGACTTGAAGACACAAAATGGCAAAACAGTATTTATTTATTTATTTATTTATTTATTTATTGCAGTGCTGGGGATGGAACCCAGGGGCAGTCTACCTCCGAGCTACACCTCCAGCCCTATTTTTTTTATTCATTATTTTGAAACAGGGTCTCACTGAGTTGCTGAGGGCCTCACTAAGTAACTGAGACTGTCTGCAAACTGCGATCCTCCTGTCTCAGCCTCCCGAATGCTGGGATTATAAGCGTGCGCCACCATGCCCAGCTCGGTAAATGTTTTTAAAAGCCAAAGAATTTATGTACCCACATATTTACATAAATAATGTGTATACTCATATATTTTCCTGTACACCCTGAAATAACAAATAAAACTCCCAGCTCAAAAAAAAAAAAAAGGCAAAACAGGGCCAAACTGTGGTAAGTACTGTGATAAAAACACACAGTGGCGTGGGTCACATGGACCAGGAGGACCTTGGAGGAAGGTGAACCAAGGTGGAGACAGCAAGCCTTGGCGTTAGGGAAAGACAGTTGTCCCTCCAGAACATCATGGAAAGAAGTGTGACACTGGGAGGATGGCATTTTTTTAAACAGGCAAATATGGTGTTAAGAATGATCATCACATACCAGCTTCTTGACCATACAGATTTATTAGATTGTTTTAATGGATTATAGATCTATCAAAATTTATTGATTGAATGATGCTGGGGATTGAACTCAGGGACGTTCGACCTCTGAGATGTAGGTTCGCCTCTATTTTCTTTTTTATTTGAAAACAAGGTCTTGCTAAATTGCTGAGAGCCTCACTAAGTCGCTAGCGTGGAACCTGCAATCCTCCTGTTCAGCCTCCCAAGTACTGGGATTGTAGGCATGTCTCCATGCTGGGTTTGTATTTTCTTTTAATGAAGGCAAAACAACATAATGTACGTGTGTGTGTGTGTGTGTGTGTGTGTGTGTGTGTGAGAGAGAGAGAGAGAGAGAGAGAGAGAGAGAGAGAGAGAGAGAGAGACATACATACATACAGACAGACAGACAAGGGATTGAACCCATGGATATTCTACCTCTGAGCTACATCCCAGCCCTATTTTTTATTCTTTATTTAGAAACAAGGTCTCACTAAGTTGCAGAGGGCCTCACCGAGTAGCTGAGGCCTGCTGTGAACCTTTAATTCTACTGTTTCAGTCTCCCAAGTACTGGAGTTACAAGTGTGTGCCACCACACTCAGCTTATAACAATATAATTTGAATTTTTAAACTAAGAGACTTTTCTATCTTTTCTTTTTTTTTCTTTTCTTTTCTTTTCTTTTCCTTTCCTCTTTCTTTTCTTTCTTTTGTATTGGAGATGGAGCCCAGGAGCATTCTACCTTTGCGCTGTACCCCAGCCCTTTTTTTTTTATTCTTTATTTTGAATCAGGATCTCACTGAGTTTCAAAGGGCCTTACTAATTACTGAGGCTATCTATGAACCGCAATCTTCCTGTCTCAGCCTCCCAAATGCTGGGATTACAAGTGTGTACTACCATACCTGACCTTTTTTTTTTTTTTTTGTGGGAATTAAACACTAGTTCTACCTCTGAGCCATACTGTACCCAGCCCTTTGTATTTTATTTTTTATTTTGAAGCAGGGTCTCTCTAAATTGTTGAGGATAGCCTCACACCTGTGATGCTCCTGTTTCTGCCTTCCAACCACTGGGATTACTGACATTTGTCACCAAACCTGTCTTATTTTGTACTTTGAAACAGGGTTTTGCTAAATTACTCCACTCTAGCCTTGAACCTGTAATCAATCCTCTTGTCTCAGCCTCCCAAGTACTGGGATTAAAGGCATAGGACACTGTGCCAGGTAAAACTATAGTTTCTAAGAGTCAGCCTGAATTGGTAGATTATTACAAGTCTTGAAAGTTAGGGAACATTTTTCTTTGGGAACCATCCAGTAAGGGATATGGTAGGTTTAGAGAAGTCCAGGCTGGGTGAGCAGAGGCATAAGAAGTAAAGACTGAGACACACAAAGGTTAATCTATAAACTACTACCCACGTGAAGGGCTGTTCAAGGGAATCAAAGTGAAGGGTGGCCTCCATCGCTGCCAAAAATAGATCTTGGAAAGGTAAGTCATTTGTATATCTTGAGAAGTTTAATCAAAGTCCAAGAATGAGCTTCTCATGGGGAATAATTAAGTATGAAAGCTCAGTAGAAGTGGTGTTAATACATTTAGAAATAGAAATCTCCTGCCTGGGATGCTTCAGGAAGTAACAGATAGTTTACGTACCTTTTCCTCAAGGGATTCTGTGGCTTCTTGAAAATAATGTGACCCCAAGAAACTAGGACCTCAAAGCCCTCATTCTCTGTGACTGTCTGACATATGTCGGGGATCCTGCAGCCACCCTCACCTTATAGCTCTTGTACCTCTGATTAGTTATTTTCAAGTGTATGTGTTTAATTGGAGTTGTAGACCTTCTACAGGGTGATAAGTGTTTGTTTCAATTTTTTAATTTTAATCTTTTTTTTGGGGGGGGGGTCTGGGGATGGAATCAGGGCCATTCGACCTCTGGGCTATACCCCCTGCCCTATTTTTTATTCTTTATTTGGAAACGGGGTCTCACTGAGTTGCGGAGACCCTCACTAAGTAGCTGAGGCTGTCCGCGAACCGCGATCCTCTGGTCTCAGCCTCCCGAATGCTGGGATTACAAGTGTGCGCCCCCATGTCCGGCTTATGTGTTTGTTTTTATGAATGTTTCATGAACAAGTAGAAAAAAGGTATTTTAATTTCCAGAGTGGGTTTGCACAATATCATTTTTTTTTGTATATTTATTTTGTCCTGTTGACCTGCCATGAACTAAGAGATTAATAAAAGTCTCATACAATTAATGGGTTTCTATTTCCCCTACTATATTGAGGATTCTTTTGCTTTATAATTGTTGACGCAGTGCCTTTGATGCAATCATGGTTGTTCTATCTTCCTTTCAAATTGCTCCTGTTGGCAGTATTAGCTTGTTATGTATTCTTTTAGGTTTCTTTGAGTATAGATGAGTGTGTTTTTTTACTTTTATTGGTGCATTATAATTTTCTTAGTGAGGTTCAAAGTGGTATACCTGTACATGCACGTATCCCTTGGTGTAGTTCCCTCCATATTCCACACGATGTGTAGTTTTATTTATTTATATTTATTTATTTATTTATTTATTTATTTTGTGGTGGTACTGGGGGTAGAACCCAGAGGCTTTCTACCTCCGGGCTATACTCCCAGACCTATTTTATATTTTATTTGGAAACAGGGTCTCACTAAGTTGCTGAGAGCCTCACTAAGTAGCTGAGGCTGGCTTCAAACCTGTGCAATCCTCCTGTCTCAGCCTCCCAAGCGCGGGATTACAAGCGTGCGCCACCACGCCCGGCCGATGTGTAGTTTTAAATCTTTTACTCATGTGGACTTTATTTTGACTTAAAGAGTGAGGGGCGTTTTCGAGCCGCCTCTCTGTCCCCACAGCCCTGTCTTGTGTGAGGTTCTTGTGCGGCTGCTTTCCCTCCTTCCCTCGGCCCCTCTGAAGCACATGTTCCGAGTTTTCCTGGGCATTTTCTCATGTAGGTTTTTCCAGATGACCTGGAGTGTTTTGTCAGACAACTTGTGGCCTTTTAATAGGATGATTTCCTCACAAATTTGTAAAACCTCATCCTGTTTTTCAGAATATTGGAGTTTGAGATGGGATTAGGCGTGTTTTTTTGTAGGTTTTCATGGAATGGAAAAGGCTAACTTAGAGTGCCAGGGACTCCTGAATCACTGGCCAGGCACCGCTCACTTACTGTGGCGATGCGGGAAATCCTGTGTGCCTTAATTTTTCAAGAAAGAAGTGATAATGTATCTTTGCTGTAGTCCTCAGCCAATGACAAGAATGCGCTCCTAGAACTCCCTGCCGGCGGTGGCGGTGCGTATTTTCATAGCCGATTGACAGTCCGACTCGAGGGAGGAGCACTTCACAGCTTCAGTGTTGCTTCTCACTTTCTAGCAGAAATTTTATTCATTGTTCTGTCCTGAAAAGAATAGACATACTTTAGCTCTTTAAATTATTTTTTTTGTAGTTCAGCAAAACTAAAGCAATAATAAAGCTAATTGTAATTAAAATGAGCAGTTTGCCCAAACATTTTCTCTTTGTTTCTTTCCAGCCTTTTCCTTGCATAGAGTAAGTATTTTCACACAGCTGAGTCATCCCTGTATGTGCTCCCATGTGCCTGGGCTGGAGGTTGAACCCAGAGGCATTCTACTTCTGAGCTAAACACCCATCCCTATTTTATTTTTTATCTGGAAGTAAGGCCTCACTGTGTTGCTGAGGCTGGTCTGGAATCTGCAGGCCTCCATCTCAGCCTCCCAAGTATTGGGATTCCAGCAGTGCGCCCTCATGCCTGGCTTGACTCATTCTTTACATATGTTTGATAAGTGAGTTAGTTAACATAGAGAAAAAAAGGGTGTTAGAAGGATTAAAGTGTTAAAATTTGGGGATGGTATTTTGTCTTGTCTTAAATTTGAAAAGGAACAAATACATCCTTCAGGTTTATAAAATTTATTTATTTTTTTGGCATGGTACTGGGATGGAACCCAGAAGCATTCTACCTTAGAGCGACCCCTCCAGCCTCTGTGTGTGTGTGAGTGTGAGTGTGTGTGTGTGTGTTACTGGAGATGGAACCCAGAGGCTTTCTACCTCTGAGCTACATCCCCTGCCCTAATTTTTACTCTTTATTTTTAAACAGGGTCTCACTAAGTTACAGAGGGCCTCGCTAAGTAGCTGAGGCCATTCGCAAACCGCAATCTTCTGGTCTCAACCTCCTGAGTGCGGGGATTACAATTGTGTGCCACAATGCCGGGCTTTATATTTTATTTGAAAACAGGATCTCACTGAATTGCCGAGAGCCTCACTAAGTAGCTAAGGCCGTCTTCAAACCTGCGAGATTCTCCTGTCTGAGCCTCCCAAGTACTGGGATTATAAGCATGTACCAACACACTCGGCCTCCAGCCCTATTTTTTATTCTTTATTTGAAATGGTCTCACTGAGTTGTAAAAGGCCTCACTAAGTAGTACCTGAGGCTGTTTGTGAACTGCGATTCTCCACTGTGATTCTTCTGACTCAGCCTGCCAAATGCTGGGATTGCAAGTGTGTACCACCATGTCTGGCTCCTTCAGGTGTTTTTATGCTTAGAAATGACATTTACAAAAAGTCAAAATATGAGCTGGGCAAATCCACACACATGCACGCACGCACGCACACGCGTGCTTGTAGTCCCAGTACATGGGAGACCGAGATAGGATTGGAGGTTTGTGGCCAGCCTCGGCTACTTAGTGAGGCCTTTTGTAACTTAGTGAGACCCTGTTTCAAAATAAAGAATAAAAAGTAGGGCTGGGAGTTCAGCTTGGAGGTAGAATGCCTAGTTAGCATTGAGCAAGGCAAGATGTTATTCTACACATTATGCTCCCATGGTTAGGTACAGAGATATTAACATTGTGGCATGTAGGTTTCAGAGCCTCTGTTCATGCAGTAGAAACTACTTATGTGTGATTTTCATTCATCCATGTTTATTTATAAGACTCATTGTTGTAGAGGTAATATACCCCCCAAAATCCTAATAAACCACGACTCTGCCTAGGTTGTTTTCTACTCATATATGTGGATACTTGCTGTCACAGGACCAAACATTGCCGAAGTAGAGTAAGTTGGGATCACACATGCAGACTGCAATAAATTTTAGTGGTTAGGTTTAAAAGGGCTAGTGAAGATCTTTGTCTACTTTTTGGCCTTCGCTCTTAGTCCTATTTGAAATTTGACAAGGAAATAAGGTCTGCCTTCAACTTTATAATTTTTTTTTTTTTTTTTTTTTTTTTTGCGGGTCTGGGGCTGGAACCCAGGGGCATTTGACCTCCGAGCTGCACCCCCTACTTTATTTTTTTTTATTCTTTATTTTGAGACCGGGTCTCACTGAGTTGCAGAGGGCTTCACTAAGTAGCTGAGGCTGTCCGCGAACCTTAATCCTCCGGTCTCAGCCTCCCGAATGCTGGGATTACAAGCGTGCGCCACCACGCCCGGCTAACTTTATAAATCTTAACCTAATTTCTGTTTATTTAAATGATCATATCATGGCCAGCCTTAGTGGGTCCCCCATAGCCCCATCACTCCGGAGGCAGAGGACAGGAGCATGGCTGAGACCAGAAGTTGGAGACCTGCTGGCCACATAGCCAGACGCTAGCTCAGAAAAAAAAGGGGTGGGGGAGACAGACAGATGGAGAGAAAGAGAACAACAAACTTTTGTTGTTGTTGTTTTTGTTTTGTGGTACTGGGGGTAAAACCCAGGGGATTTCTACCTCCAGGCTATACTCCCAGACCTATTTTATACTTTATTTGGAAATGGGGTCTCACTAAGTTGCTGAGAGCCTCGCTAAGTAGCTGAGGCTGGCTTCAAACCTGTGCGATCCTCCTGTCTCAGCCTCCCAAGCACTGGGATTACAAGCGTGCGCCACCATACCCAGCTAGAGAACAAACTCTAATATCAGAAGATTAAAAATTCGGATACGTAGTGTGTGTGTGTGTGTGTGTGTGTGTGTGTGTGTGTGTGTGTGTATGTTAGTTACAGAGAAATGAACCCAGAGGTATTCTACCTCCAAAGTACACCCCCAGACCTTTTTTAAATTTTATTTTATTTTGAAACAGTGTCTTTCTAGGTTGTTGAGGCTGACTTCGAACCTGCTATCCTCCTGTCTTAGTCTCTTAAATATAGGGGTTACTAAATATAGGGCAGTACCACCACACTCAGCTCACATGCTCATAGTTGTATAAACTTCCTTTAAAAATTTTTGCTTCAAGCCAGGCGTGGTGGCGCACTCTTGTAATCCCAGCATCTGGGAGGCTGAGACCGGAGGATTGCGGTTTGCAGACAGCCTCAGCTACTTAGTGAGGCCCTCTGCAACTCAGTGAGTCCCGGTTTCAAAATAAAGAACAAAAAATAGGAGAGGAGGTGTAGCTCAGAGGTCAAATGCCCCTGGGTTTCAATCCCCAGACTCGCAAAAAAAAAAAAAAAAAAAAAGAAATTTGCTTCAATTCAGGGACAGAAAGAGGTATTGAAATTATTCGTTTGTTTTAGGAGACATTATTTTAATTTTTAAAACTGTACAATATTTTCATAATCAAGCTGATCAGAATGGGTGGTTATTTCAATTGGCATTGGAAATTTAAAAACAAAAAGAAGTGTAGATGGTTTCTGATATTATTTATTGCTTTTCTCACCCCCACCCCCCCCAAAAAAAAAGTTAAGGGCTCAGAAAATATTTTTTGCAGAAGCGGCAGTGAAGGTCATGTGATGCAGGCTAGGCCGTGGGCCAGAGCAGACTGTTCTTATGCCAAAATTCAGATGTTTAGAAAATGGTGCAATCGATGGAACAGAGCATAGGAACCATGCTTACAACAAGAGCATCTACTCTGTATTTATGTGGGAATTTTGGGGCATGGGGGAGGTTAGGGGTTATGTGAGGGATCCTTAGGTTTAATGAGAAGAGAATGTGGGAAAAAGGTGAGTTCTCTGGGGCTCATTTTTGTTGGTGAATGTGAAGCCTCCGAACACCAAGATTTTGTGTTTAATTTGATCTGTAACAATAGCAGTTGTTAATAAGCACCACTTAGTGGTCATTCTGTTGTGTCCTGAGGCAGCATCTGTGCATACTTGGTATTATTTACCCTTGGGCTACAATTATCAACCCCATTTTCTAGATAAAAGAATGGAGGCTCATGGAGATGAATTGACTTGACCAGGACACAGAGTCACTCAGCCAGGCAGTGGCTGCAGAGCCTCTGTGAGTCTACTCTAGACTCTGATGTAAATGTCTCCTTCGTCCTTCAACGCTTGTCCAGGTGTCCAGTGTTTCTTGGCTTAATGCTGGAACGCAGGCAGGACGAGGACAGCAGTACATTTGGGGGTGGTTGGCTTCAAGGCGAACCATGACTGCAAGAGAAAAAGAGGATGAGGTAGGGACACCCCGTGTGTGTAAAATTCCTTTCAGAGTGAAGAAACAGGAGAAATGGGAGGTGTTTCTCCAGGTGGGCCCTGGGCAGTGCCTTCCCCATAGCTGGGTTACTCCACGGGGAGTTTGGGGGAGAGATGACCTACTTGCAGTCTAGGGATATTTTTAACTCAGGCATCTCTGGTATTATTTGGTAAAAACGTATAGGGTGAAACCTTTCTGTGTAAAAGTGTGAAATCCCTTCCATCTCGCATCCTCCTGTAAGATCCTGCTTCTCAAGAAGAAGTTAGTTTTAAATGGAAACAGATACTGTCCATCTCTTCCTTTTTAGTATGTAAAGCAAGAAATCTCTCTGCTTCTGCTACAAGATTCCATCCTTTTTATATTATTATTATTATTATTATTATTATTATTATTATTATTATTATTATTTTGGTGGTACTGGGGGTGGAACCCAGAGGCTTTCTACCTCTGGGCTATACTCCCAGACCTTTTTTTAAAATATATTTTATTTGGAAACAGGGTCTCACTAAATTGCTGAGAACCTCACTAAGCAGCTGAGGCTGGCTTCGAACCCGTGCGATCCTCCTGTCTCAGCCTCCCAAGCGCAGGGATTACAAGCGTGCGCCACCACGCCCGGCTATTATTATTATTATTTTCAGTACCAAGCATTCTACCTCCGAGCTACACCCCAGCCTAATTTTTTATTCTTTATTTGAAAACAGGGTCTCACTGAATTGTAAAGGGCCTCACTAAGTAGGTTGTGTGCAAACTACAATCCTCTGGTCTCAGCCTCCCAAATGCTGGGATTAAAAGTGTGCGCCACCATGCCCAGCTTTTAATTTGTGTGTGTGTGTGTGTGTGTGTGTGTGTGTGTGTGTGTGTGTGTGTGTTACCTAAGATTGAACTCAGGGTCATTCTACCTCCGGGCTATACCCCCAGCCCTAATTTTTATTCTTTATTTTGAAATGGGGTCTCACTGAGTTGCAAAGGCTGAGGCCGACCTCCAACCTCCCCCCCACCCAGCCTCCCAAATTCTGGGATTACAAGTGTGTACCACCACGCCCAGCTAATTTATTTCTTTATGTGCTTTTTAAATACTTTATTAGAGCCAGGTGTGTTGGCGCATTCCTGTAATCCCTGCACTTGGGAGGCTGAGACAGGAGGATTGCACAGGTTCAAGGCCAGCCCCAGCTACTTAGTGAGGCTCTCAAGCAATTTAGTGAGACCTTGTTTCCAAATAAAATATATATATAATAAAAATAAGTTTGGGAGTATAGCCTGAAGGTAGAAAGCCTCTGGGTTCCACCCCCCAGTACCACAAAAAAACCCCAACTTAATGAATTGTAATTATACATTATAGTGGGATTCAAAACCACACACACACACACACACACACACACACACAGAGAGAGCACTTGGAAGACACCATCTTTTATGCCATCCTAGGACTCTTCCTTTGCCTCTCCTGTCCTCTGTGCTCTCAGCTCTAGGGACTATTATATCCTGCTTACTTTGAATTAACTTACTTTCTCTTCAGGGATGAAATGGATGGGATGGCAGGAGGTTGGTAAGAAAGAGAGAAGTTGGACCAGAGCCTCTGCTACTTTGCCCAGCACTTGATCCGCAGCTGTGTGTGTGCCTATTAATAGTAGTTGAGTTATTGAATACTCAGAGTTTTGAGTGCATAATTTAGTGCTGTGTTTGCATTTGTGACTTTAATTCTTACAATATCCCCAAACCCTAATATGGTGATGTCTTCACTTTGGGGGAGAGGAAGCAAAGGCTTAGAGGGTTTGTGACTTGCCTTACCGGTGCTACCTTGCAGTGGCGGGAGCTCAGAGAAGTGCCTGCCACCAACCTAGCCATTGATTGGGAAAGATTCCTCATGTCTTTCTGCACTGTTGTGGTGGCTGCTGTCCCATTAGGAAGGGAACATTGTGGCTTTGGGGGATATTGCTCATTCTCCCAGCAGTCTTCTCAACAGCGGAAGAAATGTCACCACCCCTTTGGCAGGGGGTATTTATTTGGCAATATCTGGAGACATTTTGGTTTTCACAACCGGGAGGGAGATGGACTGCCATCAGCTAAGAGGGGCTGATGTTGCACAGTGTAGGGGACAACTGTACCACGAGGAATTCTCTGGTCGTAAATGTCAGTACTGGCTTGGTTGCACCCTTTGCCTTACAGGTTTCCCCAGTTCCGGAGCATGGGGTGTTTGTGTTTCACAGGACATCTGTCAGTCAGGCTGAATCTTGCCAGCCCAGGTGCTAGTTACTCAGCCTGTGTTTGTTTTGGACACAATATGTGCAAGATATGGCTGGGGGCCGTGTGGGTTCCCCAACCCTGCACAAAAAGGGAGAAGTGGTCAGACCTCTCGTGGAAGTTAAGAAAATGGAAGAAACACTTGTGAATTTGCACCAAGGGAGTTGATCAGTGGCGTGGGCTGAGGTTGAACGGGGTGGAGAGATGGAGTCAAAGTTGCTAGTGCAGAGGGTGTAAAGCCCAAGCGAGATGAAGTACTCTGCTGCGTTCCTCCCAGGGCCGGAGGCACCGAGCGGGCATTTTTAGCTCCTGGTTACCCCGGGCACTTTAGCAGCCTTGGCTCATGTTGATGAAGATCTACTGTGGGTGATCACCACCCCTTCTAACCTTGATGTGAGTGACTTGCCCAGAGGAACACAGCTAACAAGTGGCAGAGTCTAGACTCAGACCCTTCCTTAACTCCTTCCTCACGTTTTTAACCAGCCCACTCCGCCCATCACCAGAGTGTCCTGACTTGTGCGGTGTCCCCCAGCCTCATGTCTGCCTTCATCAAATTGAATAAGGCCATGGCAGGAGAGGACCCTCAGTGGCCACCATTGCTCTGGAGCAGGAAGTGACAGACAGGTTGACCCTGAGAGCAAGAGCCGAAGCCCAGTGGAGTAGAGCCTCCATGTCCTCAGATAGGAGGCTGATAGGTTGATGCAGCAGCATTTGGAACCAGCCCAAGGGAGAAATTATGCAGAAAGACTCATGCATATAGGAGACTACCCTAGTGTATTGCAGATATACTTGTATGAATTGCTTTTTAAAAATCTGTCTAGTAAAGTCGGGCGTGGTGGCGCACGCTTGTAATCCCCGCTTTTGGGAGGCAGAGACAGGAGGATCGCGCAGGTTCGAAACCAGCCGCGCGCGCTGGCTTAGGAGACCCTGTTTCCAAAAAAAAAAAAAAAAAAAAAGTAAAAATAGGTCTGGGAGTGTAGCCCAGAGGTAGAAGGGCTTCCAGGAACCCCAGTACCACCCCCCCCCAAATCTGTCTAGTATTTCAGATATCAGATGTAACTTAAAATTAGGTAGACCAGAACCACAGACTCCTTCCTTCATTTGTTTATTTGTTTGTTTGCTTGTTTTTGTGGTACTGGGGATTGAACCCTTGGAATTCTACCTCTGAGCTACATCCCAACTCTTGTTTATTTGTTTGTTTATTTATTTATTTGGAAACAGGGTCTGTCTACGTTGCTGAGAGCCTTGCTAAGTTGCTTTTTGGACCTGCAGTCCTCCTGTCTTAGACCTGGGCCACTATGCCTAGTCGGTCCGTCTTTGAAATTTAAGTTTAAGAGTTTGCTAATTTTGTGGGGAAGGACTTGTAGGAAGAACACTTTGAAAAACAACAAGAAGGAAACGTGATTGTGGTGGCTCCTTTACAGGCACAAAATCAGTACATCAAGAACTAGGACAAGAACCAGGGAAGTTTAATTTTCTGAAACCTCACAAACAACTGGATTTCCAAGTAGGTAAAAGCAGGGAATGAAGATCCCGGGGAGGCTTGAGGGGAAGGTGAATTGTCTTTGCAGTGACCAAGAGTGTCCCTGAGCGTCTTCCAGGTGCGAGTCTGAAGCTTGCCTCTCCAAATGAGTGGATGTGTCTACTGCATCCCCGGTGTCCCATACAGCAAAAAGCAGAGCCCTGGCGCAGCTGGAGGAGCAAGGCAAGGGCCCTAGTACTGCCTGACAGCACGCGCAGGTGCACATGCGACATGCACACTTGAGCAATTTCAGTTCTGCTCACAGCCGTGTTGCAAGTTCAGAATCACTCTTTACTTTGTTTTCTTTCATATTTGAATATCAGTTTGTGCTCCTACACTACTCCTTTCTGATAAAAATTGGATTTAACCAGAGCCCTCTAGATAGCCCAGAGGAAACATTGTGGCAAACACCTGTAATCCAGTACGTGGGAGGAAGGCTGAGACAGGATCATAGGTTCAAAGCTAGCTTCAGCAACTTGTTTTAAAATAAAAAGTAAAAAAGGGTCATAGGTGTAGCACACAGGTAGAATGTTCCTGGGCTCAATCCCTAGTATATCTTTCTTTCTTCCCTTCTTACCTCCCTTTCCTTTCCTTTCCTTTTCTTTCTTTGCAATACTAGGGTTGGAACCCAGGGGCATTCTACTTCCAAGCTACACTCCCAGCCCTATTTTTTATTCTTTATTTTGAAACAGGATCTCACAGAGTTGCAAAGGGCCTCACTAATCTGAGGCTGTTTGAGAACCGCGATCCTCCAGTTTCAGCCTCCCAAATGCTGGGATTATAAGTGTGCGCTAACTGGGCCTGGCTTCCCAGGATAATATTGATAATGATAATAATAGTAATGGAAGTTAGCCCAGGGAAGAGTCTGATGGAAAGATACAGAGGCAGCTAGGATGTGGCAGCCTTTCAGACCCTACTAGAGCACTCTAGCCAAACTTATTCTTCTTGTTTTTCCTAATGCTATTGTAAAATTTTCATTCATAAAAGTTAAGTGAATTGCACAGTTAAGAAACAACAACCTTAGCTCAGACTTTAACTATCAACATTTTACTTTACTTGTGTTACCATGTATTTACTGATGTCTTCATTCCCATAGCCACCTGTTTATTTTATGCTTCTGTAAACTGCAGCTAGCAACATACTTTCTTCTAAATACTTTAGCTTATATATCATCAACTTAGGTGCTAGGTACTGTACTTAATTGTTTCCCCCCCCCACATAAAATAAAATATGCAAAGAAAGGCACAGACCTTAAGGTCACTGGAATGTTTTGACAGCATATTCATCTGTGTAACCCAAACCCCCATGAAGATATGGAGCTATTCTTAGGAGGGTTTTTTGGTGTGTGTTTGTGTGTAGGTAGGAAGATGATTAAAAGATGAGTAAAATGTACACATAACACCTCTATTTTTCCTCTCCTCATGATGCCGTCTCAGTTTTTAAAAAACCATAATGGGAGTTATGTGTGCTTCATAATCTGTCTTTTTGTAGGGATTATATGGGCGATTTTTTAAGGCTCCAGACCCCCAAATCTTGAATTAAGGTGCATTCTTTTAACCTAGATTAGCTTTTGGTGGTGGAGATTCATTTGGAATTTTATTGAGTTACTGAAACTTTACTCTCCTAAGATATATTGAACAATGTTTTTAAAATGGCTTCTTTCTTGTCATAGTAAAATTTTTTTAGTGACTAGGTGAGATAATGACAGCTTTTTCTCCCCCTTGAAATAGGGGATCACCAAGTTGCTGAGGCTTGCCTCAAACCTGCACGCCTTCTGTCTCGACCTACAAAGTACAGTTGTGTGCCACCATACTTGCTTGACTGTTTCTAAGCAAGAAGAGTCTGACTCAAATCAGTATAGATAATTTTTGGCACCCCCCTCACTGAGGACCCCTCTCCATTCTGTAAAGCCTCCCTATTTTGGGTAACAGTAAAGTGCATGCAACAGAATATAACTAAGCTGTCCTTTCTATTTCAAGAGTGCAATTAGTAGATAAGTGCCAGGATAATTGCGCTGCGTTCTTCCAGCACTGGGCTGTTGGCATTGTGGGCAGGCAGGCGGGTCTCCCCTGAAGGATATGGACTTAGAAAGTGCCAGTTATCTTGCATGTGTAGGGCCTTTTATTTCTAGGCTTAGAGCTCTTCAACTCTTTCTTTTGTGCCAAGATGACAAAGATCCAGGACTCATTGGCTGTCCTCAGGTAGCCAGGTGATGGGACTGTGGATAACCAAGGGGCCCCAAGCCAAAGCTGGACAAGTTGTAATTTGTCAGTCAAATTACTTGGTTGCTGTTGCCTATTTCTTCCTATTCCTCCTTTGAGTAAAATGTAATATAAATACAGCAGCCATTTCTCAGCTCCTTCATTGCGGGAGTCTTTGACAGTCTGATTGCGCTGGACTCTAATGGAAGCAGGGCCCCTTGAGAGCAGAGGGGGGGCAACACCCTTTATTGGTCAGGGGTCCCCAAGGAGGTTTCAGGTGGAAGGAATAGATGGTAAGAATGTGTGAGAGGTTCACTTGACCTCCATTTGGAGTTGGAAGCTTAGTTTTACAAAAGCTGTCAAGCTTGTACCAGATATCCTTCTTTTTAAATAAGGGTATTCTAATTTAGCAGTGCAGTCTTCCACCAGACTTTGACAGAGTCAGGGCATTTGAGGAACAGTAAATCTGACCTTTAGTTGCAGCCCCTAGTTTAGTTCTTATTTTCCCGAAAACCACACCTGCTGGTGAAGGGGGATAGCTCGGGGCGGAGGACAGACTAGCCTTGGGAGATTAATTCCAGAGCTTCTCCTGATGTTTTCTTAGGCTCAGCCATCTCCCCTGTATCCTGTCCCTCCCATTTATTTCACCCTCAGATTATAAAGGCTTTATTTAGTATGCAGTACATTATTCTATTAAGATGCAGTGGAAGGCAGTGAGTGGAAAGTTTTGTACCTTGTAGAGCGCTTTACCTCATGGTGCTGTGGGGGGCTGTTGCCCTGCTGGCTGGGAGTCCTAGCACCCAAAAGTGAGTGGGGCAGAACCCGGAGGCTGCCAGTCTGGCTCCCTTCCCATCTTTGGGATAAGAGGGTAAGGCTTTTAAATGAGAAATTAGAGATAAAAGTCTAGAGATAAAAAATCTAATAATAAATCTAATAATCTAATAAAGTAGAGATAAAAATAAGATTTTTATCTTATTTTCCCTCAAGTCAGGAAAGTGGATAAGGAGAAATGGATGTTATTAAAGGATTGTATATTCCAGAAGAAATTACTTCACATTTTTTTCATTAATTTTAAAATGAAAGACCGCATAATGAACTAAAAAAAATTACCCTTTGTGTGTTTTTTCTTAATAATGTAGGGTATAAGCCTGGCCTCTGATCCTGGTACATAGGAAGCTGAGCTGAAGAAGTGCAGGTTTTGGGCCAGCCTCAGCAACTTAGTGAGACCTCCCATAACTTAGTGAGACCCTGTTTCAAAATTAAAAAATAAGGGCTGGGGGTATAGTTCATAGATAGAATGTCCCTGGGTTCAATGCCTATCACCACTCCCCCATGCCACATAAAAATTGAGGGTCTAGGCCAGGGGTCAATGAATTTTTTCTGTAAAAGACCAGATAATAAATATTTTAGGCTTTGCAGCCTTTGTGGCTTGTGATGCAACTCTTCAGCGCTGCTTGATAGGACCAAAAGAAACGTGAACAACATCTATCTAAGTAAACGGGCAGAGCCAGTGCATCTCTACTTAGGAAAACAGGCAGCTGGACCAGGTTTGACTCACCCACAGGTCGTGGTTGCCAGTCCCTAGCCTAGTCCGTCTTGCTAACTTTTGTTTCTTGCTAACTTTGGTCAGTGTGCAATTTTAGGCTGAATCTTAAGAATTGATCAGTGTTTAATATAATTAAAGACATTTTTTCCCAGCCAGGTGTGGTGGTGCGTGTTTGTAATCCCAGCATTTGGGAGGCCAAGATAGGAGGATCGAAATTCCAGGACAGCCTCAGCTACTTAGTGAGGCCCTTTGCAACTCAGTAAGACCCTGTTTCAAAATAAAGAATAAAAAATAGGGCCGAGGGTATAGCTCGGAGCTAGAATGCCTCTGGGTTTCATCCCCAGTACAGCAAAAAATAAATAAATGAATGAATAAATAAATAAATAAATAAAATAAATTCCTTGCCACTGGTAATCTTATCTCAACCAAATTGATATACAAATCTGAAACTTCTGTTTTAACCAAGTCTGGAAATAAGGAACAATTTGGAATAGGAATATTCCTTTAAATGATTCAAAATTATTTAAATTTACAGCTAATGTGATGGCATACACCTATAATCCCAGTGCTTGGGAGGCTGAGACAGGAGAATTGCAGGTTTGAGGATAGCCTCAGAAAGTGGTGAGACAAATTAACCTACTAAGATTCTGTTTCAAAATAAAAATAGAGACGGATATAGCTCAGAGTTAGAATACCACTGGGTTCCATCCCAAGTAACAACACACACACACACACACACACACACACACACACACACACACACACACTCACACACTCCTATTGAACTCCTCCCAACCCCCCAGTCTGCAGAATTCTGAGTGCTGACTCAGCAAACAGAATGGTGCAAAGAGGTTTTGAAAACAGTGTAAAGTTATTTGAATTAGGGAGTCATGCCAGACCTCGCATAGGCTGTGGGTGGCTGTGTGGAGACCCAGCTCTGAGCAATTCGTGCTGCCCAGAGGAGACCTCTTTTGAGCAGTGAGGGTGAAAGGGGCTTGAGGATCGCGGGCGGTTGGTTTTGCGTGGACATCCGAGGCCTCTCTTAATTCCCTTTGCGTTCTCAACTCGTATCAGTGCTGTTTCTTACCTAGAAGAGTCCGTGTTCCTTGTGCACAGTGATTTGAGATCTTGGTGTCACGCTGGGGGAGGCTCACCACAGGTCACTGTGGAAGGATTGCTGCTCTGGAAAATAATTGAAGTTCTCTGCAGGAGGGATTATCCCCACCAGTTTTCAGGGATTCTTTAGATCCACTCTAGGATAGATTTGATTGGGGAACTAGGGAGAGATGAGTGAGTGCAGGCACCCATGGTGAACGCCGGCTCCTGCACAGGGGGCATGAGGCACCTTCTCCTCTTAGAAACTTCTGCTCGACCTTTAAGACCAGCTCAGAATTCATGGTACTGAATTAACCACTCGAGGCTTCTCCATTTAGAATGCCTGTTTTTCTCCTTAGTACTTTAGCACCTATAACAACCTCTGCAGTCACTTAGCAGTTTTCTTTCTTTTTTTTAATTCATTGTGTATTACTCTAGATTATACACTTTTTATCTTTAGGTCTAATATGTAAGGAGTCGATATTTACTAGATCTTAAGTGGCTTTCTGTTCTTATTTTGTGAGGTTTGAGTGTTTACAGGAGACCACAGATTAGTGTGTTTCTGTTCTTAAAAAATGAGTTTAATTAAGTGATACAAGTAATATTTAAAATGCAATTCTGGCCCTGCATGGTGGCACATGCTTGTCATCTCAGTACTAAGGAGGCTGAGACAGGAAGATCTCAGTTCATGCACAGTCTCAGCTATACTTAGTGAGACCCTGTTTCAAAATAAAGAATAAAAATGGCAGCATTTGGGAGGCTGAGACAGGAGGATCGTGGTTCACGGACAGCCTCAGCTATTTAGTGAGGCTCTTTGCAAGTCAGTGAGACTCTGTTTCAAAATAAAGACTAAGAAATAGGGCTGGGAGTATAGGTTGGAGGTAGAATGCCCCTGGGTTCCATCCCTAGTACCGCCCCCCAAAAAAAATTCATGGTGAATTTGATATTTCTGAACATTTGCTTATTACTTAA
Organism: Muscardinus avellanarius; assembly: GCF_963383645.1. NCBI lineage: Eukaryota > Metazoa > Chordata > Mammalia > Rodentia > Gliridae > Muscardinus > Muscardinus avellanarius. The sequence goes on along the minus strand of NC_137791.1, from coordinate 66,737,884 downwards.
CAATAGTATGTTAGCTTCTGCTTTATGGTGACTTGAAATGAACCGGACTACAATCTTAGGGATGAGGGTGTTGTTCAGAGGTAGAGCACTTGCCTAGCATGCCCAAGGCCCTGGATTCTGGATTCAATCCCTAGCATGGGGTGTGTGTGTGTGTGTGTGTGTGTGTGTGTGTGTGTGTGTGTGTGTGGCATTTTAAAGCCTTATCAAGGACATGATCTCTGAAACTCCCTTAATGGGGATCTTCTACAATTAGTTGGACTTTTGAATTCTAGTTTCTTAGTGTTGAAGATAGTGGAGGCATGCGTTATTAAGATTGATAAGTACCCTTTGTTTTACTGATGTGAGTTGCCCATTGGTCGTAATGAGGGAAGGATGATATATTCTGCATATAAATGTTGATGGCTGGGCCAAAGTTCAGCCCAGAGACTCCTGACAAGCTTTGTAAGGCTCACTACACCATGTAGCAGAGGTCATATGAAGGGAGACTTCTCCAGAAAAACAATGACTTACTGTTTAGCTTTAAGGAGATGCCAATTATAGCTGGTAGTGGGAGGTGAGCTAGGGTTATGATGAAAATGAGAATATTTAGAAACATGTAATTGTTGCTTGTTGCCATATAAAATACCAGGACACGTTTCCAGCTTTGTACTCCTATAATAACCGCCCTGTTCTTCCTACTTGAAATGTCTGCTAGATGAGATGAACTAGAAACTGCCTCTGGTTTTTATGACATTAAACTTTCTCTCAGTGGAAACAAGTGTGGCGTGTGTAATTAAATTACCAAAGGGAGCGATAAATAGAAGTCAGGATGTGAAGAAAAGAAATGCTGACGACTCTTTAAGAACATTTATATGGACAATTTAGTCTTGGATTTTTTGTTGTCTGCTTTGTGTAAAATGCAAATAAGGTGAGAGATCTGCTTTGTGTTGGGTCCCTGGGTCTGCTAGGAGCCTACGAAACACTCCTAGAAAGTTGCTGTAGGACCGTGTGTACAGCAGCCTGTTTAGGTCAGAAATACAATTGGCTATGATTTTTGCTGCTAGAAGCTATGTTTTGACTGGAGGATGGAGGCGCCTTGAATTTAGATACAACTTTCCTGTGATGAAGATATTCTCCTGTAATGAGAGAGGAGTTTATTAGACAGAGGAGGAGCCCTACGACTTTTTCTTTTGGTTTATTCAATCATTGAAAAATGTGCTCGTGGGTCTCTGTGTACTCATTTAAAGAATAAATGTCCTTAATATTCTATTCTTTAGAGAAATAAGCCGTGCCTTGCCATTTCCCTCATTATCCCATTTTCCTCATATTCTTATCAATACACAGACCTTGCCTTTCCTTTTATTTTTCTGAGGGGAAGCCTTTTCCTGTCGCCTTGTGCTGTTGGTGGCAGATCTCAAATGCTGAGCGTTTGTTCTGGCCGAAGCTGAGCTTGGTACGTTGGCTAGGTTTCAAAGGGTCCTCCTCATTGTGTGTGGTGCAGTGGGTTCTCTGGAATGTGTGTGTTAGAAGTTAAGAAGTCCTTGGGAGGGACTCTTCCTTTGGAATGGTGAACCCTGTGCCTGAGTCCCAAGCTCTTCAGTCACTTTGCTGTTATAACTCTCTGGCACCGAAATTGTTAAGTATGTTTTCTCTCTTATGAACTCTAGAGTCAGTTGTTTTTCCTTAAAACAGAACAACAACAACAAAAATTGCTCCTGATTCAGAGAAGAGTTGGTTTCTTTCTTTTTTAATCCTCCCAGGGCATTTCAGTAGTCTCATGATACACAAGATGAATTTGGGAGTGATTTGTTTTTCTTTTGCTTTCTGTGTGCCACTTGAGAATTGTTTGATGTAATTAGTTATTTAGAGAAGGCTATTCATAACTACCTAGTTTTTAAAAATTATATATTATCTTTTGAAAAAAGTTTAACTTCAAAATGTATAATTTTAGTTTTTTTTTCCCCTCAGCAGTGGGGATTGAACCCAGGGGCATTCTACCTCTGAGTTACATTTCTAGCCCTATTTTTTATTCTTTATTTTGAAACAGGGTCTCACTTAGTTGCGGAGGGCCTCACTAAGTTGTTGAGATTGACCGTGAATTTGTGATCTTCGTCTCAGCCTCCCAAGCACTGAGATTACAAGTGTGCTCCACCACGCATTGCTAGTGTGTGTGTGTGTGTGTTACTAGAGGTGGAAGCCAGGGACTTTTCTACCAGGTCTCACTAAGTAGCTGAGGCTGGCTTTGAACCTGTGCGATCCTCCTGTCTCAGCCTCCCAAGTGCTGGGATTACAAGAGTGTGCCACCATGCCTGGCTTTTTAAAAAATTTTTTTATTTTAATCGGAATGAATCTGTCTTTGCTTGAAGCTGTGGATAGAGTAGGTGTGTGGAATTCCATCCTTTCCTCCAGTGCTCAGGTGGCCAATGAATTAGTGCAGGCTAGGTCCAGATAGGCTGGAAGATCGCAGCGCTCCCCCCTGTAGCTTGCATTCTTCCTGGAGATTTGTGCAAGGAGCCAGAGGATAAGTGAGTAGACAAGATGATCCTTGATAGTGATTGAAAGAGATAAAGGCCAGGTGAGGTGTTAAGGAGTCTCTGCTGGTGGGGTGAAGCGGCCATGCAGATCTGACTGGGGAGCTAATATTTAACGTGAACTATTAGTGACAAGACAGAGCCAGCGGTTACTCCACTCCAGGACAAGAGTCAGCAACACACAGCTTGACCTCTTCCAGGCCTGGAAAGACCAGTGTGGCTTGTGTTGGCAGGAGGGCAGTGGAGGAAGACATACTCAAGAGGCAGTGATTATGGGCAAGCGTGCTGGCAAGGGAGCCTTAGGGCTAAGCCTGTGGACTTTAATTCTGAACATTCTGAGAAGCCTACGGAGCGCTTTTGGCAGTGCAAGGAGTCACTTAATTTGACTTGCATTTTAAAATATTTTCTTGTATGTTTTCCCCTGTGTATCATTATAGAGAGCCCTTTCTCCCCCCCCCCCTTCCTTTTCTCCTCTTTCTCCTGTGGGAAGGGGGGGGGGGATTAACCACTTGAATCTGTTGATTCAAAGTTAAATACTTGTAAATGTTATCAGAACTTCTTTTCTCTTTTTTTCTGTGTAGTACAGAGTTTAATGACAAATTAATAAGTCTGTTAAACTGCAGGATGAAACCTGTAACATTAACTGATAAATACACAGTGTTTGCTGAGGCCACTTTCTTGGCTGATCTGGGAAGGGGTGATGTCAGCTTCCCTTCTAGGTTTGAGTCATTTGATGGGCAAAACAGTCTGGTAAAATCGGTGTTAGGTATCAGACAATGAATCACATTTTGTCATCAAATAATAGACTGGCAGAATTCAGCAGAATTCTGGATCATTTGAGTAATGCTTGAATATAATCATTGCAGTCAGCGACTCCTATGCAGCATCATATTACCAAACAGAGGGCTGGGACTGTGCCTTCAGAGCAGTCCTTGTCCTTACGGAACTCACTGTCTACTGAGGACACTTTGTAAGCACATCTAGAGTCCAACTGGAAATGTCAACATAGACCACAGGTATTGTGCAGAAATAGAGGCAGAAGCGCCTAGGAAGCCCTTTGGAAGACAAGCTAGGAGTTCATCAGGGACCTGGCAGAGGGGAGGGTCTGTGCCACCACTTCCTGGCTTGAAGACTGGAGCCTTGAGGCCTAGGCACAGAGGGCACTCTGACCCTGGGAGGAAGGAGAGCAGGGCAGGGAGGCTATGACTTAATTGTCTTACTAAACTCAGGAGCTATAGTCCTGGAGGCAGCAGGGGGCTCAGGAAGGTTTTCAGTAGGGGACTAACAAGATCAGATTCATGATTTTTATTCATTGATTTTTGTGATACTGGGGATTGAACCCAGGGAAGTTCTACCTCTGAGCTATACCTCAGCCCTATTTTATTTTTTAAATTTTAATAGGATCTCATAGCTAGGTGTTGTGGCACACGTTTGTAATCCCAGTGCTTGGGAGGATCATGCAGGTTCAAAGCCAGCCTTAGCTACTTAGTGAGACTCTCAGAAACTTAGACTCTGTTTCCAAGTAAAATATAAAATGCGCCTGGGAGGGCAACCCAGATGTAGAAAGTACCTGGGGTCCATCCCTAGTAACACACACACACACACACACACACACACACACACACACACACACGTCTCAGTAAGTTGTTGAGGCTGGCCTCAAACCTGGGATCCTCCCAACTCTTAACTCCACCTCCACATTCATGATTTTTAGGGAGAGCAATGAGGCAGCTGTGTGGAGATGGAGAACTCGGAGAAGAGCTGGTTGGAGAGCTTTCTTCATGTGCCAAGGGGAAATGAGGCAGTCTCTGCAACTCTTTTTTTTTTTTTAATTTATTTTATTGAAAGTAAATCTTATACATTTAATCTGTATTTGGTGCCCCCCCCATTTCCCTTCCCCCTCCCGATATTAATACCCAGGCTAACCTTGCTATATTCGTACTTTTACACCTATTTGGAAATAGCCACTCATCATTCAAGTTCAGCCTCCTTCCTCTCTTAGCTTTCCATTCAAACTTTGCTGAGATTTCCCTTCCATTATCCGGAGTCCCTCTGGTATCCCCAATGCTCACTCGTTTGGGCATATTAGAGGAAACATATGTCCCTTCTCTTTCTGAGTTTGGCTGATCTCACTTAACATAATGCTTTCCAGCCCTTTCCATCTTCTTACAAATGACGAGATTTTGTTCTTCTTTATAGCTGAATAGAATTCCATTGTGTGTATTTCCCATAACTTTGCAAACCATCTGTTGATGGGGACCTAGGTTGTTTCCAAATTTTGGCTATTACGAATTGTGCTGCTATGAACATGGGTATGCATATGTTGCTGTATTTCTCTGAATTCAACCCCTTTGGAAAAATACCCAGGAGTGGTAGAGTTGGATCGTATGGTGGATCTATTCCCACCTTTCTTAGGAATCTCCACACAGATCTCCATAGTGGCTGAACTAGCTTGCACTCCCACCAACAGTGTAAAAGAGTCCCTCTTTCCCCACATCCTCACCAGCATTTATTATTGTTTGTCTGCAACTCTTTTGTATGCTTAATAGTTTAAATGCCCCAAGGTCTCAGATCTTTTTAGTTTGAAACTGGGTCTTGTTTAGTTGCTGAGGGTTTCCCTAAGTTGCCGAGGCTGACCAACCTGCAATACTCTTGCCTTAGTCTCCCAGGTACTGGGAGTATAGACATGGGCCACCATGCCCCACTCCAAAATATTTTGAGTTGAAGGAGGGGTACATTAAATGAAGTAAACATTAAAAAAAAAAAAAAGACTTCGTTTGCTTGCCTGCATTCATAGTTTGTGATCACAGGATTTAAAAAACAGGCTGTACTGAGACAGGCTTAGCAGCCTTGCTGCTCTGTGGCTGTGCAGTGTGGTCTTCATGGGCAGTGGAGTGTGTGACAATAGCGTGGTAATGAGGCCACTGGTCTAGTTGATCCCACTGCAGGCCAGCCGTGCAGGGCGAGAGCCAACTGCTCTGCCCGTATTTCTGATTGGTGCCAAATGAACAGTGCCAACAGGACAGGCGGTCAGAAGGGACTGTGATCTCCAGGGACCTTTAGAACTAAAGGGGAGACAGAAATAACTAGTCAGGGAACAGATGTTATCTCAAGTGAGCCTGTTGCCATGGCGGGCTGGGGGTCATTTCTGTACATCTCTTCAGTTGACTGCAGGTAGGTACCCTTGGTATTATAGGGACCCCTTCACAGTTAATTATTAATTAGCTTTAATTCACAGACCGAAGTTTCTGGATCTTGTCAGCAACATTAATATGCTCACATTTCATGTCACGTTAAAAATGTGTTTTCTTAACCCCTAACCATACACTGTCAGTCTTCAAGGTCAGAGAGATTTCTTTTCACTAGTGTGGTCTGTGTAATTGTTCTGTCTGCATGGTACCTGCTCCATGAGGACCAGTTGTTTTTCTAAATTAACAGTGTTGGGAGGCTTGGTGGACTGCATGCGGCAACACCCTTGCTCATCTGTCTCCATTCTCCTCGTCCTTTGTTTCTGTTGGAGCTGTATGTCCTCACCCGCAGTTCCCCTCACTCCCCCTTAAAAGCCAGCCAGTGAGGAAGACAGGTTCTTGTATTTTTCCATCTGTAGGTTAAAAGTGTCCTCCCCTCTCTCCTCCCTCTCCTCTTCCTCCTCCTCCTCCTCCTCCTCCTCCTCCTCCTCCTCTTTTTCTTCTTCTTCTTCTTCTTCTTCTTCTTCTTCTTCTTCTTCTTCTTCTTCTTCTTCTTCTTCTTCTTCTTCTTCTCTCTCATATATATATATGGCACTCATATATATATATATTGGCACTGGTAATGAAACCCAGTGGCATTCTACCTCTGAGCTACACCTCCAGCCTGATTTTTTTATTTTTTATTTTGAAACAGGGTCTCACTGAGTTGCAAAGGGCCTCACTAAGTAGCTGAGGCGGTCCTCAAACTGCAATCCTCCTGTCTCAGCCTCCCAGATGCTGGGATTACAAGCGTGTGCCACTATGCCCAGCTTTCCCAAAATATATTTATATGATCTCTGAGGAGAAACAAATGGTTTACACTGACTTACCCAGTTAAAAAGCATGAGTTGCTGGTGTTTAACCTTTGGACCACATTCTCTAATTCATTGTAGACAGTGAGGTTTTGTTTTATGTAGATGAGTCTAAAATTATTTGGCAGTAATCTTAGATGGGGTTCGGTTTTCAGAGCTCCAGACAAGAGTCACTGCAAAAATAAAAAAATAATCAATACCTCCCATATTTCTTTATTCCTGGTCTTATGTTGCTGTATTTAGATGAGGCTTTTTCTTTTTTTGGTGGTACTGGGGTGGAATCCAGAGGCTTTCTACCTCCGGGCTATACTCCCAAACACACACACACACAAACACATATATTTTTTTGGAAACAGGGTCTCGGGTCTCACTAAGTTGCTGAGAGCCTCACTAAGTAGCTGAGGCTGGCTTCGAACCTGCGCGATCCTCATCTCAGCCTCCCAAGCACGGATATTACAAGTGTGCGCCACCATACCTGGCCGGCTCTTTCATATTTTAAATAAAAACTTTAACTGTTAAATGAAACAATGAATACTTTCTTATTGCCAAAAGAATGTTAAAACTGACTGTTGACAGAATGCTCCCTAGCCACATTACCACTCTACCTCCTTCACCTTAATCTCATGTGCCCTTTTATAGATGTTTGCACTGTGTACCCTTTCAGGCTCGGCTGCACATTAGTACGTATGGAGAAGTACTTGTAGGTTCATTTTTAAAGGTGAATTAACATGATGTCTCATTAGGATTCATATGACTTACTTTCTATTTAGTTGTCCCAGATAATCTGTCTCAGTTTAAAACTCGTTTCATACATTTAAGACACGCAAAATACCTTACTGGCTCCGAGTCCTAGAGAGAGTTTATGATGGGCAGGAGACATGCAGATGTCACCGCCTCCTGTTTACCCTCTTGAGAATGAGTGGGCAAGAGGTCGCGTGGGCAGTGCTTTGGAAGTTGATTTAATTTTGCAAAATGGGGTTAACCAAAACTATTCTTCAACTATTAATAACACATCGCCATGAGCGGAGACCTCTGTGACAAGAGAAGGGAGCAATGATCCCTTGGGGTCTCCTGTAGGAAAACAACTGGCACGATACAGGTTTGTCATTGTGCTTGGCTGATATTTCTTATATATAAGGACTATAAGACTGTTTTAGGATTAAGTGCCTGGCTTTTTTTTTTCCTGTGTTTCTTGTGTGTTTTTGGTGATAGAGGGAGTATTAAGAGTGAAAACTTTGAGAGTTTGGCCAAGTGATTTTTTTTTTTTTAATTGGAAAACGTGTTGCAATTTTCTCAAGTGCATGAAGTGAGAGAGGAAAAAAAAATCCTTCCTTCTTTGAAGCAAACCTCATTTCAGGCATGGAGACACTGTCATTTCTCCTGTTTAGACTGTATTTGGAGAGAAGTAGTTTCATGGCAAACAAATGTTGTGCTTTGAAGGATGTTAACAGTGCTCATGAAGCCAGTGTGTGAAAACTTTTCCCCAGATGTTGGATGGTAGCAATAGAGAAACTCAAAGACTAAGGGCCAAAGGATGGAATTAAGTTAAACAGAAGTGGTTTCCAGAATCAACAAGTCCCTTGCATACTGAGTAAAAACCCAAGCATCTTGCCCTTTTGCCTGTCTCTTTGTCACACACACACACACACACACACACACACACACACACACACCCTTTACCTTTCTCTGTCCTTTGTATATTCAAACCAGAATGGTATAGTTAGTGTCTCTAAAAGAGTGAGAAGACCTGGCGTTTTCCAGAGTTAATGTACACCGTGAATTTTAGCATTTTCTATTTCCTTCTGACCATATGTCTCTTCCATGCCTACCAAGAAAAATACATAGGAAAGATTAGTCTTGCAATTCTCTGAGGGGGGATTACGATTTTTAAACCGTGCATTCTAAAGGGAGTTGGTGACATCTTTCGGAGGAAGGCCCATGTAAAGTGACCAGTCAGGGGTGATAAATGGGTAGTCAGCTGTGCACAGCCAGCCCTGCTAGCCACGCGTTACCATGGAAGCACCGAACGGCATTCAGGGATCCTGCATGACTAACCTAGTTTAGCAGCAGGGTCCCTGGGCTCCAGCCTGGGAGAAGGTGCTTCAGCCAGATGATACCAGAGCCGGCAAGCTGCCTCAGGGCTCAAGTCTAGCTAGGACCTTTCTGTTACCATCTTTCTTCATCCACTTAGGCTATTTCCTTTTTTTAGAGCAAAGGAAAGAGAAAAAAGGGATCATTTTCCCTGCTCCGCACAGAGTTTCGCCTGTTTTCATTTTATCACTGTACTTTAACGCCTCCATAACACATTCCATATCCCCAGAGAGAAGTGTTGGAAAAGTCAGAGTAAATGTGCCCCGACAGGCCCCAGCATGGGGTTGACTAAATGTCTGTACTAGGCTGAGCAAGCAGCTCTCGATTTCTCAGGAAGGATTTTCACCACCTCTCTGAGAGCATCCTGGCCTTCTCTAGGTTTCCAAAGCTTCGCTGAGGTTTCTGTGCAGTTAGGGGTAGGGAGCTCTGTCAGCGAGAACACTGGTGGCGTAGTCCACCTCGCTGGCTGTGTTTGTTCTGAGCCCTCACATGTGACTGCTCTCTCACCAGGCACTGGAAACCGAAGCCTGTGGTTTCCTGCAAAGTCTTTCTTGTCGTTCACTTAATTAAAAAAAATGCGGTGGAGGGGGTGGTTTGATGCATTCTCATAGAGTTGTTTTTGTGTGAGCCTGAGTCTTGCAAGGCTGCCCAGGCTGAGCTTGAACTCACCAATCCTGCAGTAAGCCTCCTCCCTCAGAGCGGAGGTGACAGGCCCGTGTCACCACACCTAGCAATAGAGAGATCTTTTTTGGTGCATTGTGTTGAACCTCAAAGATGGCAGATAGGAGTATATATGATCTGAATGCTAGAACTTGGCTGCTGCAAATTAATCCTACCTAAAGATATTTTTGAGAACTTCTGGTAGAACTCCTGGATGTCTGGGGCGTGGCCCGATTTTGTCACCCCTTGTCCCTTGAGGACACTTCAGCACATATGTTTGTTTTTTGAGACCAGTCAGCTGCTTCCAGACACCAGGTAATTTCATGTTTTTCTTCTCAGATGGGTCTTCTTGCACTGAGCTGAAAGCTGGCACCAACGCCTTGGGAATAATGTGGCTTTTTAGGTCAGCTGGCCAGAAATGAGTAGCCGAGCCCAGTGTGGGGCACATTATAGCCACATTGGTGAGAAGAATCCCTTAGCACGTTGGAAATGACTTGTAAGCCCAGAGGTTACTACCGAGCTAATGACCCCAAATCTGTTAATTTTAAAAAGGCTCTGAAATGAGAATTGTAGCACCGTTTTAATAACTCGAACAGCTGCATGTGGTCGCCTGTCTCTCTCTCCTTGGTTAAGGACAGACCTGTGTGGATGCCTTTGACCAGATAACTGTTTTGTAGCCCAGAGATTGCTCTGTTGGCAGGGTGGCACCTGAATGGTGGGTGTGTGGGCGTCACCCTACCACAGCCCGGAAGCTGTGCTCACACAAGTAATTGACAACATTGCTTTGCTGTCTGCCCTTTGACTGATCAGCCGTTCTGTAAGGTGTGAGTCTGTTTTATTGCTGTTGTTGTTGTGGTACTGGGTATTGAATCCAGGGGCATTCTACCTTAGAGCTACATCCCCAGCCCTATGTTTTATTCCTTCCCTCCCTTCCTTCTATTCTTCCTTCTTTCCTTCTACCGGGGATGGAACTCAGGGGCATTCTACCTCTATACTCCCAGTCCTACTTTCTTTTTTTATTTCTCATTTTTTGAAACAGGGTCTCACTGAGTTGCAAAGGGCCTCACTAAGTAGCTGAGGCTGTCCATGAACTGCAATCCTCCTGTCTTAGCCTTTCAAATGCTGGGATTACAAGCATGCACCACCACGCCTGGCTTTTTATTCTTTATTTTGAAACAGGGTCTCACTGAGTTGCAAAGGGCCTCACTTAGTAGCTGAGGCTGTCCATGAACCGCGACCCTCCTGTCTCAGCCTCCCAAGTACTGAGATTACAGTGCGCCACCATGCCTGGCTGTGAGTTGGTCCTTGATTCTTTTTTTCACTTGGGAAATGAGATTAAACCCCCCTTTTTGGGCAGTCATGAAAACTAAGCTGAGGAGCAGCAGTGCAGTGTCCGGGCCTCACACGCTGCCCCTGTCAGTCAGTGCTGGTGCTGAGTGTGCTTCTCCAGCCCTCTCAGAACCACATGGAAGCCAGCAGGCGTGGTGGCGCACGCTTGTAATCCCCGCGCTTGGGAGGCGGAGACAGGAGGATCATGTAGGTTCGAAGCCAGCCACGCTGGCTTAAGAGACCCTGTTTCCAAAAATAAAAATATAAAAAAATAGGTCTGGGAGTGTAGCCCGGAGGTAAAAGGGCTTCCAGGAACCTCAGTACCAGCAAAAAAAAAAAAAAAAAAAAAAGAACCACACAGAAACCTGTTCACAGCACACTTCTCAGGCCCCGCCTCACGGTACTGGGTGGAAACTCTTTTATCCTTGTGATCTGTTTTAAACAAGCCTTCCACTTGGAGCTAATGCATACATGGGGTCGGCATTCTTTTTTTGTGTGTGTGTGTGGCACTGGGAATCAAACGCAGGGACATTCTCCTTTGAGCTACACCCCCGTCTTATATTATTTTTTGTTTTTGAAATGGTCTCATTGGGTTGCCAAGACTCACTGTATTGCTGAGGCTACCCTCAAACCAGCGATCCGCACGTCTCAGCCTCCCAAGCACTGGGATTTCAGACCCTCTCTAATGCAAAGCGCTGTGTAGCCATCAGCCAGGAGAACTTGCTGTGTTACTGTGGATCCGCGAGAGCTGCTCACCAGGAGCGTGGCAGGATGAGGGATCCTGTGTGTGTGCATGAGAGGAAGAATGCATTTTTTTTTCTCCACACGGAGGAAAAGCCACCTTTAATTAAAGTGATAGTTGGCTTGTAATTATTCAAAGGTAATTACAGAGTTTGTGAAACATGTAGAACATTTATTTCTCTGTTCTAAAAATCCCCTTATTTAAACATTCTTCCATTTAGCTCCTCTTGCTTATACCTTGGTTTGAAAATAGTGATATTTTATGGGCTGAACAAAGGCTTACTCATGCTATGAAGTGTGTGTGTGTGTGTGTGTGTGTGTGTGTGTGTCCATGTGTCCATGTCCATTTTTTTAAAATTATGTTTCTTTTGATTTCAAAATGGAACCAAGAAAAATAAAGTATTCCTGAAAAAGTATGCCTGGGAACTTTTAATAAATGATTCCCTAAGCCATTGTAAACTGATTATAAAAGTTAAAAAGTGGTATAAAACAGAAATCTTCCCAGTGCAACTGCAGCATAGCCTCTTAGTTGCAAGGAGAAAAGCAACCCAGAGAGAAGGGCTCAGGCCTCTGCCCTGCACCTCTGTGAACTTCTGCCGCCAGGCCCTTCCTCGCCCTGCCCAGGAGCCAGCATGAGTGAGGAGATACAGAGGGCTGGAGTGAGATTCTGGAGATTCTGGTCTGGACCGCAGAGAACTCATACTAATAGTAACAGACATTGAGGTCTTCTCTGCCTCACTGCTGATAGGTTACTCATTTGAAGAGTGATAGTAATAATAAGTAAATAAAAATCAATTTTGTCTCAAAATTCATATAGTATTACGTATATGTGCTGATAAAATCTTGGTGTGGGGTTTTAATTCTTTTTTTAAGCAGATGAAGTAAAAAAAATGTTAACTTACCAGAATCTCTAATTTAATAGGATTTCTTCTTTGTGGGAGGCCCCTTGATTTTACAATCACATAATAATAATAATAAGCCAGTGTTAGGCGTTTCGTGAAAGAATGGCCTAATTGGGTTTTTCTGGTTATTTGTGTAGCAGTTTTCATTTATTTGGAGTAAAAATCCAGAAGCATGGGTAAACCTAACTGCTTGTGAAATAAGGCTGAGCTGGTTGATTTAGAAATATTTTAGTAATTTTAAGCCAGTATACCTTTACTTACAGATAAGCAAGTATGAGATTATGAGAAAATTTTATGAGTAGCCTTTTAACTGAGGCACCACTATTCATAGCCTTCCTGCATTTCTGTCTTGGGCTGAGAACTTTGCAGGCGTCAGTTCCTTCTACTGAGGCAGTGTAGGGTGAACGGTTCTGCTGTGGCCAGAGTGCTGACTTGGAAAGCAGGGCCAAAATCTGTGGCCATCCAGGGGGTCCCCCGTGTATCACACGGGCATCACAGTGGTGTGAGAACAGCTAAGCAGGCGCTGCCCTTGGGAAGCCCACGGACCCACCTCGCAGCCTGTCCTGCAGACCGTGCATGTACTGGGCAGCTGTTGAGGAGAGGCGCTCAGGGCTGACAAGGCTCAGAGCAGAGTTGCCCCCACCCCCCACAGCCTGGCTCAGAGAGGTTAAACACAAGTTTAAAGGAAGAAAAATTATTTTCTGATCAGTACACTCATGTGGCTTCTTTGATTGTATGCTAATGGTACACGACCTTTTGAACCAACAAGAGAAATAAGCAAAATCGTTAAATAATTGAAAGGAATTCTTGAGTGGTCAAGTTAATTGTGCTACTGCCAACCAGGAGTCTTAACTGTCCAAAGCACAGGACATCCAGAGTCTATTAGAAAAGACTTCAGCCTGTTTCTAATTTACTTTCTCCTGTTTTTCAGTATGTTCACTAGCATAAATTATTACCTTTCTAGTTATGAATCACTCACTCCCTTGCTCTCTCTCTTGCTCTCTCTGGACTGAGTATTCAATTTGGGGGCATTCTACCTCTGAGATACAACCTTAGTCCCCCCTTTTTGAAGCGTGGTCGTGCTAGGATGCTGAGGTTAGCCCCCAACCTGCGATCCTCCTGTCTCGGCCTCTCAGGTACTGGGTTTACAGGTGTGCGCCACTGTATGTGGCTATATGAGAGTCCTCTTTCGGTCTGATGTAGTAATATCTATCATTTAAGGAGTTCTTTTTTTAATTGGTGCATTGTAGCTATACATTTTAATGGAGTACAAGATGTTAGAGGAATACATGCACACATCACTTTAGTCCTTACCCAATTTCTAAGGAGTTTTTGCAACGATGATCTTAGTAAATAAATCCTAACTGCATCCTATTAAATTTATTTGGGTAGCTAGCTTAGCACTCCCCCCTAGATTGAAAAACAGTGGAATAATTGGTGGTATTCAGATGGCTATAGTTTTTTAAAAATATTGTCTTTGCATTGCCTTCCAGAGTTAGGCATGAGAAAAAAGTTGCAAGTAAGTTTGTAAAAATATATTAATGGCAAGCATAGTGACTTCTTAAAGTGTATTTAATACTTAGCTTCTGTGCAAAGTATCAGACTTTATTTTTTGCAGAACTGAGAATTGAACCCAGGGGCATTCTACCTCCAAGCTTTACCCCTAACCCTATTTTTTATTCCTTATTTTGAAACAGGGTCTTACTAAGTTTATAATCCTCACTAAATTGTAATCCTCACTAAGGGATTACAAGTGTGCGCCACTATGCCTGGCCAGCATCACACTTTAGAACTGGGAACGGGAGCAGGATGTGAGGTTTTGTGCTGGTTGGGACTTTAGAAGAGAGAGGTGACTAGGCGGGATCCCCAATTGATATTTTAGGCATGCACATACTTGGTAGATTTGACAAACCTTTTAAAGTGGGTGATATTCGAGTTTCTCCAGAGATCTGCTTAAAGTTTACAACTGGGCATGGGCCTATGGTTGAGAGAGAGGGAGAAGAAATTTGTTTGGAATGACAGCATTGGTGGGTATCATGTGGGGCGCGTAGTATTTTGTGTAATGACTAGAAAGATAGGTTTTAGACAGTGCTACTCCCTAGGTAAGCTGCCCCTGGAGGGATTGCTTATCTTTCAGTACAGGGTCTGAGTGGGAATTGGAGTAAGGGGCTGGCCCTTAACACCTGTTGCTTTGGGAATGGACATGGGCAGGTGTCCAGTAGAATGCATGTGGCAGATCAACAGGGGGATGGTGGGATCATGAATAGAGTAGACATGTAAATTATGGGAGACTTTTGATGCCAAAGAAGGGTTTTGAGTTTATACAGTATAAAGTATCCCTTAAACACTTTTTACTTTTTATTTTTTGTGTGGTACTGGGAATTGAACCCAGGGGCATTCTACCTCCGAGCTACACTCCCAGCCCTATTTTTTTATTCTTTATTTTTTGAAACAGGGTCGCACTAAGTTGTGAAGGGCCACACTAAATAGCTGAGGCTGGCCGCAGGCTCAACATGCCTGGCGTTTATTCTTTATTTTGAAATAGGATCTCACTAAGTTGCAGAGGGCCTCACTAAGTAGCTGAGGCTGGCTGTGCACCCCGATCCTCCTGTCTCAGCCTCCCAAGTATTGGGATTACAAGCATGTACCACCATGGCTGGCCTTTTTACTTTAAGTATGGAAATTATAGTCAAGATATAGTGATGGTACATGCTTGTGATCCCAGTACTTGGGAGGCTGAGACAGAAGGATCACCAATTCCAAGACAGCCTCAGCAAGTAGTGAACTCTTAAACCTACCTGCACTGTGTCTCAAATTAGAATAGGGTTGAGAGGGTTTAGCTCAGAAGAAGAATGCCCCTGGTTTCAATCTCCAGCACAAGAAGAAGAAAAAAAAAAAAGTAATCAGGGACTTCAACCAGGTTCCTTTTCACAGGAAGACTGAAGTAGAGGGGTAAGATTTGGGGGAGGCAGGGAGACCTAAGCAAAGTAATGAGAAAGTAGAGACCAAGAGAGGGACTGGGAGGCTAGATTATGTGACAAATGCACACAGTCAGGAGAGCTGGATATTTTCCTATTTGTTTTAATAGTATCAGGCAAAAAAGATTGGTAGATCTCCTAGAAGCAAGTCTATAAAGACAAAAGGCTTTTTATAGATTATATTTTCATTATTCATTCTATATCACAAGGGAAGGTGGGAGGGAGCAGGCTGTGTAGTTGACACAGGCAAGCCCACTAGCTAAGATTGCCCTTTTTTTCGGAATCTAATTCTGTGATTTGTTTCTCAGTGAATGCATTTTATCCACTTTGGTGCCAGGGCTGCTGATCTTGGGGTACATTTTCATGTGGTTTAAGTAGTGCAGTCAGGTCGGAAGACATTCTCAGTCGGTTGAAGTGACATCTGTAATTGGTTTTCTCACCCTCGACATTTGAAATAAGAAATAAAAACCATCTCTTTGGATTTCCATGCCAAGATACTCCCAGCAGAGGAGTGGGCTGAGACTAAAGTAAGTGCTGTTTTGGGTGCCTGGTAATCTTTTAATTATGAAATAAGCCTTTTGATTTTAATCTTCCAAACCTACGATACTGATCCAGGAAAACAGCCTTCTTAACGTTCACATCCTGCTGACTGCTTCAGATGAAAAGCTTCTACCTCTACCCCATACTTTGTGAGCCAAAAGCCAAAATACCATTCCTCTTGTCTCAGTTCCACACTGCCTATAAAAGACTGTTCGTCTTGGAGTCAGTCCTGAGCCAGGAGGGGGGCTGCGGCCCAGAGCGAATGCTTGGGTGCAGGACCAGAAGCCAGTGTTGGAGGACCGCGGCCTCACTTCAGGGGTGGGCTAGGCACTGTAAGCTGCGTCCCTGTCCCCGCTTCCTCCCAGACCTCTCCTGACTTCCTTCCACACATGCCCATGTGCACAGCAAAACCTGGCCACTGACGGATTTTGTTGTTTTCATTCTTATGCGGCATCTGAAGCAGCTTGTACAATGAAGAAAGACACGTGCTTCGAATTAGAGAGAAGGAAAGACGCAACCAGGAAGCTCACCCGGAGAAAGAGGCATGTCCTGAAAAGATCCCCCTTTTTGGAGAGCCCTACAAGGTATTTACTGTCTACCAGAATGTGAGAGTCTGATTTATCACAACACTGAACTCCGAGCTGACATGATTCAGGGCAATGGAGTTCAAACGAGGGTCATGGCTGTGAAAATAACTTCTCCTAGGATGTTTTTGAGAACAAATATGAAAATTCTGAACGTTGTTAATCAGAATTACCAAAGTTTATGAGTTTTTTTTTAATGCAGACTCCCATAATTAGTAGTAATATGTGTTCATGATAGGCTCCTCACTGGGAAAAATTAGTTATAATTGTACATTTAATTTCATATGTTGCAAATTAAATTTTTTTTCTTACTGGTATTTGGTAACAGTTTATGAAAAGATTTTTCTCCTTAGAGTCCTCTCCCTTCCACCCAGTACCTGACTCTTGTGTCTTTTCTGTTTTTTTTCAGAAAGCAAAAGGCGATGAGCTGTCTAGTCGAATACAGAACATGCTGGGGGATTATGAAGAAATGAAGGAGTTCCTTAGCCCTAAGCCCCACACTCAGCACGTGGAAGCTTCTGAAGACAGGTTGGGAAAGCCGAGATACCCTTTATTTCCTGACAAGATGAGCAGCATCCCTCCCAACTCCTTCCACACTGGTCTTCACCACCCGCCCATGCACACGCCCGCCTCTGGGCCACCTCCTGTCGGCAACATCAGCCGCAATCCAAAGATGGCACCGCCAAGGATGGTACCGTTGCCTAGTCTCCATGCCAAAAGCTACGGCCTGCCGGACAGCCAGCCCCCAGCCCCAGAGCGCCTGGGGCAGGAGGGCCTCGGCTCTAGTCATCACAGAAAAGATGACCGCAGGGCGGATGGAGGCCACTGTGCTTTGGTGACAGACCCAGCTTTAGTGCGGGAGCTCTCTCCCTTAATTTCCTCTCTGCCGTCCCCAGTGCCCCCTTTGTCGCCCATTCATTCCAGCCAGCCGACTCTTCCAAGGACACTCGGGAGCAGCAAGGGTCATGGTAGTAGCAATAACAATAAAGGCTGCTGCCCAGCCAAGTCTCCCAAGGATCTGGCGGTGAAAGTCCAAGATAAAGAGCCCCCTCAAGACAGTTTGGTGGCAGCCATCAGCCTTGGAGCAGCCCCTTCCCAGCCACCTTCTCAGACATTTCCACCCCCCTCCCTCCCCTCAAAAAGTGTTGCCATGCAGCAGAAGCCCACGGCTTACGTCCGGCCCATGGATGGTCAGGACCAGGCCCCAAGTGAGTCTCCCGAGCTGAAACCAGTGCCGGAGGACTACCGGCAACAGAGCTTCGAAAGAACAGACTCAAAAGTGCCTGCCGAAGCCAAGCTCACCAAACTCAAGATGCCTTCGCAGCCAGCCGAGGTGAGCGGACTCTCTTATCAGGGGATTCCTCTTTTGAAGACACGTTTGAGATGACAGGGTCCGCAGAACGGGGTGGGGAGGGAAGGCTGGGACTCTTAGGGAGGGTGTTTCTTTGGCTTCAGGATCTCATTAACACAGGAAAAAGTCAAGTCTGATGGATTACTGATGATAGATATTGAGACGCAATTTCCAGAAATTTTAAAAAAAAATCTTTTTGTTGGTCCATATTTAACACACGGTAACATGTAGAGATCCTAAGAGTACGGTTTCTGTATACACCTGTATAGCCTACAACCCAATTGGGATGGAGAATATTCTTAGTACCAGAAAGACACTGAGCCTGTTTGGGGGTTTTCAGTGGGGTGTGGGTGTTGGTGGTAAACACGTTTTTTTTTTTTTAAACAATATGAAGAAGAAAATTTTTTGATTAATAGTTCTTTAGCCCCCCCCATTAGTATTTCCTGAGTCTCAAACCATAAAAAATGTAAAATCCAGATGTCAAAATGTTGAAGGGAAAGTCTCTTTTTTAAACATTTGTTCCCTGAAAATTGTAAGGAGCTTTGAAACTAAATTTCTGTTCTTTCCTTTAAAAGAAAAAAAATTATTTACCAACTTAAAAAAAAAGAGTGGGTGTGTGGTGACATCTCATTTGAGAATGAGTCACAAAAACGATACAGAATGTTATTCAACTATGGGGTTTAAAAGTAACCGAAGTACTGTATTTTTTTAAACGCAAGAGGGGAGGGAATCCTTTTTATACTCCTTTGGTAAATGGCACCATTGTGTTAGAATGAGGAGAATCAGAGCACACATCCTATCACTGAAATTTTAAAGTCATATCAGTTACTCCAGAATTAAGATTAGTAATGCCAAGTGAAATGTTATCTGTCAACGTAAAGTCTGTGGTTTAGTTACATCTATTGTATAAACATTTTTCTTTGATATTCATTGTTCAAAAACAGTTTGTGCCACCCAGATTTCAGTTTTACATAATACTGGCAGATGAAAATTCTGAAGGTTTTGTTTTTAAATATATATTTAAAAACATAATATATATTATATATTTATGTATGTATATAAATAAGATTTTGAGATTCTTAGCTGGAAGATAATCCTAATTTTCAGGGAAGAGAATTTGCTCTCGTGTATCAGCTTTTGGTTTAGAAGGGGGCATTGGGTCTGTCCTGGGTTGGTTCTGGAGGGGTGATGTCCTTGGGTATCTTTAGAGCGTCATTCTTATTTGAGGTTTGGAGAACATGAGAAAGAGTAAAGTGAGTGGACATCTGACTCCATCTTATAAAGAGTCAGTGCAATGAGCCAGTTTTTGAATATTCTGTGTGGTGATGAAGGCAGAATAAAGCAAGATCTTCCCTACTGTAGTTATTCACCAGTTACTTTATAATTTAGATAGTGAAGGACTTAATGGGGCTTTCCTTACTTTATTCATCAAATAGGGTATGTTTTATTTTGATAGTTTAAAAAAATAAAGGAACAATTTAACATTATCAAAAAATTTGCTTCAGAATAATGTCGGACATATTAGCAAGTATTTGCATAGTCTACCAGATGCCCAACCATATGCTTCTGTGCAGGACCAAAGAATTAGTCCTACCCCAGAAACGATTACAGACTAGTATCGAGATCAGCCTGCACTCCTGAAACAATTAGAGAACAAAGAGTACCGACCTAGTACGAGGAGTCCAGTAGTCTCCCCGCAGACCTGTCAGGCAGAAGAATCTGGTCAGCTTACTGCTTTCTTGAGGACGAAGGTGGGAGAGAGAAGCTGAGTCAACATTTTTCCCAGATCTTACAGATTGTCCTGTTTATTAGGAACTTCAGGCACAGGACTAAGTCACATGGCCCTTGCATATTTTCTGAGGAGTGGACATTTGAAATGAACAAAATCCTTCATAACTCTGGTGTGGTGCTTGGAGAATGGGGTTTTCCTGGCGCAGATGCAGCTGCTGTCAATCACTGAGTAGATGTGAACTTGTCATTTGCAGTCAGCGCTCATCATGTGATGATGGCTTCCTGTGGTCCCTTGCCAGAGCCCTCATGCCAGTGGCAGCCATGGTGCCAACTGCCGGGGAGCCCTGTGGTGCTGCCAGTGAGCCGGAGTCTGGAACCGAGGCCCAGGCAGATGGAGGGCTCTGGGGGGAATCAGGAGCTCGGGAAGCAGGGATACTGGTGCTTTCTACCTAGGTGTGTGTCTGTCTGTCTCTGTCTCTGTCTGTCTGTCTGTCTGTCTGTCTCTCTCTCTCTCTCTCTCTCTCTCTCTCTCTCTCTCTCTCTTGGGGGGCTAGGTTTTGGATTTCATTTAGCATTTTTAACAAAGATTTCAAATTTCACAGATTTAGGATTGTCTGTTTACACATGCAACAAAATGGGTATTGTCAAAATGATTTTAAAAGTGTAGATTGGACTGGAAATCTCATTCTGGTGAAACCACCAAAAGCATAGAGATGGGAGATGAAAAAGGCAGGGAGTTAACCCCAGGTAGCTTAGCATTGAATTAGAAGCAGATACTTGCAGCCTCCTGGGCCATGTTGGGGCTGGGGCTGGGGTTGGGCGGCAGACTGGAGTGAGGGCGGAAGGGGAAGTTGGCTGTTGGTAGGGTTGAGAGAAGGCAGAGGGAGAGAGCTCCTGTTCTCCTCTCTTTGGTCACTGGTCCTACGGCCAGCCAGGAGATTTTCTCTGTCTTGCCTTCAATAGTGAAGAGGTTGGGTCTGGCAGTTTATTTTTTGCTCTTCTCCCCTTCCGTACTCCTTCCATGACAGGTTTTTTTTCTTCTTCTTCTTCAAATAGAAAATCACTTTGTCTTTTTTGAATTCCTTCATTCATAAGCCTCATAAATGTGGATCTCTTACATGATTCTCTATCCTTACACTTTCTGGGAAGTACTTTGTGGTATGGTATAGGTGGTGCTCTTAAAAAAAGTACTTTTTTTCGGGATAAGTCATTCTCACAGTTGTTAAAACTTAGTCCTTTTTAAACTCCTTAAGCAAAAAAAAAAAAAAAAAAAAAAAAGAAAGAAAAATGATCAAAAGGTCAATCTGCTGACTGAATAGAGGCCTGGACCACAAAAATCTGCACTTGGTTTTCTCTGGGAGTGTCTGTTTGTGTCAAGATGTGGAGCATGAGCCGCGATCTTGCCGAGGGCAGGGCAGGACTCTGTGATCTCACTCGGGCATTTCCAGCTGTAGGATTGCCACATCAGACGTGGACTTGCCCAGTTGGAAGGTTGAGGTTGCTTTACATCTCTCTCTCCTGCCTTGCGATAACAAATGAAACAGAAAAGCCGTTG
The DNA here is from genome assembly GCF_963383645.1 of Muscardinus avellanarius. Taxonomy (NCBI): domain Eukaryota; kingdom Metazoa; phylum Chordata; class Mammalia; order Rodentia; family Gliridae; genus Muscardinus; species Muscardinus avellanarius. The sequence goes on along the minus strand of NC_137791.1, from coordinate 66,716,873 downwards.
CAGCTCTGGGTAGGTATATTCATGAACATGGACCTCACCGGTGGGGGATGAGTGCAGTTGGAGGGAGAAGGTGTACCTGGATGCCGGGTTTAGACACAGGATTGTGCAATAGGCACTTATTTACAGAGAAGAGGGAGAAGCAGAATTGGCTATACCAAACTGCACACTGAATTTATGGTTTGTTAGATTTATTTATTTATTTATTTAGGTTGGTACTGGGTGTGGAACCCAGGGGCTTTTCTACCTCCGGGCTACTCTCTCAAACTTATTTTATACTCAATTTGGAAACAGGGTCTCATTAAGTTGATGAGAGCCTCACTAAGTAGCTGAGGCTAGCTTTGAACCTGCATGATCCTCCTGTCTCAGCCTCCCAAGTGCAGGGATTACAAGCATGCACCACCATGCCCAGCTGGTATTATCTTTTTAAAGTAACCACATAGCCCTTTCATTTTGCAAATAAAATCTAAGAGGATGAATGAAGTCACTTTATTTTGCAGAAATTATAGTTAGTGCCGGGTCAGAGCTGGAACTCCTAGTTCTTTGGCCTTTCTACTTTGACAATTTGCCTGATGGAAGCACTGGCTGCAGTGATGGTGGTGGTGAAATTGTTCTTGTTTTGTTTTTGCTATCCTGGGGGTTGCATCCAGGGCCTCACACATGCTAGGCAAGCACTCTACCACTGAACCACACCCCCAGCCTTATGCTGTGTGTGTGTGTGTGTGTGTGTGTGTGTGTGTGTGTGCGCGCGCGCGCACGCACGCACGCAGAGGTAGAATTCCCCTGTGTTCCACACCCTCCCCCCAAAAAAGAAGTATAAAGCCCTGAATTGGGGGAAAAGGAATGGCTTTGTTAAAAACAGAAACATAGGAAGTGTGGCTGGAAGACTGCGAGGAGGCAGAGAAGGTGAGGTGAGCTGAGGCTATGGCGAGACAGTCGGATGAGGTCCCGGTGTGCATGGAGATTACTGGGGAACGATAGATCTGCTATCTTCTTGGAAAGTGATCACTCTGGCCACTGGGAGGAAAGAGAACTGTGAGGGCCAGGGTGGAATCGGAGAGACCAGTTAGAAGGCAAGAGCTGACCGTAGCTTGGAGCAGGGCGTTGCAGTGCATGTGGAGAGAAGTTTCCATTCTGAACCTATTTGGCTGGGAACTGATGGGCTTTGTGATTGATTGGAGGTGGGAGTAGCCTGAGGTGAGCGCAGGCGAGGAGCAAAGACGGCCAGTGGGGTTTTTATTTGAAAGGTAGGAACAGTGAGATGGTACCAGCTGCAGAGACGAGGGCGATCAGGAAAACTAAGACTTCTGGGTAGACGAAGCGCAAATGCAGGTAGAGATGACAAGTTGTCAGCCGTAAAATGGAAGGCCAACTCTGGGAATGTGGTAGAGCTGGGCATAATAAATTAGGGATAAATTGGACTGGGCAGGCGTGTCCACCAAGGAAGGCGTTTGTGGTCCCACTCCATCCCTCCTTCAGTGAAGTCCTGATTGTGATTGAGTTCTCCAAATCAGTTGCTCTGCCTTGAGGTGTCTCGTGATACCATGCAAGAACATTCACCTGCAGTCCTGTGAGCTCGTCATTGGACCCGTTCCATCTGTTGGGGCTCTTCAGCTGAGCCTTCCATCTTCAACGAACGGGCTGCCTCATGGCACTGTGAATTGACCCCACTCAAGGGGGAAACTGTGTCATACTGACTGTCTTTGCATTCTTGCACGCAGGCATTCTTTCCTTCGCTCACTCTCACATACGCCCCATCACTTCAGCAACTTTTACCAGAGTATACTGAGCACTTGCTTTGTGCCGGCCCGCTGCTGGGGATGGGGACAGAGGGGCAGGCAAAACCACATGGCTCTAGTCCTGTGGGACCTTAGCCCTCCATTTAGAAATGGTGTCATTTAAGAGAACCACTCAGATCAATGTATAAGTAGCTGGGCATGGCGCCACATGCCTGTAATCCCAGTACTTGGGAGGCTGAGACTGGAGGATCTTGGTTCGCAGACAGCCTCAGCTACTTGGTGAGGCCCTCTGCAACTTAGAGACCCTGTTTCAAAAAATAAAAAGAATTAAAAAAAAAAAAAAAGAATCGGGGAGTAGTTTGGAGGTGGAATGCCCCCCTGGGTTCCATCCCCAGTACTGCAAAGGTGGGGGGAGGGACTAAAAAAAAAGTAGGGCTAAGGGTATAGCTCAAAGGTACAGTGCCCCTGGGTTCCATTCCCCAGTACTGCAAAAAAAAAAAAAAAAAAACTTGTTCACCAGGCCTGATGGTGCATGCCTATAATCTCAGTATTTGAGAGAGTGAAGGATTGCAGGTTTAAGTCCAGCCTCAGCAATTTAGCGAGACCTTGTTTTAATTTTTATTTTTTTTTGTGGTACTGGGGATTAAGCCCAAGGGTATTCTACCTCCAAGCTACATCCCCAGCCCTATTTTATTTTATTTTTTAATTTTGAAACATGGTCTTACTAGGTTGATAAGAGTCTCACTGCTTGCCGAGGTTGTCTTCGAACCTGAGATCCTCTTTTCTCAGCCTCCCAAGTACTGGGATTACAGGCATGCACTACCCCACCCATCTGAGACCCTGTTTTAAAATAAATAAATAAATAAATAAATAAATAAATAAATAAATAAAGGGTGTAGCCAAGAAATAGAGTAAAACCCCTAGTATTAAATCAAGATTCCTATGCCTTCAGTAAATAACATGCCCTGGGTGGGCTGAGGGATCCATGCATGAAGTTTTTTCTTTATCTGGAAAGGAAAGCTGTAGGAGGAGAGCTGCCAGGACCCAGGAGACAGATCTAGCTTCTCAGGTTCTAGTTTCTCAATGTGTTTTTGTTATGTTAACTATTATAAGTAGAGTATTCCTAATCTGAAAATTAAACATCCGAAGTTCTCCAAAATCCAGAACATTTTTAACACCAGCATGATACTACAAGTGCAGAGTTCACCGCCAGACCTTATGTGATGGGCGAAGGTGAAATGGAGGTGAACTAAGGCGGGTGTGGCTGTGCCTGCCTGTAATTCCAGTACTTGAAAGGCTGAGACAGGAGGACTGCAGTTTCCAGGACGGCCTCTGCATGTAGTGAAACCCTCAGCAACCTAGGAAGATCCTGCTTAAAAATAAAACACGCCGGAAATGGAGCTTAAAGGTAGAATGCCTCTGGGTTAAATACCCAGTACCAAACACCAAAAAAAAAAAAAAAAAAAAGTGCACTGAAAATATATGAAATTGCACCAGGCGTGGTGGCGCATGTTTGTAATCCCAGCATTAGGGAGGCTGAGACGGGGATCATGATTTGAGGCCAGCCTCAGCTACTTTGTGAGGACCTTTGCAACTCAGCGAGACCCCATTTCAAAATAAAAAAAAATAGGGGTGGAGGTTTAGCTCAGAGGTAGAATGTCCCTGGGTTCCATCCTCAGCACCCCCAAAAAATTAAATTAAAAAAAATATATATGGCTGAATTGGGCCTTCAGGCCCCTTTGCCTATACAATGTATTTGTTTCTCTCCTCCCCTCCTCCTTCATCTTTTATCTATATATGAAATCACCTTTAGGTTATGCATATAAGATGTATATGAAGCACAAATCAATTTTAGACATGGGTCCCATCCCCAGGACAGTTTCATTATTTATATGCAAATATTCCGATATCCAAGACACGGCTGTTCTGTGCATTTTGGAGAAAGAGGCCCTGAACCTATATAGCACACTTAGATTTCATGAGCCAGAGCTCCGTTAGCTTGAGCAGACCTACATGACCTAAATGGTTACTGTAGGAAAAAGATAGCAAAGCAGGATGCTTATCCATGTGCAGAATTCCCTGAGGTCCTTGGGTGCCCGGAGAAGACATCCATACCATGCTTTCGAGAGGACTAAGAGCTAGAAACCTGGGTCTTCTTGGAAGCCTGCTAAATTTTTGACCTGCAAATGTCTAAATATAGAAGTTTAAAAATAGCAGTAAGTAATGGACAGGCATTTTGAACAGAAGCTACAAACAGGGAACTGAAGGGCTGCATTGGGCCTTCAGGCCAGTTTGCCTATACGATGTATTTTTCTCTCTCTCTCCCCCCCACCCCCTTATTTACAAACCAGGTAATTTAAGTGAAAAATCAGATTTTCAGTTTCCCAGGAAACTGATGGTTACTGCTGAGTGGAAGTTTCCACCTTGAATTTCTGAAACCTGGCAAGTTTTTTTTCAAAAACACTTTAAATTCTAAAGGAAACATTTTAAGTAATACAGACAAAATATTTTCAAAAAGCCCTAAAACTGCTTCAAATGAGTTAGTGCAAAGAATACAATCGCTTATAGTAGCCCACAAGGGAAGCATAACATTGAAACTGGAAGACCTTACGGGGTGGTATTAATTGGAATTGTTTTCTACTTTCTGTTCCTTTCTTGAAAATGCCAGAAGTACATTTGGTACCAGTATAAGAAATTCCTGTTCCTCCTATTTGTTTTCACACTTGAGATGTTTGTGGATGGATATTGGATCCCCCCGGAGTCTCTCCAGTAGTCACTCTGCCAAGACACAGACATGCAGCTCTTTGGAATCTGCCTGGACTGCACACTCTCCCAGGCTCTCCCTGGGTCACCCCAAGTCATTTTAGCTCTCCTCTAGATTAATTGTGTTTTATTTTGAGCCAACTGATAGTCTTCAGAGACAGAAAAGCAGATACTCCACAGGGAATGCTGTTGATGATTGAGTTAGTGGTTTTGACTCTGGCTGTTTATGGGGTGACCAGTACTCAGGAGACATTTGAACAGAATTCTTCCTAAGAGGATCCTGGTTCATGTTATCATAACAAGCTTATTTTTTTGGCCTTGTATTTCTCCTCTCCAGTTGCCAAGGGCTACAGTATTTGAAAATCATTATTTTCCAAGGTTAATTTTGTGAGATGGTCACATTTTCCAAGAACTTCATCAACAGCCATTTTTACAATAATTTTGTTCCTTTCTTCACTTGTCACTAGCTTGACAGGTTCCCTGCTCAGAGAGGTTCGGGGTCCACACACACCATTCGTTTTTTGTTGACTTTATTTCATTGCCTATTTAAGCTTGGCCTACTTTCTTTCTGCACCCACCCCCCTAATCCCATGGTAATTTGTCAAGCCTACTCTAATCTCCTTAATCCCTTTGGTTGAAGGGTTTTGAGGTTTAGTCTTTTAATCTAAGGGGCCTCAGTATTTGAGTAATTAAGAGGTCCTATTTCTAGCTCTATTCTTTAGATAAATCATCTTTTCTATCTTTTCGATTCCCATTTACAAATAATTGAATTCAGAGAATTCACATTGGGCAAGAATTTAGAGCTTTAAATTAAACTACATGAATTTAGAAAGGAAAGCATTCTGTGATATGTATATTTCTTGTAGTCAATTTTTTTCTTTCTTCTTTTTTTTTTTTTTTTTTGTGTGGTACTAGAGATTGAACCCAGGTGCATTCTACCTCTGACCTACTCCTCTATTCCTATTTTATTTTTATTTTGAAACAGTCTCACTTGGTTGATGAGAATCACTGAGGCTGTCCTTGAACCTGGGATCCTCCTGTCTCAGACTCCCAATTACTGGGATTGCAAACACCACTCCCAGCTTGCATTCTTATAACCTCAAGCTTTATGGATTTGTGCTTTTTCATGGAACCTGGGTTTTAAGTTACTTTGTAAAGTTACTACTTTAATTGTCTGTATACATAGGGTACAGTGTGATAATTTGTGTCTTTTTTTCCCCAGGTAGTACTGGGGTTCCTGGAAGCCCTTCTACCACCAGGTTACTCTCCCAGACCTATTTTATAGTTTTTAATTTGGAAACAGGGTCTCTTAAGCCAGCGAGGCTGGCTCCGAACCAGTGCAATCCTCCTGTCTCGGCCTCCCAAGTGCGGGGATTACAAGCGTGCATCAACACGCCCGGCTCAGTGTGATAATTTAAAATATGTATACAGTATATAGTGATAAAATCAGCATAGTTAGTATTTCCATCTATCTATCTATCTATATCTATATATCTATATCTATATCTATATATATATATACACATACTTGGGGGGAATATTGGAGATGAAACCCAGGGGCTTTTCTACCTCTGGGCTCCCAGACTTATTTTATATTTTATTTGGAAATAGGGTCTCACAAATTTGCTGAGAGCCTCACTAAGTAGGTGAGGCTGGCTTTGAACCTGTGCAATCCTCCTGTCTCAGCCTCCCAAGTACTGGGGTTATAAGCGTGCGCCACCACGCCCAACTATTCCTTAAATATTTTTAAAAAGGTTGATTACAGCTCAGGCCTGTAATCCCTGTACTGAGACAGGAAGATCACAGGTTCCTGGACAGCCTCAGTGAGTAGTGACACTCTCATCAACTTTGCAAGACCCTGTTTCCAAATAAATAAAATCAGGCTGGGAGATGGGTGTGGTGGTACACACTTGTAATTCCAGCATTTGGGAGGCTGAGACTTGAGAATCGCTTTTGGAGGATAGCCTCAGCTACTTATTGAGGCCCTTTATAACTCAATAAAATAAAAATTTAGGGCTGGGGGTATAGCTCAAAGGTAGAATGCCCCTGGTTTCTATCCCCAGTACGGTCCCCCCTCAAAAAAAAAAAAAAAAAATTCATGCTGGGAGTGTAGCTCAGAAGTAGATTGCCTCTGGGTTCAGTCCTCAGTATCACACACAAAAAGTTTGATAAGCACCTAACAGTGGTGCATATTAGTGTGCTACGGTGTGATTATTTCCTCAAGTCAGGGTAATTAACATTTTATTTTCTTATCATTACTTTGTATTTGGAGCTTGTGCTTAGAGCTCAATTTTTGAAATATCCCAAAACAGATGATTTGCCATTGCGTTTTGGAGGTTTTTTTTGTTTGTTTTTCAACAAAATCCTATGGTAAACTTAGAATTTCTTATGCTATTATTTCTAACACTTTTTTCATGCTTGAGATAATGTGAATCTGTGAAGCATTTCATATTGTCAAATAATCTGGACATTCTTACAAAATTGTTTTAAAAATACATTTACTGCCGGGCGTGGTGGCGCACGCTTGTAATCCCTGCGCTTGGGAGGCAGAGATAGGAGGATCGCGCAGGTTTGAAGCCAGCCGCGCGCGCTGGCTTAGGAGACCCTGTTTCCAAATAAAAATATAAAATAGTTCTGGGTGTGTAGCCCAGAGGTAGAAGGGCTTCCAGGAACCCCAGTACCACCAAAAAATAATAATAAAAAAATACATTTACTGTCAGGAGCAATTTAGTCATAGGAAGGTTCACATTGTAAACATAGGTTTCTTCCTTTTTAGTCAATAAATGTTTGAACGTCACTAGATAGAAAGGAGGGAGCAAGTTGGAGAGAATGACTCCTGCTCATTATGACAGCCGAAAAATGCCAGTTGAGTCAGTGTGAACACCGTGTCCGGGAACTGCTCCTGCGAGCTACCTAGCGCTGGTCTGCGGGGACGTCTGTGAAGGCTCCCTGTGCGCTCACCCACTCTGTCCTCACTCTGCTACCATCTTTTTTTATTGAGATAATTATGGAGGCTCAGGGATGAGTCTGTCCAAGCTCACCAGGGCTTCTCCGTGGACCTGGAATCCAGACCTGAGCAGTCTGGCTCCAGAGTCTACAGTTCCGTGTGTTGTGTTTCCTTTGAGAAGAAGCTATACATTTTTATTTCAATTTGTGTACTTTTATTGGTGCATTATGGCTTCCCATCGTAATGCAGTTTATAGTGACATGACATCCACATACACAGCACTTGGTGGGCCTTCCCCTGGCGCCCTCATCTTTCTCCCTCTCCATTACAGGGTACTGAGACTGACATTGTTAATTGTCACACGTGCACATGACTTTTGAATCCCTTTTTGGTATTGGTGAAAGTTCTTCCCAGGAGAAAGGTTTAGGGAGGAAAAAGACACAGAAGCAGGATGTGGTGAAGAACCTAGCAGGAGTAGGTGGGCTTATGGTTCCAGGAGATTGGGGTTTAGGCAGAACCAAGCAGTGGGGAGATGAAGCCTGAGGGCCAGATGGAGCTGGTTTGGAAATCCTTTGATTATTTATCAAGTAGTTGAGTCTAGAGCAATAGTCATTAATGAAAAGGAGAAAATACTTTGGCTTCCTGGAAGACAGTACAGCCTGCAGTTATAATTCTGTGAGACCTTGGGCGAGGAACCTGCCTTGCTGTCCCGCGGGTCATTCGTCTGTGAAGTGGGTCTGATGGAGCAGGCTGATCCGCATGAAGGGCTCAGCGCCCCACCTCTGCACACCCACACCGCTCAGGAGGCAGTGGCTGGAGTGATGGGAGCTGGAGGTTGCACCAGGGCTGTCAGAGAAAGATAGGATTGTAACAGAGGGTCAGGGTGAGGAGTGAGTGTGGGAAGCTGAGCATATTGGTAACATTTATTGGTGTACTCTTAAGGGATGTAGTGGGATCAGCTTAAGGAGAGGATGCGTTCCCAGTTAAGAGGTTCTAGATGAATAAAGCCTCTCCCACATTTTTAGGGTGGGTACTAGGGATTGAACCTAGGGCTATTTTACCTCTGAGCTCTACCCTTAGCTCATTTTATTTTTTATTTTCAAACAGCATCTTGCTAAGTTGTTGAGGTTGGCCTTGGATCTGCAATCCTCCTGTCTCAGCCTCCCAAGTATTAAGATTTTAAAGAATTTTAAATATGTTGAAGTTCTTTTTAAAAGAATTAAAAATGAAAGTTCAGTGAAAGAACGGCGCCAGCTTTTAAGAATCAGTTTACCAATGTGTGAAACCTCACATCTAGAGCCGGGTGTGATGATGCATATTTGTAATCCCAGCATTTGAGAGGCTGAGACAATAGAATCGCAGTTTGTGGACAGCCTCGGCTACTTAGGCCCTTTGCAACTCAGTGAGACCCTGTTTCAAAATAAAAATAAAAAAATAAAAACATAGGCCTGGGAGTGTATCTCAGAGGTAGAAAGTCTCTGGGCACCCCCAAAATAAGAAAAATTGGACTGGGGGTGTAGCTTAGAAGTAGAATGCCCCCTGGGTTCCATCCCCAGTAGTGCCCCCCACACCCCCCAAAAGCACCGTACATCTCTGTTCTTAGTGGTTCTATTCCTGACTAATGGCCTGGGAGCAGGGCGGACACCCTTCCTGAACAACCATTCCCATGGTTTGGCAGTCTCTGGGATAAATGTTTCGTGTGTGTGTGTGTGTGTGTGTGTGTGTGTGTGTGTGTGTTGCTAAGAATTGAACTCAGGGGCATTCTACTTCTGAGTTACATCCTCAGCTCTATTTTCTATTCTTCTTTCCTCTTTCTTTCTTTTCTTTCTTTCTTTCTTTCTTTCTTTCTTTCTTTTCTTTCTTTCTTTCTTTTCTTTCGTACTGGGGTTCCTGGAAGCCCTTCTACCTCCAGGCTACACTCCCAGACCTATTTTTATATTTTTATTTGGAAATAGGGTCTCTTAAGCCAGTGTGCCTGGCTTCGAAACTGCATGATTGTTCTGTCTCTGCCTCCCGAGCGCGGGGATTACAAGCGTGCATCACCACGCCTGACGCTTTGATTCTTTATTTTGAAACAGGATCTTACTAAGTTTCAGAGGGCCTCACTAAGTAGTTGAGGCTAGCTGCGAACCTGGATCCTCCTCTCTCAGCCTCCCAAGTACTGGGATTACAAGTGTGTGCCGCCACGCTCATCTTTAAATGTTTCACTTTATAAAAAGTTACACATACAGAGCCAGGGCTTTGTAACACATGCCTTAAGTACTTTGAAGGCTGAGACAGAAGGATCAGAGGTTTGAGGACAGACAGCCTTGGCAAGTAGTGAGACTCTTCAGCAACCTAGCCAGACCCAGTTGCAAAAAGAAAAAAAAGAAGGAAATTAGGCTTGGGGTATAGTTCAGGGTTAAAGTGCCCCTGAGCTCACTGTATCTCCTCCCCACACCTCTCCCAAAAGAAAGAAACTTACACACTCTGAAATATTTTTCTGCCCCCCCCCCTTTTTTTTTTTTGCAGTACTGGAGATGGAACCCAGGGGCGTTTAACCTCCGAGCTACACACCCAGCCTTTTTAAATTTTATTTTGCAATAGGGTCTCACTGAGTTGCGGAGGGCCTAAGTAGCTGAGGTTGGCCATGAACCGCGATCCTCCGTTCTCAGCCTCCCCAATGCTGGAATTACAAGCAGTTGTGCCGCCATGCCCGGCTGCCCCCTCCCTTTAATTTCCAGAACACTTCCTTACTTATTTCCCTCTCAACTGTCACAGCTACCTCATGAGTTGGGCAAGGCACTTGATATGAATCACCATGTTATGTGCCGTGGAACCAAGTCTCTAAGGAGTTTCATGATTTAAGCTAAGCTAATAAGTGGCAAAGACGGCAGGAAACCCAGACAGCTAGCTCCTTGTTCCAGCGCTCCATCTATCACAAAACATGTTTCCCTGGAGTGATGATGATTCATGTGGCAATTATTTAAAGCGTTAAGGGTGCTCCGGTTTTCTATGTGGCTGTCATGCTGACGCCAAATGAAGAATGCAAATATAGGGTTGGACAGATGATTCAGATGAGAGGGTGATTAAAAACTGAATTTGGGTTTTGGTGGCTCTGTGTGAGGCCTTTAACTTTCTACCTTTGTGAGATAAAAGCTGCCCTGTGATGAATTCTCTCAGTTTTTTCCACCTACAGTGGCAGAAAAATGAACAAACAACACCCACCTAAACCGGGCGTGGTGGTGCACGCCTATAATCTCAGTACATGGGAGGCTGAGACAGGAGGATCTCAGATTTGAGGCCAGCCTGAGCAACTTAGTGTGACCCTCCAACTTAGTGCGACCCTGTTTCAAAATAAAAAATAAAATAGGGCTAAGGATGTAGCTTAGAGGTAGAATGCCTCTGGATTCAATTCTCAGTACCACGAAGCAAAACACTCTGCCTACTTCTGCACCCACCCTTCCCTCGATCTCCCAGAAGCAGGCGCGCTCTGTCTTGCTTCTCTGCCTGCACCCCCACTCACACCCCTTTTGGTTACCCTATACCTTCATTCAGCACTCAGCTCAGTTCCTTACTAATACTCTAGTTATATTCATGGCCTTCCTGAGAAGCCACCAGCAGCCTCCTAATGAATGGATGAATTAAATAAAGGCTTTCCCGGCCGGGCATGGTGGCACACCTGTTACCCCAGCACTTACGAGGCCGAGACAGGAAAATCACGGGTGTTGAGGCCAGCCTCAGCCATGTAGCAAGATCCTGTTCCAAACTAAAAAATAAAAGGGGGTGTGGGTATAGCTCAGAGGTAGAATGCCCCTGAGTTCAATCTCCAGTTCCACCACTACCAAAACAAACAAACAAACAAACAAACAAACAAATGCGCCCTTAGGGCCTCATTGTACTTCACCTCCCTGGGGCCCCAAATGCTGGCACCACGGCCACCAGCACTTGTCATCGCCTGGCTCTTGGCCGACCTCTGCAGGGCAGCCTGAAGTCCCCTTGAAGGCAGGGCCTCCCACCCCCTTCCCCATCCATAGCCCTCCGCGGCCGCCTCTTCTCCGATGCCCGTGACTGCCAAATGGGTTTTTCTAGCTGAAAAATGTCCTGAACATTAGATGCTTTTACCTGCTGCCCCCGGGCTCCTTGAGTCACTGCTCAGGCACCTCAGGCTCCACCTGGCTCACGTGGATTTGTTTTATGTAACCCCCTTTCCCTCTACTTTCTTCACATACTCAAAATGTTCTCCTGCTTCCTCCTGGTCCTCAGTCTCGGTTCCTTTCTGTTGCCTACTTAGGCACTTGGTAACTCCTATGTCCGTCCTATGGATATTACTTTATAAATACCCCTGGAAGCTGGGCATGGTGGCACATGCCTATAATCCCAGCATACTTGGGAGGCTGAGGCAAGAGGATTACAGGTTCAAGGCCAGCCTCAGTAATTTAGTGAGCCCCCCCCCCCCTTCCCCAGCAACTTAATGACATCCGTTTCAAAATGGGGAGGAAAAAGGGCTGAGGAAATAGCTTGGAGGTAGAATGCCCTTGGGTTCAATCTCTAGTATATACATATTTCCATGAAAAGCATCCTCTTTTGCTTTCTCCTTCACCACTCTATCTGTACTCCAGATCTTTATCATCCTTCAAGTATTCTTTCTAATCTTTCTCTTTTATTCTTTCTCTTCAAAGTGCCACACTGTTCCAGATGAGAGTGGCTTTATTAAATTAAAAAAAAAAATTTGTGTGTGGTACTGGGGATGGAACCCAAGGGCATTCTACCTCTGAGCTATACCCCCAGCCCTATTTTTTATTCTTCATTTTGAAACAGAGTCTCACTAAGTTGCAGAGGGCCTCACAAGTTGCTGAGGCTGGCTGCGAACCTGTGATCCACCTGTCTCAACTTTCCAAGTACTGGGATTACAGGTGTGTGCCATCATGGCTGGCTTAAATGAAAATTGATCAAGTTCTCCCCCCTTGTAATATTGGGGATCAAACCCAGGAATATTCTACATCTGAGCTATATCCTCATTCTGTGTATGTGTGTGTGTGTGTGTGTGTGTGTGAGAGAGAGAGAGAGAGAGAGAGAGAGAGAAACACACACACACACACACACACACACACACACACACACACACACACACATGGGCATTCTACCTCAGAGCTACACCTCCAGCCCTATTTTATTCTTTTATTTTGAAACAGAGTCTAAGTAGCGGATGGCCTCACTAAGTTCCCGAGGCTGGCTGTGAACCTGTGATCCTCTTGTTTCAGCCTTTCAAGTATCCCTGGTCCTTTTTTACAAAGTTGTAGTTTGAGACAGGGTCTTGCAACCATGCTTAGAGCTAACTCTCCCTGATGCTCCAGGACCTCCACCTGTCTCGTTCTCTGTCTGGATCTTTCTTCAGGCGGTAAACAAATCGAGGGCAGAATTCAGTTGTGTCTCCTTTGTGTTTAGCACAAGTAAAGACTGAGTCAAATCTAGAAGTTTTGCCACACTGTGCTCACTTTGAAGATTTCTTAACCCAGTTCCCCTTTGATCTGGAGATCTGGAGTCTGAAAGGTAATCTCTTCCGTGTTTGGCTGAATGGAGGCGGGACACTGTGCTGTGGGACTGAGTTTCTTATGCAGGACGCCCAGCTGGGAAACTGGCACCAAGTCCAGCAATTTCTTTGAGGAACTCTTGTAGCGTTTTCAGCCTAAGTGTTTCATAAGTCAGGTTAGGCATTCCTCCATTGAGTTTGAAAACAACCAGCCTAAGCCATTCATTAGCAGTTCTTAGTAGAATTCCAGCCTCATGCTTTGTAGTGAGTCTAGAGATTAATCAGATGGTTTTATGTGCTATAAAAATTGAAAAGTAATGATTTTTACGTGCGTGTCCTGTATTAAAGAAGACAGGATTTCCTTTTTTAAATAAGTGGTGCATATCATAAAATCATTGTCAAACTAGAAAAAGATTCAGTCCCAGATATTTTGCCATTTGAGTGAATCACTTTTTCTGGGAATGAGCCAGCCAGCTTGGGTGGGGCCTTTCTTCTTCTCCACCACAAGGTATCATTAGCTAGTTTCCTAGTAACTTAAGAATTATTGACCCTGAAAAAATGCCTGCCTGCAACCTGGGTTTAATTCTCTAGTAAGATTAATGATCTTGCAATAAAAGGTAAAATGGAGCCCAGGGTCCTTTATCTCTCTTATGTTCCATCAAGATCCTAGTGAACTAGTTGCTAAGACAAAGGAAAACACTGGCATATTGTTCTGAACCTAATTGAGTCTTTTATTATGTTATGACTCACCTATAATTCACAGATTTATTCCACGCAAGTCATGTAAAATAATACACTGTGGTTTGTCTTGCCTCCTTGGTTCGTGTTTCCAGTGATCTGTTGGGCTGCCTGTGCCTGTCGGCTGAAGCAGGCTTTGGCAGCAGCTCTTGCAAGCCCTGGAGGAGACCACAGAAGTGAAGGAAAGGGGCTGCCTCTTGCTCTGTCTCCCAGGCAGGGGTCCAGTTTAGAATCTTCTCTGAACCAACTGAAGATAACCAAATATATGTGCCAAATAAAACTGAGACCACGGTTAGCATAAAAAGAGCTTCTCTTAAAAATGAAGCCATCTTCCGGTGGTCTCTGGATTTTCCCATCCTTGCTGGTGAGAGAAAAAATTTAAAGTCAGCAGTAGAATTCTCCATAGAGTAGCCATGTCTTAAATGGTATATATAGTTGCCAACATTTAAAACTCAGTCGCACGCTTGTAATCCCTGCATTCGGGAGGCTGAGACCAGAGAATCGCGGTTCACGGACAACCTCAGCTACATAGTGAGGCCCTCTGCAACTCAGTGAGACCGGATTTCAAAATAAAGAATAAAAAATAGGGCAGGGGCTGTAGCTCAGAGGTCGAATGCCCCTGGGTTCTATCCCCAGACCCGCAAACAAACAAACAAACAAACAAACCTCAGTGTAATTCACATTGAAATCTGAATCTTTTTTTTCACTAACAATTGCAAGCACCGGAAACAAAAGCACTTGTATTCTTATGAAGCAGAGGTTGGCTGACCTCGCCGCACGGCCTGCCTCGCTGCAGCCGCCCTGGGCCCTCCTGTCACCCCCTGACTTCGGTGCATGCTGCCGCTCTCTTCCTGTGAATTTAATTATTTCTTTCTTGTGGCTGTTCCCCACTTTTGGCAGACCCAAGAGATGAGAACCTAGACTCTCAAAACAGTCTTAGCTTTTCAGAAGGATTTTATTCATCAGAAAATGTAAAATGTGACTGATTTTCAAACTTTTATAAGAAAAATATTAAAGCAGGACCTTCTTTGCATCTTTTGACCCGGTATTTAAATATGTATATGCTTTCTTACAAGCCTTTAAACAAAAGATTTTGAAACTTGGTTATGTTTTAGATTATCGGTGTTAACCTACTTAATAAATTTCCATTCAAATGACTCTACCAAAAACCATGGAACATGAATCATTATCCTCCATGTCATCAGGTAGGGTTAGTTTTCCTGTATGTGCAGTGGGGAAGGAGACAGTTACTAGTCCGTGTGTGTGGCTGTAGCAAGTCATTGTAGGCCAGGTAATTTATGAATAATAGCAATGTGTTGCTTGCTGTTTGGGGAGGCGAGGAAGTCAAGGCACTGACAGATTCGTGTCTGAGGAGGGAGCGTCTCTACCTCCAACACATGCCTCTGGTTTTATTCTCTTGTGGTAGACTGTGCCCTTGGGTGGCAGAAGAGCTGGAAGGGACAAAGGACTGGACTTGCTCCCTTTATAAAAACACTAATCATCCCATGCAGGCAGAGCCCCTAGGCATCACCAGCCCTCAGGTCCCTGCCTTTGAATACTTTCAAAACCTTGGGTTTAAGTTGCAACAGGGGTTTTGGAGAGACAGATACAGTCACACAATTGAAGTAGTCAGAGGCTAGCTTGAAAACTTTATGGTTCTTCTAAAGAGAGAAGTTTGATATCTAGCAGTTAGACTGATTTTGTTTTCCATATGAAGTCCAATAGCACATCGTTTAATACTTTTTATCTGAAACTACCTTTTCAATTTTTGTAGCCCATAATAATAGGAAGCCTATTTTCAGTGCTCTTTAAGCAAACGAGCTTCTTTCCTCACTTCGATCTTCAGCGTCGATCCTTTGGCCGTGTGGACAGCCCATGTTTGCGCATCTATCTGTGGGGTGCAGTGGGCGTTTGTTATTTAAGGCTGGGAAGGGACTGGAAAAATCCCGATCTGTTTTTCCATGTTGTATGCTACATTTCCTCTTACCGAAAAATCTTGGTGTGTTAATATTTCTTTATGAATATGAATGAATAATGTTTATAATAAAACATGTAATCCATGGCACACTATAGACTATTTGGATATTATTGGTGAAAGGGCAGTTGGATTCTTTTGCTTGTTTGGTTTCTTTCTTTAAATAATTTGGGCTTTTAAGTATCATACATAGATAATGGTTAAGAACATGGAGTTGGAATTAAGTAAGACTTGGGTTTGAATTTTATGTTGACCTCGTACTAGTTGTTAGGCAGCCAGCAATTAACCTGTACAAGTCTTAATTTCTTACCTATAAAATAGAAATATTCAAATATTCCCATAACCTGATTGCCAGTTTTATTTACTTTTATTATTGTGTGTCTGGGGATGGAACCCAGGGGCATTTGGCCTCCGAGCTACACCCCCTGCCCTATTTCATATTTTTATTTTGAAATAGGGTCTCACTAAGTACCTGAGGCTGTCTGCGAACTGCGATCCTCCCGTCTCAGCCTCCCGAATGTTGGGATTGCAAGTGTGTGCCACCATGCCCGGCTGTGATTGCCAGATTTAAGTAAAAAAAAAAAAAAAAAAAAATATATGTATGTGAAACTCTTAGATGGATTTCTGTAATTTAGTAAGGATTTCATAGTTATTGGAACTTAGTGTGGTGGTGCAAGCTTGTAATCCCAGTACTTGGGAGGTTGAGAAAGGACATTGCGGGTTCAAAGCTAGCCGCAACAACTTAACGATTCCAGCAATTTAGGAAGACCCTATTTCCAAATTAAAAAATAAAATAAAATGGGGTTGGGAGTGTAGTTCAAAGGCAGAATGCCCTTGTTTTCAAACCCCAGCAACACACACACAAATTTAATTAATTGTTACTAGGTCTGCATCATTATTATCGTAGTTATTTTTTTAATTTTATTTATTTTTTCGGTGGTACTGGGGGTGGAAGCCAGGGGCTTTCTACCTCCGGCTATACTCTTAGACCTATTTTTATTTTTATTTGGAAACAGAGTCTCACTAAGTTGCTGAGAGCCTCACTGAGTAGCTGAGGCTGGCTTCGAACCTGCGCGATCCTCCTGTCTCAGCCTCCCAAGTGCTGGGATTACAAGTGTGCGCCACCACGCCCGGCTATTATCATAGTTTATTTTAACATTGTCTGGATGTAGTAGATTCACTTCTTTGCCTTAGACTCTGAAACTTTGAGAATTCCAATAAAGTTTAAATGTTAGTACTTTAACAAAATATGAATGGGAACCAGTTTCTAGTGGATGGAGCTATGGTGTTGGAAAACATGGGTTCATTTTTCTTCATATTTAAAATGCTGCTGTTTTATCTGAGCTACAGTGTTGCTGTAAAAGTAAAATGAGCTAGCCGGGTGTGGTGGTACACGCTTGTAATCACAGCATTTGGGAGGCTGAGACAGATCCGCGGTTCAGCCTCAGCTACTTAGTGAGGCCCTTTGCAACTCAGTGAGAACTTGTTTCAAAATAAAGAATAAAAAATAGGGCTGGGCCTGTAGCTCGGAGGTAGAATTTCCCTAAGTTCCATCCCTAGTACCGCAAAAAGAAAGAAAGAAAGAAGGAAGAAAGGAAAGAGAGAAAGAAAGAAAGAAAGAAAGAAAGAAAGAAAGAAAGAAAGAAATAGCTCCACTTATCTGCATATAGACCATAGCTGTATCCACTTCCCTTGATATACTTAGGAGTAGAAGAAAATCCACACTCTAAAATTGCAATTACCCACCTTCAGCCTGTCTTTATGGTCCTTACAATTGTGCTTAGAAGTCACCGGTGTCCCAAGAGGGAGGATTCCGATGCTTTGTCTTGTGTGCTGGTGTTGCTCAGTTATTTTGGTGAAGTCATGAAATGCTGTGTCACAGATTTAATTTTGATTAAGTCTTTAAACATACCTTTTGAATGAAAGGTTTAAATATTCTGTCACACTTTACTGTATCTTCAGGATTCCCAGAACTGTGTTAGCTAGGGCTGTTTCTAGCCAGTGAAGGACTTGGTTGGATATTAGGGTGATGACAAACATGGGAAAAGATGATAGCACTGCTCCCTGCCATGCGTGGTGGCGCTCGCTTGTAATCCCTGCGCTTGGGAGGTGGAGACAGGAGGATCGCGCAGGTTTGAATCCAGCCTCAGCTACTTAGTGAGAGGCTCTCAACAAATTAGTGAGAGCCTGTTTCCAAATAAAGTGAAAAATAGGTCTGGGAGGCCGGGCGTGGTGGCGCACGCTTGTAATCCCCATGCTTGGGAGGCGGAGACAGGAGGATCGCGCCGGTTCGAAGCCAGCCGTGTTGGCTTACGAGACCCTGTTTCAAAAAAAAAAAAAAATAGGTCTGGGAGTGTAGCCCGGAGGTAGATGGGCTTCCAGGAACCCCAGTACCACCAAAAAAAAAAAAAAAGAAAGAAAAAAAAATAGGTCTGGGAGTATAGCTCGGAGGTAGAAAGTCTCTGGATTCCACCCCCCAGTACCCCCCCAATATATATAATGTATAGCACTGCTGCAGATGATAAAGGGTTAATTCTGTGGTCTGGGTCACAAATTCAGTAAGGATGGGGATTTAAGAGTAGGCATATTTTCATGTAATTTGTGAGGGCTATCCCAATCTGATATAGAAGATTTGCAGCATTTGTTGTACAAAGAGATTTAGGATGGTTTTCCAGGGAAAGGAGGTTTCCACAGCTTTACTAAAAAAATGTTTCAAGACGTCCATTCAGCTTTTGGTTTATATAGGTTTGAGTAGGGAAACTATATGAAATTCTTTAGAAGAGATTTTTGGGACACCAGTCTTTGCCTTCTTGTAATAGGAAATAGGGGAAAAAATACATACCAGAATATCAAGCCTAGGTTTTCACAAATGTTATTACTTAGGATAAGGTCAAGTAAAAAGGTAAGTTAGTCATAGCTGATTAAAAAAAAAATTGTAGCATTATAGCGAAACTTGATGGTGCATGCTTGTAATCATAGTACTTAGGAGGCTGAGACAGGAGAATGGCAGTTTGCAGCAGCCTTAGCAACTTAATGAGGCCCGCTGTAACTTAGGGAGACCCTGTTTCAAAAAAAAAAAAAAAGATAAAACAGGGAATGCCCCTACTTTGATCTCTAGTACCCCTTACACACATATGCACACACAAACACACACATAGCATTATAATATGGTGCCATTATTAAAGTGGCCTGAGAACGAGTTGGGACACAGCCATTTTGGGCTATCTTCTTGAGTCATGGAGAAAAGCATGTATAAAGTTCCGGTTAGAGATGGGGCAATGTCATAGAAGAAAATTAAGCCTGAGGCCCCGTCCCAGTGCTTTATTTTGAAATAGGTCTCCTAGGTTCCTAAGGGTGTCTGTATGTTGCTGAGGCTATCCTCAAGCCTGCCTAAGCATCCTAAGTACTGGGATTACTTGAGTACACACCTGGCTCACAATTAAAATTTCACATTTTCTTCTCCTTCCTCTGTGCACATCCTCTTAATACATAGTTTTACTACTGATAGCTGCTATTGCTGCTAATATCACACTGTAGAATTTTTTAAAGTGAGGAATATATTTTGGAGGGCTTTTTATGGTAACAACTGTTTTAAATTTATTTCTGAGTATGCCAGCCAGTTGTCCTGAAGCTTGTTATTTATATAGCCTCAAAGGAGATGAGGTCTGGATTCTATTTGAACTTTTTTAGAGGTGAAGACAATCTAAGGGCCATAAAGATTTCTTCCGGGATATCAGAATAGGGTAGGGTATCAATCACTGCATGGTAATATAAAAGGTTATTATAACTTTTGTTTTCTTCTTTTTAATAGACCTAACAGTGTGTGTGTGTGTGTGTGTGTGTGTGTGTGTGTGTGTGTGTACGTACGTGTACATGTGCATGTTACTGGATGCTTAATCCAGGGGGCTTTTATCTCTCAGCTACACTCCAAGTCCATTTTAATCTTTTATTATTATTTTTTTGAAACAGTGTCTTGCTAATTGTCTGCATGTTGGCCCCAAACCTTTGATCTTCCTGCTTCAGCCTCCCAAGTACTGGGATTACAGGCCTGTGTCATTAGACCCAGCTACATTTATCCTTAGAGTAGGACACATGTTAAAAGCTTCAGA
This sequence comes from Muscardinus avellanarius, assembly GCF_963383645.1. Taxonomy (NCBI): domain Eukaryota; kingdom Metazoa; phylum Chordata; class Mammalia; order Rodentia; family Gliridae; genus Muscardinus; species Muscardinus avellanarius. The sequence goes on along the minus strand of NC_137791.1, from coordinate 66,697,093 downwards.
ATGGAGATTTACTCCAGTCATTGGTTAAGAAAGTCTCTTCTAGTACAATAAAATAGGACAGTACTGACGTGCTAGTCCTGGCTTTTCCTTCCAGCCCTGGAGCCCTTCACGGGGGACTTGCCCCTAGTCCTGGCAGTGCCCCACTCTAGGGGTGTCCTGGAGGCATTCTCAGCCCCACCAGGGAGGGTTGTCAGCACTTGTCTGCTGGACAGCGCCACAGACCCTGCCTGGCCTCCTTCATCCTCCTCCATCTTCCTCACCCCCAGAGTCCAGGATCCCACCCTCTGAAACTGTGTTTCTCCCATGTCAACCAATTGAGACTTTCTTAGGACATATTGCAGACACAATGTCAAGTAGGTGGCGGCTTCTTCAATCTGAAAGATATTGTAGGGAAGTGGGAAAATTTTAGTAGAATGGAAGAAAAAAAAGCTGAGGCTTGTGTTATTAGACAGTAATGATAAAAAAAAACCATTGTCTGTATTTTAGTAGGAATGTGCAGTGTGTGTGTTCAAGAACCTTTCTGGGGGTGGGCACTGGGGATTAAACCAAGGGGCTTCCTACCTCTAAACCACAGCCACAGTCCTTTTTATTTATTTTTTTTTTGAAACAGGTTCTTACTAAGTTGCTGAGGGTCTCACTATGTTGCAGAGGCTGGTCTTGAACCCGTGATGCTCCTGTCTCAGCCTTCCAAGTACTTTGATTACAGGCGTGCACCACTATGTTCAGCATAAACACCATGTTTAAGGTGTTTCCATGCAGTGAGCTTAGTAGTTGGTCTGTGGTAGAGCCATGGCTGGAAGCTTACATGTCTGACATAGAATCTTACTCATAAATACTATATCCTTCATAGTCAGAAGTGCTACAGGTGACCTTGACAAACATCTGATTGCCCCCCAATTTGCAAAGTCCACTCATCTTTCTCCCATAAAGTGCAATAAACCATAACTTTAGAAGAATTACTATTTGCATCGAGTTAAGTAGTGAGTGATAGATGCTGGTAAGAAGTGGATTCTAGGGCATTAAATTCATGTTTGTTTTTAAACAAGATTATCAGTTCATGCATGTCATGGGATTCCAGGAACACTATTAAGTGCATAGTCAAGGACCTGCTAGACGTCTTTTTGGTGGCAAATACATTTCATTCAGCCATTTCTGCTTCTATAAGCATTCAGATTGAGATTTGATGAGAATAAAAAGGTCAGGCTACCCTTTCTAGCTGGAGCTTGGTTGCTACAGAACATCTTTGAAAACATGTGTTTCTAATATGTCAAAATTGGTTTGGCTTAAGCTAAAAAGAAAATTGTAGCCTGATTCTTTTTTTTAAAGGAACAACAACCAAATGGAAAAAAAAAAGTGTTCACATGCCAAAAGTTTGAATGCACAGAGCATAGTTCAGTTTGTACTTGCCTTTTATGCTTTTTATTACTCTGATTTTTATTTCTCTGTGAATGTACTGGGTAGAAAGTAAAATTATTTACGGAAATAGAATACTACCCATAAAAATTTTAATTTGATGTAGATCTTTCCTTATGTATAAAATATAAAATTGTAGTGTTATGAGCAACTTTATTGTTAATTAGTAACCTCACTAAAACACTAAGATGGCTACACTGGGGATGTAGAATGGAACAAAACTTAAGATCATTTGTTTTGAAATCCATAATTCCAGAATTACTTAAGTTACTTTTTTTTTTTAACCACCCCTTCTAGGCTAATAAAATTTCCAGTGGTGTGGGTGCTGTGGGTGTTATGGGGGTGGTGGTGATGATGGTGTATGTGTGTGTATCTTTCTCTTTGTATATTTGTATTTTTGTTCCTGAGGTTGGACTATAATGTGAACATGAAAATCACCTTACCATGGCCTGGGGGTGCGTCTCACTCAGGGGTAGAGTACTTGGCTAGCAGGCCTAAGGGCGTGGGGTTCAATTCACAGCACACTCAAGAAAATTGCCATACCTACTCTGAATTATCATTATATCTTATCATACTAATGATATGTATATGCACACAATACTGTGTGATAGAATTAGTTGTAAAGGAAATTGCTAACTAAATGAGAGTTTTATTTAAGACACATCCTCAGGTGTAATTGAGCAGATGCATAACTTATTAGGTGCAGTTTAATAGGAACTCCCACTGGTAGCTTAAATATTTTGCTTATGTGCAATCAGCTGCCTTAAGTCCTATAGGTTTTTCTTTTGGTCTTGAAAGCAAAGAGTAAGCCATTTTGGAGTCTTCACATGCCTGGTTTTGTAGGAGGAGGGGAGGAGAAGGGCCTGCCCATTTCGTAAAGCCATATGTTTTAAAACTATGCACATGGTGCTTTGCACAAGTCAAAATTGCTGAAGGAACAGATGTTGCCAATTTCCAATGTACAGGGGAAAGGCAAATATTGCTAAGCAACGGTGTACTTGAAGAGAGCATTTTTAGGAGCAGAGCCAGGGGAGTTGTGCCTGGAGCACTCACTCGCTGCTGCCTATGGCTCAGTACCAAGGAAGACATGCAAAGTTCTTTCCTGTCAGGGCCGCCATTGCAGTCGCCAGCACAGACCACAGTGCCCTAGTGGCCCTGAGTAGGGCTGGCCAGGGGATGTGTGAAAACAGGAAAGCTTTTTTTGCCATGTAGGAAGGCAGTAAGGCATGTTCACGGAGGTAAGTGCCCCACAGTGCTCAGCAGCCCCACAGTAAGTACGCAGCCTGCACTTCAGGTGAGGATAAGGGGCAGAAGAATAGGCAGAGAGTATGAGGTCGTAAGGGAAAACAGGTGCGTTTCTCTGTCTCTCTTTCTTCTCCTCTCCTTGTCTTTTGCCCCCTCTGTTGGGGTTAACATCAAAGAAGAGAGGCATCAGAGGAATCTCTGGTTTAGTGCTGCTGGGTGCGTGATTTTATAAAGACGGTAAATAAGCTTTCCAGCCAAAGGTATTTGGCCCCTCCCATGTCCCCTCCCTTTGTACACATTTGATAGGTAATACACAGGTGCTGTCTATGTCCTGTGGCTTTTTTTTTGGCTGCCTCTAGAGACTTGGAATACCTCTTGAGATTTGCAGAGTTGTTGGTTTGAATAATGTATCCTTCTTTCTTCTCTTCCTTATTAAATAGTAATAGGGGTAACAGTAAAGAAAATATTGTATTTGTAGACAATTATAACATTTTGGCAAAGTTTTTTTTTTTTAAAGAATGTAAGCAATAACTCCTTGTCACTCAAGATTTTTTTCTTCATCTATCTTTCAAACTCTGATCTTTAATTTCTAAATAACTTGGTGGATATTGATGGCTTTTCCTTTTTTTTGTTATCTTAAGTAAAGCTACAGATTGAAGATACTGGTAGTTTAAAAACCTAATATGTGCGTGTGCATATATACTCTTTCCAAGACCTTACTGCTTTTTTATTTTATTTTAGCAGATAAATAGAATTCAAATGTAATTTAAAAGATTGAGGGGGCGGCCTCCTACCTAAGTTTTAACATATAGGTAGTACTGAATTTCACCAACCTAGGAAAATTTCAAAATAAATTTACTTCATTGCCAGCCAGTAGACTAGCTAAATATGTTTCAGTGTGCTTTTAGCCCATCAACTCAGTGAATCTTGGTGATTTATTCAGCACACTTTGTGATTAGTCTGTATCTGTCTGGGGTGGAAATTTATGTGATGAAAAAGCCAACAAGAAAAGATGACAGTGTTCCCATTTCCCCCTAGAAGACAGAATGTGTTTACTTTAAGGGTTAGCTGTAGTGAGGCTGGCCAAAAAGCAGAGAAAGGAGGGAGAAATCCCAAATAATTATGGTGTAAATGCTTTCTTGACTAATTTAAATGTAGTTTAAACTATTTTTGGCTTCTTTCAGTAGGAAATATGTCATAAAATGAGTTGGAGGACTTATTACCAGCAAATTTAGGAGGCAAAAGAGAGTTTTCTAGTGATGTAAGTTTTCTAGTGATGCAGAGCCGGGCGTGGTAGCTCATGCTTGTGTAATCCCAGCATTCAGGAGGCTGAGATAGGAGGATCATGTTTCGTGGACAGCCTCAGCTACTTAGTGAGGCCCCTTGCAACTCAATGAGACTCTGTTTCAAAAAATAAAGAATTAAAAAATAGGACTGAAGGTGTAGCTCGGAGGTAGAATGCCCCTGGGTCCATCCCCAGTACCACAATAAATAAATAAATAAATAAATAAATAAATAAATAAATAAATAAAGTTAAAACAGGTAAGACTTAACTGTTCAGAAGCCAGGCTAAATCTTCTCAGGTGCATTTGATATATTCATGCCAGTACAGCTTGATAAAGAGCATCATTGTGGTTCTATAAATTATACAGCTTGTTTTCCAGAGAAATATCACTCTATACTAAAGAGATTGAAATCAAAAGACCTTAAACACATTTTTAAATAATGGCACAGGCCCTCTTCATCTTCCCGGCTGGCAACAAGATTAGGATGTCAGGAGAGAAGTCCAGAGGGCTTTGTGAGCATTTCCCAGGGGCTGTGAGCCATCAGGAGGCAGGAGGGCCACAGCTGGGTTTATGTACAACTGAGATGCCATTTCCTTCTGCTGGATTGACGTCTCCCATGGTTTAAAGGTAACTTCAAAGGCAGCTACCTTGTCATTAGTATCAGAATGGCTACCTGTTTCCTACATTACCTCTTTTGTGTAACCTAAATTCTTTTTTTCCCTCCTCTTTTTTTAATTTTCTGAACCTAGAGGCATTCTACCCCCAAACTCTACCTCAGCCTGATTTAATTTCTTATTTGGAAACAGGGTCTCTTTAGGTTGCTGAGAATCTCGTAAAGTTGCCAAGGCTGGATCTGCGATCCTCCTGTCTCAGTCTTCCAAGTATTGAGATTACAGGCATGAATTACCATGCCTGGCTCTAGATTCTAGAAAAGTATAGAAAAAAAGGGAGAGTTGGGCGTGGTGGCGCACGCTTGTAATCCCAGCTGAGACAGGAGGATCGCAGTTCAGGGACAGCCTCAGCTACTTAGTCAGGCCCTTTGCAACTCAGTGAAACCCTGTTTCCAAATAAAGAATAAAATATAGGGCTGGGCATGTAACTCATAGGTAGAATGCCCCTGGGTTTCATTCAGTACTGAAGAAAAAAAAAAAGAATAAAGAAAGAAAGAAAAAGAAAGGGGAGAAACCATAAAAGATAATAATTATAAAATATAGGGAATTAAACTGGGCATGGTGACTCATGCTTTTAATTCCAGTATTTGGGAGATTGGGACAAGAGGATTGCAGTTTTAAGACCAGACTCAGGAACTTAGTGAGCCCCTTTGTTTTTGAGTTACATTATACCTTAAAACACTCAGAAAGTTGAAGTCCAAGGTCAAGTGTTCTGGGATTAGAGTTACGTAGTACTTTTTAAACTTCTTTATTGCCTGGGTGCATATATGTATTCATAACAGAAAGAGTCAGAGGCAGAGAACTATTACAATGGAAAGATATTCGAGAAGAGTCCACGACTGCTTCATTTCTCAAGGTGGGGATAAACCAATTATTCTCTATCTTTTAGAACTGTGATAGCAGTAGGGTATTATAAATGGTTTACACTAAAAAAGTATTAGAATACATTTTTTAATTTTTTAATGTATTTTTTTGCGGTATTGGGGATGGAAGCTGGAGGCATTCTATCTCTGAGTGACACCCCCAACCCTATTTTTTATTCTTTGTTTTGAAACACGGTCCCATTGAGTTGCAAAGAGCCTCGCTGAGTAGCTGAGGCTGTCCATTGACCATGATCCTCCTGTCTCAGCTTCCCAAATGCTGGGATTACAAGCATGCATCACCACGCCTGGCTAGAATACATTTATTTTATAAGCAGTTTTTGCCTCATCACATCCTAAATACTTATTCTGAGAAATTTAAGAATACTCTTATGTTTACTCTGCCTTTTGTATTTATTTAAAAACAACAAATTGGACATTATGGCATATGCCTGTACCTAGCTAATTGGGAGATAGAGGCAAGATTGAGGCCAGATTGGACAACATAGCAAGTCCCTGTTTCAATAAAACACAATAGCCAGATGTGGTCCACACCTGGAATCCCAGTACTTGGGAGGCTGAGATAGTAGGATTGCAGGTTCGAGGATAGCCTCAGCAACTTAGTGAGATAATCACCAACCTAGCAAAACTCCGATTCAAATAAAATAAATAAATAAAAGTGCTGGGGGTGTAGCTGTGAGGTAGAATGCTCCGGGTTCAATTGCTAGTATCACCCGAAAAAAAAAAAAAAATTAAAGAATTAGTTTGGGGATGTAGCTCAGTGTTAGAATACTTGCTTATATGCAGTATACCCTATTTCCAATCCCTGATACTGCTGAACGAATAAGCTTGTTGAATGACTATTTGTTCAAAACTTTATCAAATGTATTTTTACTTTTCACCAGTTCACTAAATTAATGTGTCAGATGAACTTCACTGGATATCTGATGCAGTTTGTCTAATTCCCAGAGCAAATTTATATTCAAACATAAGTAGAGAAAAAGACGGTTAACACAGATTTAGCAGAATTACTAAGTTATTTTCCCTCCAGTGTTTGAGTCTGCTTTTGATCATAGGAAAGCAAAATAGTCCCTTAAATTTAAGTGTTTTTTGATAGGATTGATTAAATGAGGTATAATCACTTACAATGTTTTGATAGTGAACGAATTAAACGTTCCCAGAATGGCTTCTCTAGACCCTAGCAATTAATCTGGTTGTTTATTACCCAACATTAAAGTATAAAACAAAAACAAAAACAAAAAAGAAAGGAGGAAAAAAAAAACCCCGAGGGATTTGTTTGTTCAGATTTAAGAAGGAAAGGCCAAGCCATCTTTATTTGCCTTCACAAGTCTGTGTTTTTATAGTATCTGTAATCCCCCGGGGCAATTTGTAGCCGAGTTTTGTTTCCTCCGAGTATTTATGCCTCTAGCTTACCACTTCAGTAATTTTCTTTCTTTTTTTTTTTTTCTACTGAATTCTGTGTTTTGTTTTCAAAAAACAATTGATGCCAGGAGACAGACAAGCAACACCTAGCTCAGAGGAGACTGCTGTGATTACTGCTGGAACAAGCCCAGAATAAAATCTTTACGTCCTTTCAAAGCATGGATTAGTGCTTTATCATATTCCTATAACTTCAGTTCCTTTCAACCTCCTCCAGAAAATGATGGAAAGTTTTTTTTTTTTTTTTTTTTTTAATCTCTAGCTTCTCTGTAGCCTATTAGCTTCTGCTCCGTTATGGAAAGGAAAAAAAAAAAAAAAAAAAAACACAGTCCCGGCACCCTATGAAACGCTGAATTGGACACGGTTCCTCAACATTGTTTGCTCCTTCAGTGTGATGGACACACACACTTAAAGAAAGAGCAGTAATACAGGTTTATGTATCTATCAATCCTGTCATGGTTGACAAAGTAATTTAGTAGTGTTGTTTTAGACTCAGAACCATCCGTTACTATGATTTGTGAGAGAGTGCCCGCTCCGGTTGTGGGAGCGTGGGGGTGGAGCGGCCTGCCGGCAGCACGCCTGCCCAGCGGCTTCAGCCTCCCTGCAGGGATGTGTTCTAGGTGACCGGCTGCTCCAGGCCTGGACGACTGATGCTCCCACTCAAAAAAATTAAGAACACCTTCCCCACAGTGCTCTGAAGTCCTTTTTATTAAGTAGGATTGGTTGTGGAAGGGGAAACGGATCATATAGTTCAGTCCATTTGAAAGAACCTGTCAGTTCATTATCACTGGAATGGAATGTCTAGACGTGTTCTTTGTGGTGGCCTTTTTTTTTTTTTTTTTAAAGCAGTGCCTTTTTAGCTATTCTTACTAAATCATTCATGGCTGCTGTGCTCACAATAGGCTTCGTGGGGCCTCATGTGATTTTTTTTTTTTTTTTCATCAAAGGCGCAGTGTTTTAGATGCTTAGACCATGGAGATTTGTGATTCCCCTTGTTATACGGTGAATGGTCATAGTTCACAGGCAGAAGTTAGGAAGTTGGCGAGTGACTAGTTTAGAGGCATCTTACTCACAAAAGTGGTGAGTTTTTAACATTTGTTTTACATGCAGATACTTTGTTTTAAACAAATTTCAACCTATCCCAGGTATACATCAATCTCTTTGTGCTAGGAAATTATTTGACATAGTATCAAATGTACGTACCAAAAATATTTCTCCATATAATGCAGCAATACTAAATATTACTTAAGATAGGTATGGTATCATATGACTACGGAAACCTGGCAAACAATTAAAAATTACTAACTTATATTTGGTCTCAGGATATATTTTAGTAGCAGAATTAGAAATATTATTTTTATTATTTGCATATTTGCATCAAGTGTTTACAACCATCTATATGTAAAGAACACTGTTCTCTGTTCTTGATTATTTAAATCAGATTTCAAGAGCTGCTATTCTAGGTCTCATAATTATAAAAGATGGTTTTTCTTTATGCTGGATATTGAACCCAGGGGCGTTCTACCTCTGAGTTATACCTCTAACCCTATTTTATTTTAGTTTTTGATGGTGCTAGGGTTTGAACTCAAGGGCATTCAACCTCCAAGCTGCACCTTCTGCCCTGTTTGTTTGTAGTACTGAGGATCGAACTCAGGGGCATTCTACCTCTGAGCTCTCCCTCAGCCCTGTTTTTTTTTTTTTTAATAGGGTCTCACTCAGTTGGGAAGGGCCTCACTAAGTAGCTGAGGCTGTCTGCAAACCTCAATCCTCCCGTCTCAATTACCCAAATGCTGGGATTACAAACGTGAGCTTCTAGCCTCGGTTCTCCTTATGTTAAATAATCTTTTTTTTATCGATCTCTTTCTACTCCAAAATCTATTTGGAAAACTATGGCAGTTTCTGCAATAAGCAGAAATTGGGAGTGGACACTTGTAATCCCAGCATTTAGGAGGCTGAGACTGGAGGATACCAAGTCGCAGACAGCCTCGGCTACTTAGTGAGGCCCTTTGCAACTCAGTGAGGCCTTGTTTCAAAATAAAGAATAAAAAATAGGTCTAGAGGGGGGATTCTAAGAGGTAGAAAGCCCCTGGATTCTGTCCTCAGTCCCGCAAAAAAAAAAAAAAGAAAAAAGAAAAGAAAAGTTATGTTCAGGGAGCATATATATAATTCCACACAGGACACAATGGAGCTTATCACTTGGGGGGGATACTAGGGATTTAACCCAAGGGCATCCTACCTCCAAGGCAAACCCCTGCCCTGGTGTATGTGTGTGTGGGAGGGGGTACTGGGGATGGATCCCTGGGGCATTCTACCTTTTAGCTACACTCCCAGATCTATTTTACTTTTTATTTTTAAGCAGGGTCTCACTAAGTTGCAGAGGGCCTCGGTAAATCCTGAGGCTGTCCGAGAACCTAAGATCCTCCTGTCTCAGCCTCCCAAATACTGGAACTACAAGCATGTGCCACAACACCTGGCTTACTCCTAGGCCTTTTTATTTTATTTTTTTTATTTTTTTATTTTTTTACATTTATTTGGGTTGAGGATGTATGCCAATGGTAGAGTGCTTGGATTGTATGCATAGACCCTGGATTCAGTTCCTAGCACCACAAAGAAACAAAACCAAAAACATTGGTTTTCTTTTTTTTTCCTTTTTTTATATTTAATATTATGTATATATATTTAAGATATTTCTACCACTGGCACATATTTATTTATTTATTTATTTTTCTTTTAACAATTTTTTATTGAACATAAATAGTATACATTTAAACTATATTTGGTGCCCTCTCCCCCACGCCCCCGTTTTCCCTTCCCCCCTCCCACCAATGGTTGTCCAGCTTAACCATGTCTTATTCATAATTTTACACATGTTCAGGTGTAGACCCTCATTAATCAAGATCAGCCTTCCTCCTCTCCTATCTTTCCATTCAAACTTAGCTAGTATTTCCACTCCATTATCTGGAGTCCCACTGGTATCCTCTGTGTTTCCTAGTTTGGGCATATTAGAGGAAACATATGTATCTTCTCCTTCTGTGCTTGGCTGATCTCACTTAACATAATATTCTCCAGGGCTTTCCATCTTCTTGCAAATGATATAATTTTGTTCTTCTTTATGGCTGAATAGAATTCCATTGTGTGTATTTCCCACAGTTTTGCTATCCATTCATCTGTTGATGGTGATCTGGTTTGGTTCCATATTTTGGCTATTACAAATTGTGCTGCTATGAACATAGGTATGCATTGTTGCTGTATTTCTCTGAATTCAACCCCTTTGGAAAGATACCTAGGAGTGGTATAGCTGGATCATATGGTGGATCTATTCCCACCTTTTTTAGGAATCTCCACACAGATCTCCATAGTGGTTGAACTAGTTTGCATTCCCACCAACAGTGTAAAAGAGTTCCTCTTTCCCCACATCCTCACCAGCATTTGTTGTTGTTTGATTTTTTTATGCTTGCCACTCTGACTGGGGTTAGATGGAATCTCAGTGTAGTTTTGATTTGCAAGGCCTTTTTATTTTTTATTTTGAATCAGGGTCTCTCACTAAGTTTCTGAAGCTGGTCTCAAACTTGCCATCCTCAAGTCTCAACCTTGGTACTAGGATCATAGGCTTGTACTACCATGCTGGGATCTTAGATCTTTTCTTAAAAGTGCAAAGATCCAAACTGGGCACTCCTTTAATATTAGTAATTGGGAGGCTGAGACAGGAGGATCATGGGGCCAGAGCTAGCCTCAGCAACTTCTTAGTGAGATCCTGTTTCAAAATGAAAGGTAAAAAACAGGGCTGGGAGGTAAAGCTCAGTAATATAATGCCCCTGGCTCAATCCCCAGTACTCCCTGCCCCCCCCCAAAAAAAAAACACATACACACCAGAAACAATCTAGGGCTGGGGGTGTAGCTCAGTGGTATAACTCAAGGCCCTGGGTTTGATTTCCTGTGTCAAAAAGAAAAGAAAGAGCATGGTGACACAAGCTTCTAATATCAGCATTTGAGGAGGGTGAGACTAGAGGATTACAGTTTGCCAACAGCCTCAGTTACTTAGTGAGGGCTTCTGCAACTTAGTAAGACCTTGTTTCAAAATAAAGAGTAAAAAGAAATAGGGCTAGTCATATAGCTCGGAGGGAGAATGACCCTGGGTTTCATACCCAGTATTGCCAAAAAAAAAAAAAAAAAAGGAAAAATATAGAAACTATTTACAATTTATCTATTGTTTGAAAATATCTGAGAAGAGATGAGGGGTGGCTCACATTTTTTTAGGGGTGCATTAACAGTTAAAGTTAGTTTAACAACTTACTTGACCAGTTTTTAAGAAAGCTGTTGGGGGTATCTTATTCCTTGATTTTTTTTTTTTTTTAAGTCTCATATCCCTCCTTTCATATAAACCATCTCTGGCATAGTTTTTGTTGTTGTTCTTGTTTTACTTTGGAGTGTAAGCATGTCCATACATCTGTCTGGGGAATCTTAAAAGCTCTTATCCTACAATTCTGGGCGTGGAGGTAGACCTTGAGACAGTTGCCCAAAGGGTATGATGCTTCTGAGGAAGTAATATTGCTGGTACCTTTATACCTCTTCCAGCCGAACAGGCACACCCAGGCAGTATGAGCCTGTTCTTGGAACAGGCTTAGCTGTTTAGGTAAAATTACTTCATGAGCACAGAATACAATTAATTTGATGCCAAATCATTGTTCAGCCAGGCTTTTGGTCTCCTCTAATCTGTCTCATAGAAATGATGATTGTAGTGTTTTTACAGAAATGCCTGTATTTATTTGTAGGGCAGTAACTTTAACATGCATTAATCTTATTTCTTCCTCATAAAAATCCCATGAGAGTTTTTGGTATGTTTCATGAAATCTGTTTAGTATTTACGTCTAACAGAAAAAGCTGGGTATGGAAGTACATGCCTGTAATCTCAGTACTAGAGAGGTGGAGACCTGAGGATCAAAGGTTCAAGCCCAGTCTTAGTAACTTGGTGAGACCTGCAAGAATGTAGTTAGACCCTTTTTCAAAATAAAAAGTAATAAGGTCTGGGAATGTAGCTCAAAGGTAGAAATCCCAGCCGGGTGTGGTGGCCCACGCTTGTAATTCCAGCGCTTGGGAGGCTGAGACAGGAGGATTGCCCAGGTTCGAAGCCAGCCTCAGCTACTTAGTGAGGCTCTCAGCAACTAAGTGAGACCCTGTTTCCAAATAAAATGTAAAATAGGTCTGGGAGTGTAGCCCTGAGGTAGAAAGCCCCTGGGTTCCACCCCCAGTACCACACACACAGAAAAATGGTTAGAAAGTCCCCAGCATCACCACCACAAAGAGAGCCCAGCACCACTAAGACAGAGAGAGGTGGGGGGGGGGATAGAGGAAAAAGAGAGCAAGCACAAGTGTTCATTGGTGGCGTCTGCAGGGCAGGCAGCCTGTGGTGGGCTCAGTGGGTGGTGCTGTCCCCTGATGTCCTGGAACTTGTGTACCTAAGATGCAGAGAGGATGCAGAGGCGGTACAGATAGTTCTGGGAGTGTCAGGAACACCTGGGCAGTGTGGGGGGTAAGGGAGTGATGAGGAATGTTTTCCAAAAGATGGTTTTTCATCTGCAACCTGGAGGCTGTGTAGGAGTTACCCCGACACAGAGGCTTCCAGGCAACAGCAAGAGGTTCTCACACAAAAGGTTTTCAGGCAAAACAGTGGTGATTTATTTAGCCAGTTTTGGCTAGGTCAGCAGCAAATAGATGTTGAAGACTGAGCAGTAATCTCAAAGTGACAGATTTGAAGGAAAATCACATAGATATTCATGTTAATATTTTAAGAATGAATTTTGCACATGGAGAACCTATTGAGATTTACCGCTGCCACGCTATTAGGGAGTACCTTGATAGCGAGCGTTGGCAGTGCGTATTATCATATATCGGTACCTTTTGATAGTTTTTAAAAGCTCCATGTTTTCTCATTTGACCTTCATGCCAGCCCTGTGAAGTGGTTAGGTTTGGTAATATTATCCCTTATCACATTGAGGAAATACTCCCCAAGAGGTTGAATCGCGTCCAAAATTGCAGCGCGAGCCTTCTGTGGAGCCAGAGCAGGAATCCAAGCCCTTTTGGCTCTTCTGCAGCAAGCTGCCTTTGTGCTCCCAGTATTTCCTGGTTAGTGATAACTAAGCCTTTTTGAGAATAGCATTGTTATAAAATTGCTGCTCTGCTGAAACTTGAGAGGCTTAAAACACCAGATTGCCAGGAGCCTCCCAGTCTCTGTGGTAAGGTGCGTTTTTTTCCATCTCGCTCCCTTTGGTTTATTGAAACAAACTGTGTCATGCTCTAGGAGACAGTTAAGGTGTGTTTTACTGGGGTACCAATGCATTTCCCGACTTCTGCAGCGTCATTGCCGGAGGAAGAAGCCATCAGACTCAGCCCAGTGCTGCTGCCGTCTCTGGTCTGAAGCACTAGTAGTAGTAAGAGGCCGTTAAGTGTGAACACCCAAATGCCTCTTTGTAGAAACAGATGAAATCACTGCTCCTTAAAAAGTGATTTAGGTCATGCCTAGGAGTCCAGGAGTCATGCCCCCGCCTGAGGTGCTGATGCGTTAGTCTCCCGCTTTAGGAAAACCAATGTGACAGGATTGAAGCCAGGCTCAGCCACTTCAGAACTTTTGTGTGGCCTTAGACATGCAGCTCTAGTCTCCTTGTTTTAAAAACTGGGATAATTCCTACTGCAGAGACTGACCTTAGAACTCAATAGAGCCTTACACAACATGCCCTGAAACATTTTGGTTTTGTTTTAAAGTTTCTCTAGTAGGAATTTATCTTAAAGTGGATGGGTATGTTTAGTGTGGTAACTTCCCCTTTCTGCCAAGCTAATGATTGATTTTTAATGATCTCTGGTATCAAATTGAGATATTAATAATGTAAGTACAGAGTTTAACACGTCGAATACTTTTAGTAAGTAGCTGCTATCATTTTTTAAAATTTATTTTTATTGGTGCATTGTAATCATGTATCACATTGGAATACAAGACTTGAGAGGATATACAAGCACACATCATCCAATTAGCCCTCATCCAGTCTCCATCCTATTCCCTCCCCCACATTTTTTTTTAATTGAATAGAATTATGGTTCCTGCCTTAAGACCATCCCAGTGGGGGCGTGAGGTCTCTAGGTTGGTCTCTAGATGAGAAAACAGATGTGCATCTACAGATAGCCAGGAGGGGAGAGCCTGCCCGCCCGGGCCTAGATGAAGAGTGTGAGATAGCAGATTTGTGGTCAAGTTCAGTCTCTTTATCATTGAGGGAGAACACTGCAGAGTTAAGAGCCTGCAAACTCGATATTCTTGATTCATGCAAGTATTATAGATGTTTGTTGCTGCCTTTTTTTTTTTTCTTTTTAACCATCTCTTATTTTTTAGAAGGTCTTGAATCTCAGTTGTGCTGCAGAGAGGCCTGGCCAGGACTGGTGGTTTCCTCTTTGGCTATGATTGCAAAGGGAGAGCCTGGCTCTGCTTGGTAGGAGGGCAGTACTCAGCTAGAGAACCTATGGGGAATGTGAATTTTTAAGAAAGGGATTGGAATTAAATAGTCCAGCTACCCCTCCCCTGTGGGAAGGTGCCTTCCAGTGGCAGACTTGGAGGCACCAAGTTATACTTCATTAAACAAGGCAACCTGTTAATGTGTTCTTTCTCTGTAACCGCAACCCAAATAAATGTCTATTCTCTAATTTGCCTCTAATTTGGGTGGAGAGAAAAGTGCAGCTCTGAATCTCAGGTAAGTGGACCATGAAATGGGTGCATACTATTTAGATAGTCTTGTAACCTCCCTGTTTTAGTTATTTAAATTTTGTGTGAGTGAGACTGGAGTTTGAACCCAAAGATATTCCATCCCTGAGCTAGGTGTACCCCAGCCATATTTTATTCTGTTATTTTGAAACAAGGTCTCACTAGGTTGCCAAAGCTAAATTGTGATCCTCCAGTCCTCTGGTCTCAGGCTTATCTCAAGTACTAGGATTAAAAGCAGGCACCACCACTCCTAGATTATCCTCCCCACCCCTCTGGTTTTTTTTTTTTGCCGGTCTGGGGATCGAACCCAGGGGCATTCGAACACCGAGCTACACCCCCTGCCTTATTTTTTTTTTTATTATTTTTATTTTGAAACAGGGAAGGCCTCACTAAGTAGTTGAGGCTGTTCATGAACCAAGATTCTCAGGTCTCAGCCTCCCAAATTCTGGGATTACACAATTGCGCCACCACCTCCAGCAGATATCCTTCTTTTAAATATGGGTTTAAGCCGGGCGTGGTGGCGCACGTTTGTAATCCCCGTGCTTGGGAGGCTGAGACAGGAGGATCGCACGGGTTTGCAGCCAGCCTCAGCAACTTAGTGAGACCCTGTTTCCAAATAAAATATAAAAAATAGGTCTGGGGGTATAGCCCAGAGGTAGAAAAGCCCCTGGGTTCCATCCCCCATAGCGCACGCGCGCGCGCACACACACCCACACACCCAGAGTGTGAACACATTAAAAAAAAAAAGCTACTTAAATATTGGTGCGCACAAAAGGTGTTGTTTTTTTTTTTTTTTTTTTTTTTTTTTTTTTTTTTTTCCCCCCAGTATGGGGAATTGAACCCAGGGGCATTCTACGTATAACCTACAGCCCCAGCCTTATTTTTTATTCTTTATTTTCAAACAGGGTCTCATCAAGCTGTGGGGAACCTCACTAAGTAGCTGAGACTAGCCAGGAACTCATGATCCTCCTGTCTCAGCCTTCCAAGTACTGGGATTGCAAGGGTGTGCCACCATGCCCGCCTCACACAGGTTTTTTGGAGTAAAAGAGCATTAACTCTTTTACTCTTGAGTAGTAAGGGAGAAGAATATAAAGCAAATGCTAACATTTGGAAAATCTAGTGAGGGGTTTGTGGAATTTCTCTTAGTATCTTAGCAGTTTTTCTTGTGTGAAATTGTTTTTAAAGAAAAAATGTTAACAGTGTATTATTTTGCATTTCTTTCCATGCAGGCACATGTATATTTATGCTGTGAAGTCTGCACAACATAGTATTGTGTGGATGTATTGTATTTAGCTAGAGTCCTATTGCTGGACATTTGTGCATTTTCAGTTATTTGCTCTTACAAAGAGGGTTGCTTGGAGATCCTTCCTTCTTTCTTTTCTACCTACACATACTTGCCTACCTACAGAAAGAACCCATGGCCTCATTCAGGCAAGACAAGTTCTCTGCCATTGAGCTATAGCCCAAGCCCCTTTTAAAAAAAAATTCTATTTTGAGATGGGTCTCACTAGTTTGCCTAAGCTGGCCTCAGATTTGTACTTCTGCCCCCTAAGTAGCTGGTCACATAGGCATGTGCCACCATACGTGGCCGAGATTCTGGATTCTGTGTGTATTTGGAGGGAAGTACTGGAGATTGAACCCAGGGGCATTGTACCTCTGAGCTATATCCCCAGCCCTTTAAAAAAATTATTGTTATTAATGTTATTGTTATTGTTGTTTTGTTTTGAGATAGGATTTTGTTAGATTGCTTCAAGTCTCCCCGAAGTTGCTGTGCTCCCTTAATTGCCCTTTTACAAGCTGTGGGGAGATTTTCTCCCCCTCATTCCAGCCTGCTTCAGCATCTCACTGGGTGCCAGGTATTTTGATTGGACTCTCACTTCAGCGGCAGCTGAACTCCAACCTGCCGTCCTCCTGTCTCAGCCTCTCAAGTGCTGGGATTACAGGCAAGCATCACCCAACCTGGCTGGGCTAAGATCCTTAAGTATGATGTATCCTCATGTAGTTGAAGTGAAATCCTTTCTCATTCCACTTCGACACACTCAGATTCTCATGGGACTCAGGAAAATTTACAGTAATTACTCCAACTAACTTGAACTTAAACTTGACTTAGAACTTTAAATGGATTAACTGGTGACTGTTATTACATATCTGGATAAGGTAAATATTGCTAATCTGCATATCCTCTAAAATTTTTTCTCTAGTCCTGGTTCATCCTATGGAATAAAACTTAAAAAGCCTTTGATAACATGAAACACATTGGACAAATGTTGAGTAATTAGAAAGACCAGAGCTGGCTGTGGTGGCGCACGCTTGTAATCCCTGCGCTTGGAAGGCTGAGACAGGATGATCGCACAGGTTCAAAGCCAGCCTCAGCTACTTAGTGAGGCTCTCAGCAACTTAATGAGACCCTGTTTTTAAATAAAATATAAAAATAGTTCTGGGAGTATAGCCCGGAGGTAGAAAAGCCTCTGAGCTCCACCCCACACACACATAAAAAAGAACAGAATAAAGTTTTTTAGCAGTTTGAAAGTGTAGCTTTCTGACCTCATTTCAGTCTTTTGCAGACTGTGGGCAGATTTTACCCGCCCTTATTCCAAAGTGCGTTAACATTTCACTGCGTGCCAGGTATTTTGATCGGACTCTCATTTCAGCAGCAGAAAGGATGAGGGGACTATTTGCTCAGAGTCAATATAATTACATGCTCTGTTCTATTGATTCAACATCTAATTGTTATTTTTCTAATGATACATGTAAAAAATTGAAACCGTGGTCTATAATTATGTTTTACCCTCAGGTGGAAACAGCATTCCTTTCCGTATCTGACGTTTGTGCTAAAATCCAACACTAACGTTAAGTTTTTAGGCATCCTTTAATAGTTTTGAAAACCAAAAGCAGGTCTAGTCACGTGCAGAATATCTGAGGATGGGTCCTGTGGGCGCAACTGATGGGACGAGACCCTCAGGTGTCCTTGGTTATGCCTACGAGCCTCTTCGGGACCTACGTCAGCAATGACACACTGCTGAAATGTCAGGGAACCATTTCCAGGACATCACCGTGTTTTAAACATACACCTAGACTGATGTGTCCATTGGATTTAATTATATAACAGTGCGAAGGTTGTCAAAGTTTTTTCTTTTCCTTATTACTTAGAGCAGATTCGAATGAGGGAAATGGTGGATTAATGAGCCCTGAATTATAAATTAGGAACCAATGCCATTTTAAGTTATATTCTTTTTTGTTTTCTTTGTACTGGGGCTTGAACTCAGGGGCATTTTACCTTAAATTACCAGCCCTTTTTATTTTTATATTTAAACCAAGTCTCATTAAATTGCTGAAGGTTTTCCTAAATTGCTCAAGCTGGCCTCAAATCTGATATTCCTGCCTCCGCCTTTCAAGTACTGGGATTATAGGTGTGTGGCACCATGCCTGGCATTAAGTTACAGTCTTAAATTTGAGATGAGAAGAAGGGCCAGAATCTCTCCCCTCTACTTGCTAGCTGTGAGGTAGGCATTAGACTCAGAGAGGGCAAAGCAGTGCTGTGTGCAGGGAGCAGCAGCACTGAGAATGGCCTGTAGACGACCCCAAGAGTCCCTGCCTCATTGACACAAAATAAAAGTTGCTGTGCCATCGGAATTCATGGAATCGTGGGATGTTGTGTGTCCGAGAAATTATTGTTTGGGATTTTATTTTTCCATTTTCTTTGCACTTAGAAACTTGTAGACCATGGTGGTGGTAGTGATAAGGCAAAGGTATTGGCAGCTGCTGTCATCTATTTAGCCTCGGGATAAGGAAGAGCCATAAATAATGTTTTTTTTTTTTTTCCAAGATATTGACTAATCTTCCTTCCCCATAAATTTCTTGCCCTGGGAAAATTTGGTATGCACCTACATATATGTATGTGTACAATAGAAGTTGAAAACTGACTTGAGTAGGGTGGGAGACATTTTTAACTTTAAAATGAATTTTGGGCCGGGCGTGGTGGCACACACTTTGTAATCCCCGCGCTTGGGAGGCAGAGACAGGAGGATCACGCAGGTTCGAAGCCAGCCGCATGCTCTGGCTTAGGAGACCCTGTTTCCAAATAAAAATGTAAAAAAGGTCTGGGAGTGTAGCCTGGAGGTAGAAGGGCTTCCTGGAACCCTAGTACCACCAAAAAAAAAAAAAAAAAAAAAAAAAAAGAATTTTGGTAGGTCGGAATATTTTTATTTTTATTTATTTATTTATTTAGTGGTACTGGGGATTGAACCCAAGGGAATTCTACCTCTGACCTATAGCCCGGGCCCTTTTGTTTTTTGTTTTGAAACAGGGGTCTCTCTAGGTTGCTAAGAGTCTAGCTAAGTAGTTGTGGCTGGTTTAGAACCTGGGATCCTTCTGTCTCTGCCTCCCAAGTACTGGATTATATAGGAGTGTGCCATCACCCCTATAATCCTATAACCCACGCCTGTAACCCTATAATCCACACCTATAGCCCGCTTTTTTTTTTTTTTTCTGCATCTTTTATTCCCCTAGAGGTACTAATAAGCTATTTCTTCAATATACAGGCTTTTCCATTGGTTAACTTTTGACCCAAGGGTCACAGTCTGCACAGTCTCTGCCTTCTCATGTCAGCTCCCTAACCTCAGCGTGTACAGGTGAGCCCTGAGCCCAGCCAGCCTGGGATGGCCTTGCTGAACCGACACCAGCGTCCGCCATCACCTCCACTCCGGACATTGCTTCCTTGCTAATCTTGTCCTTCTTCTTACTTCAGCAGACTTACTCCAGTGACGTCCACTGTGTCGAAGAGATTTTGAAGGTGAGTTTGTTGTTACTGCTTAGCATTTAAAGGAATATTTAAGCGAGTAGACATGTATCTATAAACTTTTACTTTTCTTTTGGTACGAGAGATTGAACTCAGGTTAATTTTCCCCCAAGCCACACCTTCAGGCCCATTTAATTTTTTATTTTAAGCAGAGTCTCAGTAAGTTGCTAAGGGCCTCGCTAAGTTGCTGAGGCTGGCTTTGACACCTGTGATTCTCCCGTCTCAGCCTCCTAAGTCCTGGGATCACAGGCTGCATGCATCACCACGCACATCATATAGTTTACTTTAATGGACAGTTACCATTCCCAACCCTCTTACACCTTCAGTAGCACAATCAACCAGAAGGGTAACAAAGGGAGGCATAGAACATGACTGGATTCTCTAACAGGTTTTATTATTAAAATGAAGTTTACACACTCACTGCAAGTTATTCGGACTAGAGTTTCATGGCATCTCTCAAGTTTTTCTGGTTGTCTACACAAACCCAGAAGAGCTGTTCACTTCCCAGAGAGGAAGTTTCTTGTATTGATGTTGGATGGGAGGCACCATTGGTTAAACTGGGCTAAATCAATACCTCTTACTCTGTTCAGTAGGAAACATCTAGCATGTATATAGCTTCTTCTTTGTGGATTTGTGAGATTTTAAAGGGACAAATATAGGAAAGAATGAAAAGTAAATGGACATCTTTTAGTCTAACTTAAAGGCCGTTCTCCCCTCCCCAAACCCCAGCTGCTTTTGAAAGCTGGGCTTGGTAATGCAAGTCTGTAATCCCAGTACTTGGGAGGTTCAAGGCTAGCCTGGGCAACTTAGTGAGACTCTCAACAACCTAGCCAGAGATTCTGTTTTAAAATAAAAAGAACTGGGGGTGTAGCTCAGAGGTAGAATGCTTCTGAATTTAATCCCCTCAGTGAACACACACACACACACACACACACACACACACACACGGATTATTTATTGCTAATTTATGGAGACTATTCCATGAACTTTTGTGATTCTTCTAGAAATAAATCATTGACTACATTACCACTTGTTCAGGTTTTTTTTTTTAACACAAGGATGACAAATTGCTTCTGGAATTCAACTCTACGGGAAAAAAGTATATATTCCTCCTGAACTGACATGTTTTCTTTTCATCAGAGAAGAACTATATAAACTATTATGTATCCTGTTTTGGATTTAATTTTTAGGAAATCTAGAGCTTTTAATGCTCAAATACAGTAACTATAATAGGGCTTTGTATATCTTTCATCTTCTATGGCTTATAAGTCGGTTTTGATGATAATTCTTGCTGTGTTTTATTTTGAAGTAGAAGACAAGCTTTGTAAAATGTTCTCACTATATTGTCTTATTGGTTACTATTTTGTGTTTTATCTTTTCAGTTGTGAACTCTTTGACAGAAGCAGTATCTAGCCAGTTCTTTGGAAAACATCCATCATAATTTTAATTTTCTGGTTTTATTTTCTTGTTTTTCTTTCTTTGTGTGTGTGGGGGTCACTGGAGATTGAAGCCAGAGGCATTCTACCTCTGAGCCACACACCTCAGCCCTTTATATTTTTGTTTTGAAACAGGGTCTTACTTGAGATTTTCACTAAATTGTTTAGGCTAGTCTTGAACATCTGGTCCTCCTGTTTCATCCTCCCAAGTACTAGGATTACAGGTATAGCTGTACCACCACGCCCAGCTCATTTTATTTTATAATCGTTGGTTCCTTCTTTTTTATTTAGAGAGTTCTGAAAAAGTTTTCTCTAAGAAAACATACTTTGAACTGCTAAAGCTGAGAAATTTTTGCCAGCCCCCAAAAAATGATATTGATAATAAACAATTACCTTGATCCAGTATTTGCATAATTTATTCCCTCTATTTCTGAAATTCATAGGCATAGTGAGTCATAAAAATAATAAATAGCTGGGCATGGTGGTGCACGCTTGTAATCCCAGCATTCTAGAGGCTGAGACCAGAGGATCGTGGTTCGTGGACAGCCTCAGCTATTTAGTGAGGCCCTCCGCAACTTAGTGAGACCCTGTTTCAAAATAAAGAATAAAAAAATAGGGCAGGGGGAGTAGTTCGGAGGTCGAATTCTCCTGGGTTCCATCCCCAGACCCCCCCCCCAATAATAAATGACATGATTATAAAATGACCTTAAACTGGGTTTGGTGGCACATGCTTGTAATCCTAGCATTCGGGAGGCTGAGACAAGAGGATCACAGTTTGTGGCCAGCTGCAGCCACTTAGTGAGGCCCTTTGCAACTCAGTGAGACCCAGTTTCAAAATAAAGAATAAAAAATAGGGCTGGGATATAGCTCAGAGGTAGAATGCCTCTGGATTCTATCCTCAGTACCACACACACAAAAAAACCCTTAACATTTTTTCTGAATTTTATTTGATTTTTTCTATGGTTATTTCTTAGTAATTGCAACAATAGAGATTTATTTTCATCTTCATATTTAAATGCTTCTCTTCGTTGTTGTTGTTGTTGTTGTTTGTTGTTCCTTTTGGTGGTACTGGGGATGGAACCCTCTACCTCCGGGAGATACTCCCAGACCTATATTATATTTTATTTGGAAACAGGGTCTCTTAAGCCAGTGGGGCTGGCTTCGAACCTGTGCGATCCTCCTGTCTCTGCCTCCTGAGCGTGGGGATTGCAAGCGTGCGTCACCATGCCCGGCTTCTCTTAGGTTTTGACATATGTTAATATAAGACATATCACATTCCTTCTTTTGTTGTTTATATTATAGCACTAGACCGTTGTGTTTTTTTCATTTTTTCTTTTGTTCTGGACAGTGAAGCCAAGGGCATTCAACTTCTGAAATAATATTTATTTATTTATTTATTTATTCATTTATTGGTGGTACTCGGGGATGGAACCCAGGGGCTTTCTACCTCCAGGCTACACTCCCAGCCCTATTTTTATAATTTATTTGGAAACAGGGTCTCAGCAACTAAGTTGCTGAGAGCCTCACTAAGCAGCTGAGGCTGGCTTCTAATCTGTGTGATCCTGTTGTCTCAGCCTCCCAAGCGCGGGGATTACAAGCATGCGCCACCACGCCCGACTATTATTTTTTATTGTGAAACAGTATTTTACTAAGTTTTTGTATTCTCTGGCTTCAAACCTCCAGTCCTCCTGTCTCAGCCTCCCAAGTACTGGGATTACAAGTGTGCACCACCACACTGGGCTCAGAAAAGCATTTCTAATTTAATAAACTCATTCATTGTCTCTCGCCTTTCATCTAACACCAATTCATTGAGGTCTCTCTGACCTTCAAATGCTAGAGTTGAAGTGCTTAATCAAGCAAAGGGGCTGTGTTCTCATTTGGAAGTCATAAACTGAGAAGGCAAGTCGAAGGCGGTCCAGAACTGCGGAGGCTTGAAGGGCCTTTTCTTAGTATGGACTGTGAATCCGGACCCCGCTCTGTCTGTGACCTCACTGAAGTCCTTACCAACCTTCCCTCATTGTGATACAGAAACTGGCCTCTCCCTCAAGATTCCCGTTCTTATCTTGTAGCATCAATTTAAGATTGCCAGGACTCCAAGTATAGAACTTTCTGTTGGGTGAGAGAGGCAGCAAATAGTTCCCAGCAGTGATGGTCAAACAAAGGAGACTAGTTTGCTTCTCCAAGGCAGTATTTAGGGTGGAAGTGTTCTAACAAAGAGGATGCTGCAGCCTATCGCTCCCTCTGGTTGATGGGGTAAGTGGATGCTCTGTGAGCAACTGGGAAATGGTTGTACTCGAGGGTCAGAAAGAGCGCCCCCAGCGGGCGGGTGGCGGCAGCTGGCGTTTCCCACTCACAGTGGCATTGGCTCAAGGGCCTGCTGGGCAATCATTGTGCTGGGAAAGATGGAGCTCAGTGCAGCAGTCCAGTGATGCTGTATAATAAATGGTAGCGTTGTTGCATGTTTGTCCGTTTATTTAAAAAATACTCATTGAGCCTACAAATCAGCTTCCTAGGCACTGGAATCCTGCAGTGAAGGATTACTCTCATGTGGGTCAAGGTGGGAAGAAAATGCAAACAACTTATCATTGGGCTCTGAATCAGGCCGCAGGCCAGTGAACAGAGGCAGAGTGGGTGGAACTTCCCTTGGTATTGGGAAAAGTTGGTGTGCCTGTGAAACCTCGCAAACTGGACCCTGTCTGGAGCAAAATGAGCCAGGAGGCGAGAGGCCCAGAAGGCAGGGCTTAGGCCATTTGGCTCTGTCCATGTGATAAGTCATCCCTGAGGTAGGGAGCCAAGCCATGAGCGGGGAGTTCTTTCTGGACAGCCTCCTGTCCTTAGTAACAGCCACAGTTCTCCTCATGCCTACCTCCCCCTGGTAAGTTAGGCTTTAGGGAAGTATGTATATTCTTTTACTACTATTAGGGAACCTCTTAGGGTCTGAAAGAAGTTATGCACTTTCCAACTGCCTAATTTAATAGCTGGGACAGCCTTAGACACTGAGAGTAGCAATGAATCTTACTTTGGGATAGTTGGTGACACTGATATTTTAAAGAAGTTCTTGGAAAACATAAGGGTGATGCTTTCAAACACCTCCTATATTAATTATTATATTTTTGTATAGTTGCATTGTAATAGTTCTATACCCTAAGCTATTATCAAATAAGTAAAACTGCAAAGTCCACTTCTTGTTGGAGTACTGAAATTCTTTTAAAATTAGTCTTTGAAAATTTAAAGTTGTAATGTTTTCTATTTGTTAAGTGCCTTCTGGACACTGCATTGAAGCACTTGACTTAAGCTACCCTAACAATACTTGAAGAAATAAGCGATCCTAGTCCGCATCTTAGAACTGAGGCCCAGAGTCCAGGCAACGTTCCTGGGCTGCTAAGGCCAACTTAGGTCAGAATTAGAATTCCGATCCAGGTATGTCTTAGCACAGAACTCCATGAAGTGCAGAAACAAAGCCAGTGGTGATTCAGCAAGTACGAACATCGCTTCACCTTTAACAAAAAGGACTCAAAGCCCAAGTCAGCGTGGGTGTGTCACTGTATGAGCGCTCTGCAGTCTCTCCTGGTGTGGTGGCGATCCACAGAGCGGCAGTGGGGAAGTAAGGGAAGAAATACAAGGTGGGAAGTGCAAGTCCTTGCTCAGCGCCGGCTCCACTTGTCACAAGATCACTTGGCTTCTCCGTGGAAATGGAGAAGCCAGCCAGCACTCTTTCACTTTTTTTCTTTTCGTTTTCTTTCTTTCTTTTTTTTTTTTTTTTTTTTTGGTACTGGAGTTTAAACCCAGCCCTACCCCTTGCCTGATTTTATTTTTTGTTCTGAAACACAGTCTTGGGTGGCTGAGGCTGTCCTCAAAACTATGGTCCTCCTGTCTTGACCCCTCAAGTACTAAGTTTACAGTACTTTCGCCAGCACTTAATTTTATGTATGTATGTATGTATGTATGTATGTATGTATGTACTTCTTTATTTTTGTGGTACTGGGGATGGAACCCAGTGGCATTCTTCCTACAAGTTACACCCCCAGCCCTTATTTTTTATTCTTTATACTGAAACACGGTCTTACTGAGTTGCAAAGGGCACTCACTACTAAGTAGCTGAGGCTGGCTGCAAAGCTGTATCCTTCTGTCTCAGCCTCCCAAATGCTGGGATTACAACCATGCACCACCATGCACGGCTATAGCCAGCACTTTTTTTTTTTTTTTTTTTTTTGTGATACTGGGGATGGAACCCAGGGGTCTTCTACCTCCGACCTACACTCCAGACCTATTTTATATTTTAATTGGAAACAGGGTCTCTTAAGCCAGCTGAGGCTGGCTTCGAACCTGTGCGATCCTCCTGTCTCAGCCTCCCAAGCGCGGGGATTACAAGCGTGCACCACCACGCCCAACCTAGCCAGTGCTTTAAAAAGTAAAAGGTATCAAGTGGCGCACGCTTGTAATCCCAGCATTCGTGAGGCTGAGACCCGCGGTTCACCGACACCCGCCACAACTTAGTGAGACCTCATTTCAAAAATAAAAGAAAAAATAGGTCTGGGGGGTGTAGCTTGGAAGTAGAATGCCCCTGGGTTCCATCCCCAGTGCCGCAAAAAAAATTAAAAGGGTACCGAGTGTTAAGATGCATAGCGTGCTCTACAGGTGAAATAATGCAGCACCACCTGGGCTCAGCAGCTTGCTGCAGAGAGTTGCCTGTGGATTGTTAAGCCAGTTTGCCAGGCAGGCGTGACACGTGGCGAGCAGTTTCTTTCTCTTACTCTGGGAGGACAGAGGCCCGCTGCTCTGTCCTGCTCAGTCTTCAGCTTCCCCTGTGGCCTTGACCCATCACTTTGGACCCCAGTTTTCTCCTTTGTAAAATGTGGGAGTTGAAGTCAATGATCTTCAATATTATTTTAATCGTTTTTTAAAGTAAGTAAGAGTGTGTGTGTGTGTGTGTGTGTGTGTGTGCGTGTGTGTGCGCGCGCGCGAGAGAGAGAGAGAGCATACTCGTATTTATTTGCAATTAGACACACCTTTTGTCAGATACACCTGTTTCCCAGGAGTAGTTGTTAGTGAAGTAAAATAAAATTCATGAAAATGTTAGCCAGGCCTGATGGCGCAGGCTTGTAATCTCCCCGCGCTTGGGAGGCTGAGACAGGAGGATCGCGCAGGTTCGAAGCCAGCCTCAGCTATTTAGTGAGGCTCTCAGCAGCTTAGTGAGACCCTGTTTCTCACCAACTTAGTGAGACCCCCCCACAAAAAAAATTCATGAAAATGCTTAGGATAATTCATGTCAACATAAATGTATTAGTTTGTAAGTTTTAGAATTCTTGCCTTTAACCATGAAAATTGTAAATAAAAATTGAACTTTTTTTTCTCTTAATGGAAAAGGAAGCTAATTTTTAAGGTACTTTTTCTCCAAAAAAAAACTTCTTATGTGCTAGTAGTGTGTCTCAGGGAAGGGTCAAATCCATTAAAGCTATCCCTAGTGAAACAAGTGGCCTGAATTACTTGTTTGCTTAAGTCAAACAGGAAAGCTTTTCTCCCTTTGAACTTCAATAATTCCAGGAAATGTAGTAAAGAGGCTGAAGGAGAGGGGGAGCATCAAGTGGAAGCAGTTTTCCACTCTTCCAGGGACACTCGATACAGTTTAAATGCATTATAAAATCCACACTGAATTCATTCACTTTCTATCCTCTTGGTTTTCTTCTAAAAGCTCATTTTATTTTTCAGTTTTTAAGCGAGAGATCTTCAGTTTGAACATAACCCATTTTGTAGGAATTTTCAAAAAAAAGTACATGGGGTAACTCTTAAGAGAGTTATCATTGTACATTTTTTTTTTTTTTTTTGCAGTATTGGGGGTGGAACCCAGGGGAATTCTATCTCTGAGCTACACCCCCAGCCCTATTTTATATTTTTTATTTTTTTATTTTGAAAGAGGGTCTCACCAAGTTGCAAAGGGCCTAAGTAGCTGAGGCTGGCTGCAATCCTTCTGTCTCAGCCTCCGAAATGCTGGGATTACAAGCGTGAACTACCACGCGCGGCTCTCATTGTACTTTTTATTTGCCATCAATTTGCTCTACATTAAGTTCAAAATTTAAGCCGGGCGTGGTGGCGCACGCTTGTAATCCCCGCGCTTGGGAGGCGGAGACAGGAGGATCGCGCAGGTTCGAAGCCAGCTGGCTTAAGAGACCCTGTTTCCAAATTAAAAAAGTATAAAATAGGTCTGGGAGTGTAGCCTGGAGGTAGAAGGGCTTCCAGGAACCCCAGTACCACACACACACACACACACACACACACACACACACACACACACAAAATTAAGTAGCAATAAATGTTCTACTTATAATTTACTTTTTCTTCCTTTTCCCAATCTCTTCCCAGGAAATGACCCATTCATGGCCTCCTCCTTTGACAGCAATACATACGCCTAGCACAGCAGAGCCATCCAAATTTCCTTTTCCCACAAAGGTAATTCCTTAAAGTACACAGGCATGGCATCCAAATTAACAAAAAGTATATGATATTGCTGTAAGATGGGTTAATAAAGAATCACTTGTTGAAAAATTTGGGGATTAGGTTAAAATATCAGTGAACTTAGCTTTCAAACACTTTTTTCTCCAACTTCTGTTAATATGAATGTCTTAGATTTATATAGGGTTTAGTAACTTCTAAAAGCACTCTGGACTTCTCAATCCTTACCCTCACTTGAGGATTCTTTCTATGGACATGGGAAAACAGATACAGGGAAAATAATGAGGTAGATGATCTGATTCTTAGTTCAGATTTAGAGATGCCATTATATACTAGCATGCATCTTACTTGTCTCATACTTCCCAAAAACTTTCTCAAAATTCAATACGATGAGCTACACTCGTGCTAGTTTTGTTAGCAAACAGGTGAACTTCTGACTCATATGCTTCTATTATAGCAGATTCAAACATTGCCCTCTTCCCTCTTTTGGCTCGTACCTTTGAATAACCTTCAGGATGTAGATGTATGTAGCACCTTCAGATCCGAGCTCTGTCTGTCCTGCTCTGCAGGTACATATATTTATAGCTGCTCCTTTCCATGGTACTGTTGTCAAAAGAAGTTTCATCTTCACAAACTCAAAAGGACCTCAAGTGAAATCGTTTACCTAGTTTATAGTGATAGTTTTCTATAAAGGTGATTTGTTACTGCTCGTTTTAAAATAAAGCTTTAAATTCTGTAAAAAATATCTTTGCACGCCGGGCGTGGTGGCGCACACTTGTAATCCCCATGCTTGGGAGGCAGAGACAGGAGGATTACACAGGTTCGAAGCTAGCCGAGCTGGCTTAAGAGACCCTGTTTTTAAATTTAAAAAAAAAAAAAGTATAAAAAATAGGTCTGGGAGTGTAGCCTGGAGGTAGAAGGGTTTCCAGGAACCCCAGTACCATATATATATATATATATATATATATATATATATATATATATATATATATATATCTTTGCTCAACATCAAAGGAAAAATAAATGCTAGAGGGAAAATAATAAAACTATTTTATGTAAAAATTAGTCATTGTTTTCAACTTCTGCATCAAAAAATAAAATTGATGATTGACAAGAGAAATAGATAGGTTTAAGGTCATATAGCAAAATAATTACAGTCTTTACGTGGTGAGTGGTACAGGTATTCTCTGGTTTTCTACATGCTTTAAGGTTTAAGACTATCTTAAGACCAACTTTTTAAAATTAAAAACTCTACGGCTTTTTGCTTTGATTTATAAGCATTAATATTTTAATAACTAGAGTTTGTTTCCCCCCACTAGGATTCTCAGCACATCAACTCTGCAAACCAGAACCAAAGTAAGTAAATATCTAGAATTGTTCATTGTATTGGAGAACAAAATATGATTTTAATTGATTCAATATAAAAACATAAATAATTTATGCACCATCAGAAATGAGACTCCCTTGTGTTGAAAGAATGGGAAAGAAAAGCAAACATAAACCTGTTCTTTAGGTGAAATTTCAGACCATCGCAAAGAACTAATGAAGAGGTTCTAGTAGAATACTCAGCAAATATAATTAGGTATTATTTGGCATATGATAATGATCTTGAATATGATTTTCAAGGTGTTATAACTCAGGAATTGTATGCAGTAACAGAGTGGGGTATTTTGTGTGACTTGTATTTTTTAAACAAAACAGATTGGGGGTAGTAGGGATTGAACCCAGAGGCATTCTACCTTCAAGCTATCCCATCAGTTTTTATTAGTTTTATTTTGAAATAAGGTCTTGCTTCCTCAGTTGCTGAGGGTCTCACTGTCGCTGAGGCTGGGCTCTCAAACTGCGATTCTCCTGTCTTAGCCTACCATGTATTGGGATTACAGGCATGCAACCCTGCACCCAGCTCAAAACAGATTTTTTTTTTTTTTTTTTTTTTTGGTGGTTATTGGGATTCCTGGAAGCCCTTCTACCTCCGGGCTACACTCTCAGACCTATTTTTATATTTTTATTTAGAAACAGGGTCTCTTAAGCCAGCAAGGCTGGCTCCGAACCAGCGCGATCCTCCTGTCTCTGCCTCCCAAGCGCGGGGATTACAAGCCTGTGCCACCACGCCCGGCAAAACAGAGATTTTTAATGAGCATGTAATTCACACCTTCTCTGGCCCCTCTGTATCAATGGGCCATGTAATTTTTTCTTAGCTCCTTCATTACGAGTTTGAGAACTCAGGAGAAAATAGAACACCTGACTGTATGAGAGGCATGCCAAGCCTCACGAAGATGGATGCAAGGCCCTACTCTATTTTCAAGCATTTAATGCATCAACACATCGTAAGGAGAATAGACCCTTGGACAGGGGAGGCTAGACTGTAGCAGGGTATGCTCATTGCTCAAAGAATGAGGTGCTAGTCTTTGGAGGATGAGGGGTAAAAAGTACAGTGTATGGTGTGTGTCTGCATGTTGGAAGAGGGGAGCTGGTAGATACTCAGATGTCACTTTTCCTCAGATACCCCCCTCTTATTCTTTTCCCTCACATGTATTTTTTTCCTTAATGATTTTATTATTTGAATTGCAAGTGTGTGAGGTGAGAAAAAGTTTAGAAAAGCAAGGAACAATAACCTTCCTCTTGAACAGGGAAGAGCAGACTCCAGTGTGTGAGTCAAATCTGCCCTGTAGCTGTTTTTTGTAAATAAAGTTTTATTGGACCAGAGCCAGGCCCATTTGTTTGTTCTACTAGTCATAGTACACAAACCTGAAACACTGCATTTATTATCTGAACTTCAGAGAAAAGGTTTGTTGTTTACAACAGGAGAGATGTTGAATCAGTTCTTGTAGCCAAGCATGGTGGTGAATGCCTGTACTTCCTGTACTTGTGAGGCTGAGACAGGAGGATCAAGGCTTGGAATTAGCCTCTGGAACTTAGTTTCAAAATAAAATAGGGATGGAGGTGTAGCTAAGAGGTTGAATGCCCTGGGTTCAGTACCTAGTATCTGCCCCCCCCAAAAAAAAAAAATCTTGCAAAGAATTCATATTTAAATTTCCCCCAAATACAGAGAAGTAAATCTGTTTACCACAGAATTCTATTTGTAGCAAAGTAAAATTAGCTAAAATTTGTGGCTGTTTGGGAATTTGGGAAGTCCCCCCCTCCCCCAGTGGGCCTGAAGGTAGAGTGCCAGCCTAGCTGTGGAGGGGGTCACTATGTGCCTCTTGGGGTCCCCTCCTCACCCTCCATCTGTTAATGCTGCAAACCATGGAGATTACATGCCTTCTACTGGGTACATTTAGCCTTTGTGATTTCTGACTCTTGCTTTCAAAAGAACCTTTAATCCAGTCAGTCATTTGAAGACGATTTTGCAGGTATTTTCTTG
Organism: Muscardinus avellanarius; assembly: GCF_963383645.1. Lineage (NCBI taxonomy): Eukaryota > Metazoa > Chordata > Mammalia > Rodentia > Gliridae > Muscardinus > Muscardinus avellanarius. The sequence continues at coordinate 66,666,386 of NC_137791.1, read as the reverse complement.
GCCCAGGAGGCCTCACCCTTCTGGCCTGTGCAGTAGTGTGGGCCAGGTCACCCTGCCTCTGGTGAAAAGTGGCTGGGCGCTGGTGGGTCTCTAGGCCTTGGCTCCCCCTGCCTGCCCCAGACCTTTCCTGGTGCTGCCCCTTTGCCTGTTGGCGTCCCAGGATTTGCTTTGTGAGAATGTACCTTGTGTGAAGGGTATGCAAGTCGTTCTCAAAGTATGCCAAGCAAGAAAACTCTGATTCCCTCCACGCTGGTCTTGGCACTGGTGGGCACCATTTGGAGTCTGTGGAGAGGAGAAGTGTAGGGATTTTGTGAGTTTCCCACTCTTCATGTCAGTGTTTGCAAAATATGGCTGCCCGGGTACCTAGGACCTGTTGCACTTGGAACACGGCCAGGATGACCACGTGCAGCCCATGTGAATGGTCAGAAGTGCAGCATCTGCCACTCTGATCTGTAGTCCTGGTCCTCACTGTCTAGACAAAAGGAAGACAACTTGAAAATACATAAGAGCTGCTGCCACCGTGAGGATAAAGTGATTAATTGCAAATTTTGAAGGGACTCCACAGGACACTTGTGGGAAGAATCGCCCCTGCCTGTGAGACACCCATATTTCTTTTTTACTTCAGATCTGTTTCTGGTTTCCATTACCTCATGTCTAGACAAATGCAGGTTGCCTCGCAACTGGTGTGTTGCCTCCACACTAACATTTGTTGCTCCCTTCTTGCTTAGACCAGGTAGCCCCACGGGGTTAATCTTACTTAACCACCACTGCGTCATGTCCCCGTTTAGATCACTGATGATGTCTCATTGCCCAACAAATAAGGTCGTAACTGCCCATCCTGGCATTCAGCGCCCTCTGAAATGGACTCTCCCCAGGGTTCTCCTTTCCAGATCTGGGTGGTTAAACTCCTCCTACTTCTTTACATCTGTTCACCCCCTTGCTTGAGGGTCTCCTGCATCATTCTATCAGAACCCCAACCATTCTTTAGGCGCCATCCATTTTATTCTTTCTCTAGTTGTTTTTCTTTGTTCAGTGCCAATAGCGTGACCATTCTCTGGATTCCAGGGACAGTAAATTTCTGCAATTGATTAGTGTGCTTGTCTCACAGTGCCTATGGTTGTAGGTATTTGTGGGTCCGTTTGATTTTTTTGCAGTCAACTGTGAGCTCATTGAGGATGAGGCTGGATGCCTTATACAGATTGCATTTACTGGGCAGATGCTGAGTACAAGAATTATTAGGGGGTGGGGGACTTGAATAGTGGAGGGACACCTGGAATGGAGATCATCGTCGCCAAGGGCAGAGGCTGTGACTTGGGAGTGCAAGCCCGTCACTGACAGATGTGGGAGTGGAGCAGGTGGGGCGAGAGCAGCCCTGTCACAGTGCTGCTTTGACACCATCGCTATCATTGAGAACAGAAGAGTCTCCCATGCATAGGACAGTTGCTGGCAACACGGGAGGGGACACTGCAAGCACTGTTTTTTAATGCTTCTGTTTTATTAAGGGTTTTTTGAGCCAGGCGTGGTGGCACACGCTTGTAATCCCAGTGCTTGGAAGGCTGAGACAGGAGGATCACACGGGTTCAAAGCCAGCCTCAGCTACTTAGGCTCTCAGCAACTTAGTGAGACCCTGTTTCCAAATTAAGTATAAAATGGGTCTGGGAGTATAGTCCGGGGGTAGAAAAGCCCTGCGTTCCACCCCCAGTACCACAAAAGAAAGGTTTGGTTTTTTTTTTAAGGGTGGGGGTTATTTGTTTCAGAACAGGCCTTCTTAAAGTGTTATGAGTATTTTCTTAAACTGGTGAGATTGTACTGAGCGCCACGGATAGCAACCTGGTCGACAGAATTTATACTAAGTGTTTAGGTAAAAGAGGGGACAGGGACAAGAAAGGAACTTGACAGCTAATAGGCTTATATACGTTTGTCATTGTGCTGTTCTGACAGTGTCTTCCTCCCCACAGAACAATACGATGCACCTTCAAAATCCCACCCTAATTCTCAGCAAGGAACCTCGTAAGTAAAATGCTTCCATTTATAGGGCATTGTGGTTTTTTTCCATGTCGATTCATTGCTTAGATTCTCCCCCCACCCCGCTTTCAAGTAATGAATTCATAAAATATTGCTGTATTGTAAAGGGAGGAAATGACCCACATTTATATTTGGATTACGTTCTATTGTAGATTTATGTACCATAGAAAAGTATGCTAAGGGGGTTTCTACAAAAGGTTTTGAGCTGTTATTTACATATGAATTGCAGAGAAAAAAAGCTTTGGTTTTTACATGTTCACTCTTAAATAGCCTAGTTTTTAGAAGTAAATTTCATGGAATATGAAATTTTCTGCAACTTTTTTGGGGGACCTGGTTTACGTAACAAGAACTAGTCCTGTTGTTTATATGTTCTTAACTGAAGCTAAGCAAGTCTAGATAGTTTGGGTTTTTTTGTTTTTTGTTTTTTGTTTTCTGGTACTGGGGATAGAACCCAGGGGCCTTCTACCTCCAAGCTACAACCCTAGCCCTTCTCTTTTATTCTTTATTTTGCAACAGGGTCTCACTGAGTTGCAGGGGTCTCACTAAGTAGTAGCTGAGGCTGGCCGCAAACCTCCCAAATGCTGGGATTGCAAGCGTGCACCACCACGCCCGGCTCTGTTAAAGATTTTTAATTCAGCATTTCTACAGTTTATTTCTTGAAGGTATTGAACTACTGCTTCATTGCTGTCCTACCATTAGCAGTGGCAACTACCACTAGGAACACCTGGGGAAGCCTCTTTCTCCTGCAGTATCTGTTTAGCCACTAACACTGTGAGTTGTTAGATCCAGCAGATTTTAGGTACTCCAGGAGTTGGTTCCAGCTTTCTTCTATTTTTAGTTACAATATTTGTTCCACATAGTTTGGAAGGTGGGGATTGCTGCGGTGTTTTTCTTCTGTTTTGTGGCACTGGGGGATTGCCAGAGGCGTTTTACCTTTGAGCTACACCTCAGCCCCTTTATATATTTTTATCTTGAAACAGTTTAAGTTACTGGCACTAGCTTTGAACCTGCAATCCTGTCTCAGCCTAACTAGTACTGGGATGCTTTTTTCTTTTTCTTTTTCTTTTTCTTTTTCTTTTTTTTTTTTTTTTGGTAGTGCTGAGGATTGAACTTGGGCATTCTGCCTTCAAGCTACACTCCCAATCCAAGCTTTTCATTTTTATTTTTCCTTTGGAAACAGGGTTTTGCTAAGTTGCTGAGGGCCTCGATAAGTTTCTAAGGCTGTCTTGCCATCTTTAAACATGCCATTCTCCTGTCTCAGCCTCCCAAGTACTGGGATTACAGATGTGCTGCACCACACCCAGCTGCTGCCGCAGTGGAGACAGGTATGGTGGCACATGCTTGTAGTCCCTGCCTAGTGGAGCCGAAAAGGTTATTTTGGCCATGGCTGACTATGGGACTAGATGAAGTCATTTTTCCTCAGTGCCTGCTCCTTGACGTGGTTTGTTTTTATTTCACCATAGCAAAATAAGCAAAAAGAACAATGAGATTTGTTCATAAAGCTAAATCATTGTAGCTTAAAGGATGGATATTTTGCTTGTTTGGAATGTACTTTAATTGTGGTGTTGATAAATGAGGACCTTTCATTTTCTTAATGGCCTTTACTAGAAGAAAAAAGTAACTTTGCGTCATTTACCCTCTTCCTTTTTTGTTTTACCATTTCTTTTACTGGCTCCTAGATTCAGAGAGTCTGGAGTCACGGGCTTAGATTGTACTTGGTCAACCAGCCCGCAGCTGGTGGGGCATGGAAGCCACAAATCTAAGTGCATCCATGAGAATTCTGTGTAAATTCCTCAATCTTTCACACCTCGTGCTTCTTTGCAGAGGTTGGTAGTCAAGCCCTGTAAATCACAAAAGGCCCTGGCCCTTATCTTTAGGAGCTTTTAGGAAGGGGGAGTTGAAGTCCCAGGCACCTGCTTAGCCATCAGAGTAAAGAGGAGTAGATTGGGCAGTGCAGCTGCACCAATTGAAGGACGGAGTCACGTCTCTGGCCTGTGGATGAAGGAAGAGAAGCCACTGGGTCTGCACTACGCCTGAGATGGCTTTCCTACTCAGTGCAAGGGGCAGTCCTCTCTAGTAGCATCGCATTAAACCTCTGAAAGTAGATGTGCTTGAATGCTGAACCAAGTGTACTTCTGTCTTCTGACATGTAGTGTTTTTTTTTTAATGAACATTTTAAATCAACATTATATAAAATTATCTAAAAGGAGATATCCATTACAATCCTAATAGATTTAGGGAAGAGGCAAAGCTGGGACCTGGTGGGGACGAGGAGGCAGAGTCATGAAGCAGAGTGTTACCAGGCCGGGCAGATCATGAGGGGCTCAGTGGTTGTATAGGTAATAGTGTTGGGGTTGGTTATGTCAAAATGAAAGTTACCTTGGCGGTAAAGGCATTACTTCTGTGAGCTGTTTTAATGGAGATTGGGTGAGAATGACGTCCTAATTAATTTGTAAAGTGCAGTCATCATTTCAGATTTAGTGTAGCAAATCTCGTATTTCTCGGGGCTACTTGAGTGGCAGGTGGAGGTGCAGGTCTAATGCACTCAGAACAACAGGAAGCATTCGTTATAGAGTCACTTATACTTTGCTCTAGAAAATCAATTTAGGTCTTAATGCCTTTTCTTTTGGAGTTATGAATCCTCAGGAACATGGAATAGGACGTATAAATAGAAGAAAGAGAAGCCCAGCATGGTGGCACACACCTGTAATCCCAATACTTGGGAGGCTGAGATAGGAGGATCGCAGTTTGCGGACAGCTTCAGCTACTTAATGAGGCCCTCTGCAACTCAGTGATACCTTATTTCAAAATAAGGAATTTAAAAAAGAATAGAGCTGGAGGTGTTGCTCGAGGTAGAATGCCCCTGGGTTCCATTCCTAGTACAGGAAAAAAAGAAGGAAGGAAGGAAGGAAGGAAGGAAGGAAGGAAGGAAGGAAAGGAAGGAAGGAAGGAAGGAGAAAGAGGAGCAGTAAATAATAAGTTGGGAACAGTCTGTATGAACTCTTAGGTGTCTAGACTTGGGGGCAGTAAGTGGTAGAAGGATGTAGGTATAAGAGAAATACATGCTGAATCCATTACTTTGATCTCTCTGTGTGTTAGGCTCTAGTTGTTTCTCAAGTGATGAGTCCCTTCTACGAAGCTCTGCAGGTAACTAATTAGCTAGGATATTAGTGCTGTTTGCCCTGGAGTTTAGAAGGGCATATTTATTTAAGGGCTCTTGGCTGTGGACTCTTTTTTCTTCCTAAGGTGTAGATGTGTGGAGTTCTCTGGGCAAAGTGCAGAAGTTTTCCTTTTTCTAGTGACTGTGTCCTTCATATAACTGTGGGCAGTTTCTTTCTGTGCAGCCAGGTTCAGATTATTGGTGTCAGTGTAGTTGTGAGCCTCCCAGAAAGTATAACACATTAGTATGAGAAACTTTTTAAAGCAGTGTGTGTGTGTGTGTGTGTGTGTGTGTGTGTGGCTAGGGATTGACCTCAGGGGCATTCTACCTTTGAGCTACCCCCACTCCGATTTTTTATTCTTTATTTTTAAAACAGGGTCTCACTAAGTTGCAGAGGGCCTCACTAAGTAGTTGAGGCTGGCTGTAAGCCTGGATCCTCCTGTCTCAGCCTCTCAGCCTCCCAAGTACTAGAATTATAAGCATTCACTACCAGTTTATGTGTTTTACTATAGCTAATATTTCCTCCCCAAACTGCTAAATCATGAAGAAGAGATGTCTTCCTTTATTTGTTTGTTTTTGCCTTTGAACTCATCAGCACATACTGAGAATAAGAAATCAGTTATTCTAGCAATTTGGAATTTTACTTGCATGGTAAATTGATTTTAGGGTGAGAGGAATATCTAGATATGAAGGTTTGGACTGGGATTGTTCTTTGACTTGGAGGGGAAAAAATGGCACAAAGTTAATAAAGGCTGGGATGAGTCGGACACTTTCTAAAGTGAACTTGAGCTTTTACCTTTTCTCGAAATAGTACTGGTTTTGAAATGTTTTGGTAAAGAACTAAGGTAGAAGCTGGGCGTGGTGATGTGCACCTCTAAGCGCAGTACTTGGGAGCTGAGACAAGAGGATTATAGGTTCACAGCTAGCCTCAGGAATTTAGCGAAGCCCTCAAGAATTCAGTGAAATTCTGCTTCCAAATAAAAAATAAAATAGGGTTAAGGGTGTAGCACAGAGGTAGAATGCCCCAGGGTTCAGTCCCCATCACCACAAAAAATTAAATTTAAAAAATAGAAACAAAGGCAGAGTCATTCTATAAGCTGATTGTGATATCAAATCATCGCATGAGGAAGTGAGCAGCAGCTGAAAATGCCCAAAATGTCCTTCAGACTTAAGTCAGAAAACTTGGTTTACTAATGCCAGTTAATTTAAATCATATTTAACCTACGGATATTTTTTTCTTTTATTTTGTAGATGTTAAGCTTATACTAGTTGGAGGAATTTTACCTGGACCCCTTATTTTGTTGACAGCTCTAACTGAAAGTACTCTTTTCTGATAATTATCAAAAGGAAATAGTAAAAAATGTCTTGTATAAAGCTTAAAAATGACTTGTCATTGAGTCACATTCCCATGCCTTATTCACAGTTCTTCTGTGCCCGAAACCAAACAGTGGTGCTAACCACTTACACATGTAGATAGATATTTGCCCACCTGCTCTAAGCCTCCCCCATCACAGAGCATCCTTAACCGTTCTTAGTACTCCACACCTGACGGTGCTGGAGAAGGATGCGCTTTATTTTCAAGTGATTGAGACTCCAGGTTTATGAGCTGTGCATAATTTTTTTGTAATCAAACTATAGAAAGAATGCTTTTATTTTCAGAAGGAAAAGTAGAGGTATAAAATAAAGGAGAATAATAATTAAAATTTTTATTTATTTTTTTCACTATAAGAGTTTAATGTTAACCAGAGTAAAGAGAAATGTGAATCTTTTGTGTGTGTGGTACTGGGGATGGGATCCAAGGGGCACTCTACCTCAAAGCTACACCCCAGACATATTTTTTTATTATTTATTTTGAATCAAGGTCTCACTGAATTGCAAAGGAATTTTTAAGATTGAGTATTAAAGAATTTCCATTCTCAGTACAAGCAAGTAGGACCATTCTGTGCAGTGTTCAAAATTCCATTTAGTTTAGAATTAGTCATAATGCACTGATATTTAGAAAATACATTTAGAAAATAATGGAATCTTCAAATGTAGAATTACCTCTTTTCCTTATTTCCACTGATGAGGTACTCTAATTTTAGGTCATGGTGGAATTAAAGGCTCTTGTGATAGTCTGTTTAATTATTGAATTAGTATTTTTCTAGCTTTAGTAAAAATATTACAGTCTCTTATAGGACAGTATTTGACTTAACATTATATATATAGTGTAGACATTTATATGTTGAAGGAATATTCTGGTGAGGCTATGAGATGAGGCAGATTCTAAGTAATTTTTTTTTTTTTTTTTTTTTGTGGTACTGGGGACGGAACCCAGGGGCCTTCTACCTCTGGGCTACACTCCCAGACCTATTGTATATTTTATTTGGAAACAGGGTCTCACTAAGTTGCTGAGAGCCTAAGTATTTGAGGCTGGCTTCAAATCTGCTCAATCCTCCTGTCTCAGCCTCCCAAGTGCAGGGATTACAAGCGTGTGCTCCCATGCCCAGCTTTATTATTTTTTATTTTGAAACAAGGTCTCACTGAGTTGCGGAAGGCCTCACTGAGTTGTAGCTGAGGCTGTCCGTGAACCAAGATCCTCCGGCCTCAGCCTCCCGAATGCTGGGGTCTGGGATTACAAGCATGGGCCACCATGCCTGGCCACTGTGCTGCTTCTCCAAAGGCATTTGAAAACCCAGGAGTTAATTCTTTAGGCAGTGCTGACTTTGGAGGAGCTCCTTTGCATATGCAATAACTGCTTTCTAGGGGGCTCTTAAGGGTCTGTTTTTGCCTCTACCATAAGTAAATGACCCTAGACCAACTGAAGCATGGATTGAATCATCCAATTAGATGTTTTAATTATCTCAGAATCTGTTAGCCTTAAGGGCATTTTGTACATTTCACCCTCTGTGGGAGGCTAGGCTATTAAATCAAGGTTCTTCTTTTACAAAGATATTCATAGTCATTCTCACATTCATTTCTTTTCCTTGCTTCCCAACCCCCCTTTCCAAACCCCCTCAAGGGCCTCCAGGATCCGAGTGCAGTGGTGCACACCTGTAATCCAATACTTGGGAATTAGAGAATTACAGGTTTGAAGCCAGCCTCAATAACCTGTCCTAAAATAAGAAAAAGAGCAGAGGGTGTGGCAACTCAATGGTAGAGCACTCCTGGGTTAAACAAACAAACAAACAAACACGCCACCAGGACCCTCTATGTTTACCCTTTCCTTCCCTGATCCAGTGCTTCCATCTGGCCACACTGGCACCTGCTGTTTCCTTGTCTCTGGCCACGCTTCCCACTGGATTTGCCTTGTGCCCCTGTGCTCCCTCTCTTCCCGCAGGTCTGTCCTGGGGCCGCCCCATTAGTGCAGTCTTCCTGAACTACCCTGTGTGTAGCAGCAACCCACAGCTATCCTTTCTGTTTATCCCTTTCTCCCTCCATAGTTTTATTACCCACTGGGGATATGGGAATTTTAATCTCTCCCTCCTGAGGCTATAAGGACCACAGAGCAGGGATCCTCTGCTCTGACTTGTATCCACAGGGTCACTGTGCCTGACATGTAGCAGAGCTCCAAATAAATAGGGACTGACACTGTATGAAATGGACATGATTCTAAATAAGAATTGTTGTAGACGGTTTCTAATCGATAATGTCACTTGTCATGTTTATTGATTTAATCTTATTGACTTGACTTCACATTTTCCTTCATGTGTACTCTTGATTTTTCCCGTTTCCTTATTTGACCTCAAATCTTCATCCATGGATTTTTTTGTGCGTGTATGTGGTACTGGGGGTGGAACCCAGAGGCTTTCTACCTCCGGGCTATGCTCCCAGACCTATTTTATATTTTATTTTTGAAACAGGGTCTCACTAAGTTGCTGAGAGCCTCACTAAGTAGCTGAGGCTGGCTTCGAACCTGTGTGATCCTCCTGTCGCAGCCTCTCAAGCGCGGGGATTACAAGCATGCGCCACCACGCCTGGCTCATCCATGGATTTTAAATAAATATTTTTCTTTCTCTCCAGCAACAATTTCTGCCATACCAACCATTTAGCTCTTATACCATCATAAATCATGTGCTGAGTTAGTTTCCACTCTAGCTTTTCACCCTGTAATCTCCTCTAGACTGCCATGAAATTGAGCTTGCCTTCTGTCTACTGTTGCCCTTGGTAGAGTTCCTGTTACTTAATGTCCCAACTGCTTGAGAGCTGCTTTTTCACTCTTTAATTACTGTAGATGGAGCCCTCTTCATTAATCTGCAACTTGCCAACAGCTTGCAAGGCATTTGAAATCCTTATTTCTGCCATACCTCAAAAAGAAATCAAAGTGTGATTTAATTAAAAACTCTGGGAGTTACAGCAGTGGTTCAGTGCCCTCCTCCTCTTTCCTGCACTGCCACTGCCTATCCATCCCCAAATATATTTCAAATTTGGGAGATTTGATAGATAGACAGATAGTACTAGGGATTGAACCCAGGGGCATTCTACTGCTGAGCTACATACCCTCACTCCTATTTTATTTTTATTTTGAAACAGGATCTTTCTAGGTTGATAAGAGTCTCACAAGTGATGAGGTTGTCCTCCAACCTGCGATCATCCTGTCTAAGCCTCCCAAGTACTGGGATTATAGGCGTGCACAACCACACCTGGCTAGATTTGGAAAATTATATAAATTTTCATGATTACAAGAGGTTTCTGAGAATTACCTTTTTGTACTGTTGTAAGCACACCTAATACCATGATTATGATTTGATTACAAGTAACTACTTGAGCTGGCCTTCACTTACTGTTTCTCAAGTAAAATGATCCTGAGAGGTGGTAAGCCAAGAAACAAGTTTAGTTAAATGGTTTTTGGGTTCTGAATTGAGATGTTGCAAAATATTGGCAATGAAAGCTTCAGGCAAGCACAGGACTAAGAAACCGAAAAGAAAGCGAGGCTTGTCTCTGTGTCTGTACAGTGATAATTGTGGTTACTCATGGAAGCCAGCCTGCCACAAGCTGTGCAGGCCTTCTCCAGCTTCTCTAAAGCATCGGCGTGGGGCACACACACACTTGTATAAAGCATCTGGAGGACTGTGTGTAACCTTGATTTGACAGGTTTTATCTAACCAATAGGGTAAAATGTGTTAAACCTACATGGTAGTTCAAATGGTACTTTACCTGAGCGAATTGGCTTCTTTTGAACAGCAGCAAAGTATGATGCCCTATGCTTTGAAATAACCTCCTTGATTGGAGTCTGGAAGTGAAATGTGTTATTTGACCAGCTAAAGTATGTAAGGTTTAATTTACTACCATAAGGGGAAAATAGCAAATTTATTTTATTCAACAGGATAGTTACTGTTTTATTTTAAATGGAGGTCTTTGTTTTGGCAGACTCTGGAACTCAATTTTTTTTCTGTCAAGTTTTCTAACCTTTGTGTCATGTGTTGGGCAGAGCAAGGGGATCTTGTATCCGATGGAACAGACTCTGAGTCCATGCTCTGAGTCCAGCATGTGCCAGCTTTGTGATCCTGGGGGGGTTAAGTGGCTGTTTTCCTCATCCGTAGACTTTGAGGGGGTGGGCGCAGCCAGTGCCTCTTAAGGTCTGATGTAGTGGACATGGCTATACGAGACTGCTACTTAGTCAGCTGAAGGGCTGCTCTCACTCAGCCAGCTCTTTAAGATACCTAAAAACACAAGGGACTTGGTCCTGTCCCAGAAAATTCATGTGTGAGGAAGAGGAGGCACTTTCTTTGGGCTTTCTGTTCTCCTGGTCTGGGTTCTGTTGCCATGAACAAGATTGGGTCTTGGAGTTTCTGCTTCTCGGTGTGTGCAGAGTGGCTGTACGGGTGTGCTGTACTCCATCTCTTCACCTGTCCCATTCAAAGGCCATTTCTTCGCAGACAGCATGTGCTCTGCCTCAAATATAATTGTTTGTGGGGCAAGCAGGGGACGTTAACAGCTGATTTCTTTAAAATTGTTTAGTATGAGCCAGGTATGATGGTACATACCTTGTAATCCCAGTATTTAAAAGGCTGAGACAGGAGGGTTGCAAGTTTGCAGTCAGTATCAGCAACTAATTGAGACTTTGTTTCAAAATGAAATAATAACATAGGGCTGGGGGTGGGCTCTAGCTCAAAGGTAGGACCCCACCATTCAGTGTAATTCAGTCTCTTCCCCCAAAATAATTGTTCTTTATTTCTTAAAACCCTTCATTTCTTCAACTATATAGATTCAATTTTTTAAGTCAAATGCAAGTCATGATTAATTTTCTCCTTTATCAAGACTTGGTTATAATCTTTGAAGAATATATATATATATATACACACACACACACACACACACATATATGTATGTATGTATGTATGTGTGTATGTATATATATATCACATAGATTTATTTATTTTTGCAGGTCTAGGGATGGAACCCAGGAGCATTCAACCTCTGCGTTACACCCCCAGCCCTATATTTTTATTCTTCATTTTGAAACAGGGTCTCACTAATTTGCGAAGGGCCTCACTAAGTAGCTGAGGCTGTCCACCACGCCCAGATGAAGAATATTTTTTAAAAGCTGTATATGTTGAGCTGGGCGTGGTGGCGCACGCTTGTAATCCCAGCCTTTGGGAGGCTGAGACCGGAGGATTGTGGTTCGCGAACAGCGTCAGCTACTCAGTGAGGCTCTTTGCAACTCAGTGAGACCCGGTTTTAAAATAAAAGAATAAAAATTGGGCAGGGGGTATAGCTCGGAGGTCAAATGCCTCTGGGTTCCATCCTTAGACCCCCCAAAATGAATAAATAAATAAATAAATAAATAAAAGCTGTAGATGTTAGTATATGTTTCTTGTCAAAAATTCTAGAAAATATGTTTTTCCTCAGTCCCCTCCAATCTCCCAATAGCATGTTGGTATATTAGTCACCTACCTCTGGTGATGTAATATAGCTTGGTTTCTGATAGGTTTTATGGTTATTATTGATTAGGTCAGCAGACACTGATAATATACCTGCTAATTTTCATATGAGATACATTCATTCATTTTTTTCTTTTTGAATTCCAGTACTGGAGATTAAACCCAAGACTTTTAAACATGCTAGACAAGCTCTCCGCCTCCAAGCTACATCCCCAGCCCTTTTCATTTTGTTTTTTGATACAAATCTCATTATGTTGCCCAGGCTGGACTTGAACTTGGGATCTTTCTGCCTTAGCTTGCCAACTAGCTGAAATTGTAGGCATGTACCACCATGCCAATTGAGATATATTTATTCTTTACCAAATGAATTACACGGATGGAATCCAGAGGCATTTGACCTCCGAGCTACAGCCCCTGCCCTATTTTTTATTCTTTATTTTGAAACCGGGTCTCACTGAGTTACAGAGGGCCTCACTAAGTAGCTGAGGCTGTCCATGAACCGCGATCCTCCTGTCTCAGCCTCCCAAATGCTGGGATTACAAGCGTGCGCCACCATGCCCGGCTACTCATGAATTTTGATGAAGTGAAATACTTAGTGTGTGAATGCCAGCTACATCTTAAATGAGTGATAGGTTTCACCTGACTCTGCTGGCCCCCTCCTTTTTGAGTCCTTCTTTGTAGGTTGTATCTTTTACAGTCTTCTCTGAGAGGTCACTGTCCCTGCCCTTCAGGTCCAAAATATCCTTCTGTACGTACAGGCATATTTTATTACTGTCTACATAATTCTGTAAAGGAGAAATTTCCAGAATTTGGCTTAGCATTTTCATGGTACCTGCTATTCCCCAAGATCAAGTGGAGCTAAGAGCAAGAGCCAGAGCATCTCCTCTGTGCTCTGACTTAGTGTAGGAGAGCATGTTCATGGAAGTCAGGTGTTCTGTAGCTATGAAAAAGGTAAGAGTTTCTCAGTCCTCCACTTGCACTGGGAAGTGTGGGGAGGTTACGTGGTCTTTCATGTCACAGAAAACTGAAGCAAATCTGTTTTACACCAACAAACCCAATGGCCAAGAAACGAAAAGGCCCATTTGCGTACTTTTGCTGTTGATGATGAATATTGAATACACTTTGCCAGATTTTTTTTCCTGGTTGTATTAGACCTTTTTTGCCACAAAGACAAATCATTTATCCTTTGCTTTGTGTCTCCCAACCAAGCTGCCATTCTTGGCAAAACTGTTGAGTGACTTCTCTGCACACCATTATGATTGCTAACTCCTGAGTCTTACAGACTGAAGTCTGTTTTCTAGCCTTTCTAAAATACAGCTTTAACTTCTATTTGATAAACATTGAGCAAGATTTACATTTATAAGCAACTAACAGTTTAGAAATTTACCACAAGATGTTTTTAGTTCATTTGTCGGTGAAAGCAGCTCCTTGGCAGAACTTCCATGTTGCATGTGGGCGGTCATTTACAAAAGAGCCAAGTTTTATCATTTATTTTCATTAGAAAATATAATGTTTTTTTAACCAAGATTTCCCCAAATAGCCATGTCTTCTTACTTCAGTTGTAGTGGTTTTGTAGCAAAATTTGTTGGTCAGATTATTAAAGAGGTATTTTTAGATATACTGAATGATTTTTTTTTTGTGTGTGTGTGTGGTACTGGGGTTGGGACCTAGGGGTTTTTCTACCTCTGGGCTATACTCCCAGACCTATTTTATATTTTATTTGGAAACAGGGTCTCACAAAGTTGCGGAGAGCCTAAGTTGCTGAGAGGGAGGCTGGCTTTGAACCTGCGCGATCCTCCTGTCTCAGCCTCCCAAGTGTGGTGATTACACGCGTGCACCACCACGCCCGGCTTATGCTGAATGATTTTAACTTCTAATGTAGTTAACTTTTTGAAGCATCAGTAATTCTCAAGTCGATTTTCTTCCCCTGGTTTTACTTAAAACATTTCCTCAAACAGTCATGCTGATAAAAATGGGGAAAGAGGATGGTAGTGATAACTTTCAGTCCTTTGATATTTGGGAATCTTCATGAAAGGAATTTGAGGATGGGAGGCGGCGTTAAAATTTGAGGAAACACATATAGGTTGGAAAATGTTCGGTTTTACGATTAAGACTTGTCATAAGCCAGAATGTGTAAAGATCTGTACTAATATATATGTTAGAGAAAATGAAGTGACTTTTTTAAACCCCCACCGGAGCAGTTGCAGTAAGGTTAAAATTTACTCTTTTGATAATATCAGCACAGTTAGCATCTCCCCCTTTGATTAGTGAGTGTTGAGGGAGACAAAAGAGAATAAATTTTTACATGTGAGAAAAGGAGTTTGATATTGATAATGTTCTTGGGACATTCTTACTGTATTACGTTATTATAACATAAGATGATTGGTGACAGTTGTGTTGTAGTTTCAGGTATCTTACCATGTGTTTAATCGTTATGTCACATTTTTTGTGTGTGTGTGGTCCTAGGGATGGAACCCAGGGGCATTCTACCTCTAATCTACATCCCCAGCCCTATTTTTTTATTCTTTATTTTGAAACGGTCTCAGTGAGTTGCAAACGGCTGCACTAAGTAGCTGAAGCGGTCTGTGAACTCAGATCCTCCTGTCTCAGCCTCCCAAATGCTGCATTACCAGCGTGCGCCACCACGCCTGGCCTTACGTCACACTATTTATTCCTGCATATTCTGAGTACTTTACATATATGCAGTCAAAATTAATTCATATACTCGTTAATAATGTGTTCTAATTCAATTACAGACCATGGGAACAAACAGCTGGAGTATATTGTATCTGTCTGTCCTTTTTTGTCTTCCTTGTATATATATATATGTTTTGTTTGTGTGGGCCCTGTCATTGCTGATTAGGGGTAAGGTCTCAAGCAAGAACTCCCTGTCTGGTAGGGCTGTTTTAGTGTTCAGTACAGATGAAAGGTTGAGCTTTGAGATGCTAAGAGACTTGGACTGAACTGTTTTCATGTAAAACTATAAAATTTACATTTACAGGAAAAATAAAGCTTTATAGGCGGGGGTGAACCTAGGGTCACTCTACCTCTGAGGTACACTGCTGGCCCTCTGTTTTATTTATTATTTTGAAGCAGGTTCTCCCTAAGTTGCTGAGGCTAACCCTGAACCTGAGATCCTCCTGTCTCAGCCTCCCAAGTACTGGGATTATAGGGATGAGCCACCATGTCTGACAAAAATAAAACATTTGATAAAACTTAATCCTGTCGCACCCCTCTTTTGTATCAAGTTCTCTGACTATGCTGTCTGTTCCGCCCACTCCAGGGTGCTGGAAGATGACCTGCAGCTCAGTGACAGCGAGGACAGTGACAATGAGCAAGTAAGTTCTGTGCACGCCACGACACCAGGCGCCCTTTGAAATCCACCCAGCGTATCGGAGCTGCTTGTCCTAACCTGTTTTTTGTTCTTTCCTGGTCCTTCTCCCCCTTATTGTGAATGCCTAGACCCCAGAGAAGCCTACTTCCTCATCTGCACCTCCAAGGTACCGTCTGTGGGTTCTCCCATCCTATAGAAAGTTTGCATATTTTGACCAAATCAGAAAAATAGAGTCTTGGCTTAGTCGTAGCTCCTTCAAGGGGAAGGAGATGGAGGAAGTGCCGGTTTCATATTCTGGCAGCTTCAATCAGCCACAGGGAGGTTGTTACCCCTATAAAAATATACCAGTCCTGCACACTCCTCCATTAGCAGTTTAGATGTTAAAAATATTTGAGAATTTAAAAATTAAAACAATTTATATGCAGCATTGGGTATTCAAATGTTTGAAAAGTTATACCAAAGAACCCAATATTTTTATGAAGATTTACGGCATTGTTATCATTTATAAAGCTAAATTTTGTCTAGAACTTGTTTTCTGCTCTGTTTACCTATATGTTTATATATTTATATAAATAGAGATTTATGCTGTAAATCTGTATGAATTTTCAAATTGTTTCAGCTGCTGTAAATAACCTGCAGTACGTTTTCATGCACTGGAAAATGGGCTCTGTTTTTACTTTGTAAACCAGCCAGCCATATTTTAGAAACACGTGATGCTTTAATTTTTGAAAATGGGAACCAGTTGAGCTACTTTCACAATACTTTCTTCCTGGTGATGAACTTAAATAACTTAATATGACACATACCTACTTTTCATGGACAAAGAATAAAATTATTTTTCTCCCCGAAGATGCGCTTGTGCATTCAAAGACAAGATCAACAATAAAGGCTCTGTTGTAGTTAGTGTGTAGGAAGCCCATGTTATTACACAGTCTTAGCGATTTGTAAGGTTTGCTTGTTTATATCCAATTTGGCCAGTATTTCTAGTGGTTCTTGTTGACTCATAAAGTACGACAAAGTAGTTTAACCTTAAAGTGAAGGAAAAGGAAAAAAAAAAAAAAACATTATGGGGGTAAGTTAGAGACAGGCGTGCAGTTGCCTCTGACACCACCAGCCTAACCTCTGTGGCCGCCAGTGTGGACAGGGCCAGAGAGTCAACCTGGCATTTTATATGAGGAGATTGGGTAGTGTTTTAGTGTCCTAGAAGTATCCCAACTAGTGATTGTATATATTTAATAATTTCCATTATTAAAGAGATTTCTGGTGTAAATATTTTAGGTAGATTTGGAAGCTTTTAGAATTACAATGAATGATTTAGCTTTTACTATCTAGGGCAAGGTTTTAAGATTACCCATGCTTTGAAATTCTACCCATTTCCAGCAGTGTGAGCAGTGCTTTCTAACTGACCTACAGTATAGCTCTACTGTTTAAAATTAGAGCACTTATCTCCAGAAAGAACGGCCCACTTTATTATTCCACTCAGGATACTTGTACAGATAATTTCTGAGAGCTCACCTTCCAGAGGAACATTATTACAAGCCGGGCGTGGTGGCGCTCGCTTGTATTCCCCGCGCTTGGGAGGCTGAAACAGGAGGATCGCGCAGGTTCGAAGCCAGCCTCAGCTACTTAGTGAGGCTCTCTGCAACTTAGTGAGACCCTGTTTCCAAATAAAGTATAAAATGAATCTTGGAGTATAGCCCGGAGGTAGAAAGCCTCTGGGTTCCTAGTACCACCAAAAAAAAAAAAAAAAAAAAAAAAAAAAAAAAAAAAAACACCCAAAAACAAAAAACAGAGGAACATTATTTATATTCAATGGTCTTTGGTTACTATATGGGTAGTTCTCACATAGTCAGTATACGGAGATTTTTTAAATTTAACTAGTTGTTGTTTGATATATTTATTATATATATATATATATATCAGGGGCCAGCAAACTTAAAGGGCCAGATAGTAAATATTTTAGTCCCGGGGGCTGTGTCAAGTTTCATATGAACTATTCATCCTTGCTTTTGTGGCCCCAAAGCCTCCACAGTCCATAAAAGAATAGGTGTGGGTGTATTCTAATAAAACTTTATTTAGAAAAATAGGCAGTCCACCCAGGCTGTGGCTTACCAACCCGCCATACGAACATCCAGCATCTAACCTAGATTTCAACGAGCTTGACAGTTCCTTTAGAGGAAATTCAACAGCCTTCTTTATTCTGCAGTTTCTTGATGAATTTGGGGTTTTTTAAATCACCAGGGCCCCTCTCTCAACTGTATGACCAGGTCATACCGAGGCCTTTTTGAGTCGTGGGCAAACGGGTGGGGGGTGCAGGGGGAGGCCTGCGCCTTGCACGGTGTCTTCTAATTTTACCCTGGGGTTGCTTTGCAGTGCTCCACAGTCGCTTCCAGAGCCCGCAGCATCAGCACATTCCAGTGGTGCAGAGTCAGAGAGCACCAGCGACTCTGACAGCTCCTCAGACTCGGAGAGCGAGAGCAGCTCAAGTGACAGCGAGGAGAATGAGCCCCTAGAAACCCCGGCTCCGGAGGTACAGTGCCCCCCTCCAGAAGGCTGCCCAGGACGGCCGCATTCCGTCCCGTAGCACTGGAGCTGTGCTGTGGGCCACTCGGACCCCAGATCTGAGCAGTTCTACTCCACCAGCACCGCTTTCATGCTCCTGCACCAGGCAGAGCCATCTGTTTCTGTGTATTTATTCCTCACCAAGTATTTGGCAGTGGCGATGTGGGAGCGGTGTCTCCCCTCCCTTGGTTAAAATGACAGGTTCTCCTCCCTAGTTGCGAGCGTTGTTTTGGAGAGCAGCTCGTTAAGCATGTTTGCACACCGTTTTCTTTTCCCCTTCTTTTGAGAAACTTGTTTTCAGTAGCTGCTCTTTTAATATTAATGAGAATTCTTTGGGAAGTTTTAGGAATGCATGAATTAAGGAAAGCAAAAGGAGACCGCCTGATTTAGCAAAGTGCAGGAAGGCAAACTAGAAAATAAGTCATCAGTTCTATTTTTGAATGACTAAAAGCTGAGCAAAAATTGATGGCAAAGTGGTTTCACCAGGGCTTTGATTCTTGCTCCCTTTGGCCCACGTAAATCAGAGACAGCGGTGTTCACTCGTCACCCACCCTCAGGAGAGCCTGCAAAGATGAGCAGACTGTTAAGACGGAAAATCTCAAGCATGACATTTACCTAGAGAATTTATGCTGTGGATCAGATGTTGGAAACAAGAGATTGTTAGTAACAACTAATAGGATTGCCAAATAACTTTAAAACTTAGGAGTGTAGAAATAATGCTAGAAAAGAGGATAGTCATGAAAAGGGAAGACAGTCATACTCTTGGGGAACAAGCCAGCCACATAGAGAAAGCTCTGCGTGTTTGAGAATGCCAAGAAGGGAGACCTTCTGGTTAAGAAGCTTTGAGGTTTTCTGTGTTCATCTTTGCTGCTATTCAGAGGGAAGGCGATTCCCCTAGAGCATTAACCAAACACATCTGGAGATAACGCGGTGAGACTTAAGAGGCTTGTGTGAGGGCAAGTGAGGGAGGCTGAGAACGTTAACTGGGTTGTCATTTTTTTGTTAGATCGAGATCTATGGTACAGAATAAATATTCAACTTTATTTGGAGTGAACATGAGTCAGCATTAACTGTTCTTGAAGTACCTTTGGATTTTAAAAACTACTCTGTGTGTTTCAAGGGCTCTTTGTTTCTTTGTATGATACTAATTGCTTTTGAAATAATTATTCTATGCCTCAGGGAAAGAACGCTGGATATGCTATGCAGACAAATTGCATGATGGTCACTGTTAATGCTTACGAGATCTTTGCTTTATGTTTCACTTTCTTTGATAAAAAAAATCTGCCTGGCTATTAGATTATTGCTATAAGAAATAATTCAATTTAATAATAATGATGGTACAGGTATAGCTGAAGTTACAATTAGAAAAGGTTTTTTTTTTTTTTGTTTTTTTTTTTGTACTGGGGTTTGAACCCGGGGATATTCTACCTCTGAACTATACCCCCAGACATTTTTATTTTTTATTTTGAAGCAGGGTCTTGCTAAGTTGCAGAGGCTGGCCTTGAATCTGCGATCCTATACTGGGATTACAGGTGTGCACCAACATGCCCTGCTTGGAGGAAAGGATTTAGTCTAGTGTTTGTAGTAAGAAGACATGTATCTCATTGCTCAAGTAGTTACTAGAATAAGTTGACATTTCTTAGAAAATAAATGCTCCCACTCTGCTTCATTTTTTAAAATCACTTTACTAAAGAGGATCATATTTACATGTATGCATTGATATGCAAATCTGGGTTTGTGCAGGGTTCCTATATTATATACCGAGGCTCATCTTCCCAGAAATATTTTCTTGGTTTAGGTTAATTTCCCTAGGGTATTTAACTACTTTTCCTCCCTTTCAAAATAAATACCTGCAATTATTAGTAAATCTCCTGAGTTAGTTGAGAATTCCAAATATCAGCCACAGATGCTTGTGTACCTTTCTTACCCACTTCCATGTTTAATACTGAGAAGCGTGGTATCTGTGTCTCCACTCTAGCTCCTTCCTTTAGTGAAACAGGCCCAGGGAGGTCAGGAGACCTGGAGCTGGCCACGCTGGCCACCGGCCGCCGCTGCACCAGCTGCCTTGGATTCTGTTTCAGTGTCTGTTTTATACCGTGAATCAAAATGTAACTCTCAACTTTTCAAAATATGTGGGACACATTGCCCTTCTGCTACTTAAGAAAAATCCAGAAAACATTCTAGGTTATTCAGGAATCTGCTTAGTGTTGAAATCTGTCTGTTGTCCACTCCTATGGTAGTAAACTGCCTTACGCTGATTGCCTCTTACCTGGCTGTCGGGACTCTGTCATATATTATTTGATTCAGTCCCCTCATTGGCCCTGTAAGTCTAGTAGTTTTTCTTTTGCCTGTAGAGAAGTAGCACAAAAATTCAGACCTTGAGCCACTTAGCTCTAAAATCTACTTTTCCTTTAGTGCATCTATTTTTCCCTATGTTTGTTTCATTATAAATACTTTTCCTTTTCTTCTTAAATATTGTGCTTATATTCTCCACAACTACGAAGTTTTATTTAAAAAGTAGATACAAGCCACTTGTAATTCCAGTACTTAGGAGGATGAGATAAGAGAAGCACAGGTTCAAGGCGAGTCTCAGCAACATAGTGAGATTCATAGCAATGTAGAGAGACTTTTTTCCTTCTTTCCTTTCCTTCCATCCATCCTCCCTCTCTCTCTCTCTCTCTCTCTCTCTCTCTCTCTCTCTCTCTCTCTCTCTCTCTCTAGTGGTACTAGGAATTGAACTCTGTTGCATCTACCTCCGAGCTACACCCTCCGCCCTATTTTATTTCTTTATTTCTTTATTTCTTTATTTTTTGTGGCACTGGGGATGGAACCCAGGGGCATTCTACCTCTGAGCTACACCTTCAGCCCTATTTTTTATTCTTTACTGTGAAACAGGGTCTCCCTGAGTCGCAAAGGGCCTCACTAAGTAGCTGAAGCTGTCCATTAACCATGATCCACTTGTCTCAGCCTCCCAAATGCTGGGATTACAAGTGTGCACCACCACACCCAGCCCTTGATTTTTATTTTTGAAGCAGGGCCTTGCTAGGTTGATGGAGAGTCTTACTACTTGCTGAGGGTAGCCTGGAACCTGTGATCCTCCTGTCTTAGCCTCCCAAGTACTAGGCTTATAGGCAAGCCCCACCACCCAACAGAGACCCTGCTTCAAAACCAAAACTTAAAAGGTCTGGGGTTGTAGCTCAGTGGTAGAATGCCCCTAAGTTCAACCTCCAGTACCAATGAATAAAGGAATGGATAAAAGAATGAATATATTATACACAGCCAATACATTATTGAGAGCCTGAATTCATTCTAAAATACACTAATCCCCTGTCAGTTTAAGAAATTAGGAGAGAGAAAGAAATATGTGGCCAGACATTTATTAAAATACTTTAAAAAGTCATGTACATTTTTTCCTACTTCTAATTTACTGTGTTTGGATTGGGAATATGGAAGAAAGGGTGGGGAAACAGGAGAAATGAAAGGCCCAACTTGGATCCTGTTTGCCACTTACTCCCTTAAAAATGATAGTACAATCTATTTAAGATCAGTACCTTATGCAAACATCTCCCCAGCTGGACACTCAAACTATTTGACTTTAGAGGAATTTTATCCATTTTACAACTTTATACTGGAGACACATAAAGGATTGCCCCAACTTTCTCTTTATCTGGGCACACGGACTCAGGTACCCTGAAATTGGGCCATGGGCCTCCCTTTTGGACTTGTGGACTGCAGTGGAAGTTAATGTGTTATTTCTGTAACCAGGACATTCCTTGAGGGACTGCCAAATGTATCTCAAGACCGTCCTGTTTTGGGGTTGGGGAGAGCTGTGACTTACACCAGCAGTGACTTTCACTTTGGGTTCATACATAAGTTCTCTTCTCAGGTGCATATCAGTGATGGGGCTGCAGTTGTAAACACAGCCAGTAAATAAGATAGTCCATTCCTTCCCTGGAGAATGCTGGGAAAGATTGGGTTCTGACAATACTGGAAAGTGCCGGATCTTACTGCCTGGTTCCATCAAATAACCTTAGTGGACCAACACTCTAGAAAATCATGCTTGACAGCTAGGTGTGGTGATGCATGCTGGTCCAAGTACTTGTAATCTCGTACTTGGGAGGCTGAGACAGGAGGAATATCTCAGGTTTGAGGACAGCCTCAGCAAGTCATGAGACTCTCTGAGACTCTAGTGAGACCTTGTTTCAAATAAAGATACAATAGGGCTGGGGGTGTAGTTCAGAGGTAGAACGCCCCTGGTTCAATCCCCAGTACCACTAAAATTTAAAAAAAAATTTTTTTTTTAATGTTTGACAAGTAGGTGTTTTGCTAATGTTTTCTCTTCCCGTAATAATTATCTTGTCCTATTAGAATAATGACTGCATATTTAGATTTACATGTGACAAAAATCCCTGACACATGCTAGTATCTTTCTTGTTCACTGTCTTTATTCCCTGAAATCCAAATGAGAGCATGGATTTAGAGTTGATAGAAGTGTAGGAGGCTACAAAGGAGATATTTATAAGAAGCGGAAAGAAAGGAAATGTACAGTTGCCTTTCTGTCTATAGTATTCTACCTAGTCTCTCAAAATTTCTTTTAGTTCAATACTATTACAAATACACTAAGCCCAAACTACGTACCTGCCAAAATACTTTTTTATCCTATCCATATATATTTTGCATTGTTCTGCATTGTTTTTACAGAGGTGAGTTATGTGATACAATTTACTTGGGTCAATTATCAGCAATCTTCTCCATAAAAATCTTCTACCTTAGGGCTGCGAGTAGAGCTCCGTTGCCAAGCACTTGCCTGATATGCACAAAGGTGGCCCTGGGCTCACTCCCCAGCACCATAACACAAAACAGAGCCTTCCACCTAATGAAGTGGCCCCCCCTCTCCATAATCTAATCAGTTACATATTTCCCCTAGCTTCTAATGCTTTGTGTATTAGTCATTCAGGAAAACTACCTGTCAGGATAGATCTTTAAAAAAAAAAAAAAAAAAAAAAAAAACATGTACCAGGCCATTGATGTGTGTCCTTTAAAGTAAAATCACACGCATTGTATTGGACACTGATATTTTTCTATATGATATAATATTTATAGCACTGAGCATCAGGAACAATGGTGGACATCTGTAATCCCAGCAACTCTGGAGGGTGAGGCAAGAGGATCTGAAGTTTGAGGCCAGCCTATGCTACCCAGCAAGGCCCTGTTTCAAAAAATGAAAAATACTGTTGATGTACCTTAGTGGTAGAGAGACACAGGAGTCAATCTGTGGTACCGTTACAGAAAATAAAAAGCCATAAGCAAAGGAAAAAATATTTGATGTATGCAAGACACACAATATTACACTTTGGAGATGCAAGTGATTCTGTTAAGATCGTGTAGCCTAGTTGGAGAGACATAGTGTGTACATCCATAGTTCAATTAGTAACAGTGGTTTAAATAACAGTTAAGATAGCCGGGCATGGTGGTACACGCTTGTGATCCCAGCACTCGGGAGGCTGGGACCTGAGGATCGCGTTTCGCGAACAGCCTCAGCTACTTAGTGAGGCCCTCTGCAACTCAGTGAGACCCTGTTTCAAAATAAAGAATTAA
Organism: Muscardinus avellanarius; assembly: GCF_963383645.1. Taxonomy (NCBI): domain Eukaryota; kingdom Metazoa; phylum Chordata; class Mammalia; order Rodentia; family Gliridae; genus Muscardinus; species Muscardinus avellanarius. Next base: position 66,642,844 of record NC_137791.1, on the reverse strand, counting down.
AAAATAGGGCAGGGGATGTAGCTTGGAGGTCAGATGCCCCTGGGTTCCATCCCCAGACCCCCCCCCCAAAAAAAAAAAAAACACAGTTTAGATACCTTAGTCAAGGACTTGTACTGATTTTGTACAGGAAATCAGCAAAATCTCACTGCTCTTAACTATGTGCTCTGTAGTCCCCCTGTGTCTTGGAAGCATTAGATGATATTTCAGACCAGGTTGTGTCTAACAAGAGACTTAATGTCTGAATTTAAAACTTGTCTAATGTCATTCCACTCAGCTCTTTTTATCAAGGTGTAAAATTTAAAACTCAGTTAATAACTGTGATACACTGCTGGCCTTGTCACATGCATAGGTTAATAATGTTTTAAAGTAAATTAGAAAAATGAAATCAAAAAGTCTTTAAAAAACATTTTCAAATTAAAATCTTGTCAAAGAAAGGATAAATTGTGATGCCCATGGACAGTCACTGAAGCTAGTTCATTCATTAGCTGCCTTCTGAAAAGCCTTAATAAAAGGATTTTTTTGCCGGGCGTGGTGGCGCACGCTTACAATCCCCTCGCTTGGGAGGTGGAGACAGGAGGATCGGGCTGGTTCGAAGTCAGCCTTGCTGGTTTAAGAGACTCTGTTTCCAAATAAAAAATACATATGTTCAAAAATAGGTCTAGGAGTGTAGCCCAGAGGTAGAAGGGTTTCCAGGAACCCCAGTACCACAAAAAAAAAAAAAAAAAAGTGTCAATTTGAGCCAGGCCTGGTAGCTCACGCTTGTAATCCCAGCATTTGGGATGCTGAGACAGGAAGATTGCAGTTCGCAGATAGCCTCAGCTACTTAGTGAGGCCCTTTGCAACTTAGTGAGACCCTGTTTCAAAATAAAGAATAAAAAGCAGGGTGGGGGAGTGTAGCTCAGAGATAGAATGCCCCTGGATTCCATCCCCAGACCTGCAAAAAAAAAAGGGGGGAAAAAGTGTCAATTCTGTTCAGACCATACCATGATTATCCTCTGAACAAATGATTTGTATTACAAAGATTTCTTAGTAGTTTTTAGTGACCTATTAGTCAATGTCTACCATCACAAAAATTCCCAAATCACTAAAATATTAAGGATTGTTTTAAGCGTTGTTACAGAAGCTGTCTTAAAATAATTTGAGTGTGTGCATGTATGTCTACAAAAATATTTTCTTTATACCATTATGATGTATAAATACATTGCACCAATAAAAAATAAAATTAAAAAAAATAATAATAATTTGAGGAGGGTAGACTCAAGAATCTATGCTCGTAGGATCACTACAGTTGCCTGTCCCAGGACAATCCTGGCTAACTCACACAAAAGGCCAATTTTTATGGGTTAGTTCACACTTTTCTGTGTTTTCTTACTTTTAGCCCGAGCCTCCGGCCACAAACAAGTGGCAGCTGGACAACTGGTTGACCAAGGTCAGCCAGCCTGTGGTGCCCCCTGAGGGCGTGGGCAGCACCGAGCCCCCACGCCGGCGCCAGGAGCTCAAGGGTGGCAGCGACAGCTCTGCAGGCCAGGAGCATTCCGAATCCAAAGATCCTCCCCCCAAGAGCTCCAGCAAAGCCCCCCGGGGCCCCTCTGAAGGCCCCCACCTTGGCAAGAGAAGCTGTCAGAAGTCCCCTGCGCCCCAGGAGCCCCCACCTAGGCAAACAGTGGGAACGAAGCAACCCAAAAAGCCTGCAAAGGCCTCAGCCCAGCCAGAGCCCCGGGCCAGCCTGCAGGTGCATAGCGAGCCCGGACTTCTCCCCTACGGCTCCAAAGACCAGATCTCCAAAGATAAGCCCAAGGTGAAGACGAAAGGGCGGCCCCGTGCTGGAAGTAGCCGAGAGCCCAAGCCTACCGCACCCAGCGAGAAGAAGAGCAAGAGCTGCCCCTCGGCCCCCTCCAAGGCACCTTTGGGCCCGGAACCCACAAGGGACAGCGCGGGGGACAGAAGCCCGGAGCACCTGGCCCTTGTACCGCTTACGCAGAGCCAGGGCCCGCCCCAGGGCAGCAGCAGGACTAGTGGCTGCAGGCAGGCCGTGGTGGTCCAGGAGGATGGCCGCAAAGACAGCCTCCCTTTGCCTTTGAGGGACACCAGGTTGCTCTCTCCTCTCAGGGACACCCTGCCCCGACAGAGCTTGGTGGTAAAGATAACCCTCAACCTTCTCACCCACATACCCCAGCCACCCGGCAAGGCCAGCCGCCTCAAGGTTCTGGAAGAGAAGCAGCTGTCGGCAGGGAGGAAGCAGGATCCAGAGAAGAGAAGCTCAGACCCCTCCAGCAAGTTGGCCAAAAAGAGAAAGGTGAGTGGGGAGATAGCCTTTCCTGACTCCATGGAGCTCTGGCCTGGTGGGTGGGGATTCTCAGATTGGCTCTTACCTAGACCTAGTTCTGAGTTGTCTTAGAAGAGGCTGGAAGTCGTTATTCTAGTGAGATGCTCTGGGCTCTTTCTTCCCTCTGTGCCTGGGCTCCCCAGGCTTCACGAACACTCACTGGAGAGAATGGATCCTTTCAGCAAAAGGGAGCATTTGGAAGGCACATTTTCATGTAGTCAGTTAACGCTGGGAATTACCACTTGGCTCATTAGGCTTTGTCCTAGAAATTAAGATCTTATGTGAAATGAAAGGTTAGTTGGTATCCTGAGTTACCAAAAGAACTGCTCCATACGATTTTATTTCTATAGTATGAGCTTTTTAATACTACTATTACATCCATAATTTTTATTTATTTTTGTGGTAACAGAGATTGAATCCAGGGGTACTCTGCCACCCAGCTACACTGTCAATCTTTTTGTTATCTTGAGTTAGGATCGTGCCAAGGTGCTGAGGCTGGCCTCAAACTTGAGCGTCCTGCCTCGGCCTCTGTTCTATCCATATGTTAACTGATGACCCTGTAGAGCCTCAGTAGAGCCATTAAACATAGGTTAGGATATCTTGTTGAGAAATACAGGCCACTGGGTCCATTGCAAAGTGCCATACAGCTTTCACTTTTTCTTTTTTTCCCACCGATTTTGGAGACTTTCATTTCAGGAAGGGACATAATAAAGGAAAAAAAGACCTTGCATTATTTAAGACCCTCTGATACTTGGGCATACCACTACCTGTGTTAATCTTCTTTCCTTCATTCTGACTCACTGAGCTCTGGATTTTTTTCCTTCTTTGTGACAATGACAGATTAGTGTTTCCACAGCAGCATTCGCCAGCCAGCCCTCGCACAATCCCGAGACAGGCACAAGAAGGGCCAGCTCGCTACTGCTTTGGCCGAGTAACATTTTTAACACTCTCATAAGTAAATGAAAAATGTCTTACTCAGCTGTGGTGGAAGTTGAGCTAAGAATAACAGAGGGAAAAAAAGACCATGAAACCTGCTCTCATAAGTCTGAGATTGGACCGATTAATCCATTAGGTTAAAAATAAATCACGTCTTTAACAATCAGTAAAGGGCAACTGTTTTCACCAGAACCTGGTCACGTGAGACACAAGATTGTCAGCAGCCTGTCGAGCGGCTGGGATCGAAGCTCACTGGAGATGTCGCTTTAGATAGAGAGAGAGGGCATATTTTAATACCAGAAAGCTTTTTTTTTTTTTGGTGGTACTGGGGATGGAACCCAGGGGCATTCTATTTCTGGGTGACAGCCCCAGCCCTATTTTTTATTCTTTATTTTGAAACAGGGTCTCGCTGAGTTGCAAAGGGCCTCATTAAGTACCTGAGGCTGTCCACAAACTGTGATCCTCCCGTCTCAGTCTCCCAAATCCTGGGATTATAAGCATGCGCCACCACGCCCAGCTGCCAGAAAGCTTTTAAAACCTTATAAATGGAATAGGTATGTTTGTGCAAAGCACAAAGTTTTATGAAGAAAAGTGCATTGGAGCTGCTTTGAAACAGTGTACCTGCATCCAGTCAGTGTCCCTGTGAAAACAACAACGATACACAGGTTTCTCCCCCCTCCTCCTCCTGGGAAGTCTTCTGCCACCCGGATCTCTTGGCTGTCATGGTTTCCTATGGTCTCCAGGGCTAGTCCCCAAATGCTGACTCCCCAGGTGGAAATGTGACTGAAGGTCCCTCAGCCTACTTCATCCCCCCTGAGCAAATCTAGAAGTTTGCTCTCAGCTCTAGCAAGGGGAATGTCTAGCTTTCCTTTGGCTGTAACAGCTGTGCTCTTTAAAAGCCATCCCCAGGTTTTGGCTGAGCTTCTTAACGGCGGCTCATTTATCTTGAGAATGGAAAAATAATGATCACCCCCGTCTTCATCAAGTACACGATTTCTTTAAGAGCTCTGGCAAACAGCTGAAAGATCTGGCCCCGGAGAGTCTATCTGTCTGAAATACTGATGGGATCGAGGTCCGATCCATTGGTTCCAAACCCTGGCTATAGTATCGTTACCTGGGAAGACCTTAGCAGTGATGGCCGGTTGCCCTCCCCCCACTGGTATTTTTGAAATCCCTTCGGTAATCCTAATGTCTAGCAGGGCTGGGAACTGCGAGAGTAGAGCTTAACCACAGGGCCCCAGATTGCGCAAAGCATCCTAGGTGTGCCTCAGATGTGCCGCGTTCAGACAGATCTGGGCAACCAGGAATGCTTGCCTGTAAGTGTGTCATTAGTTAGCAATCTTACCTAGAAGCTCTCAGGTAAATAAGTATAAAAAGCAGTCTGCTGCGTGAGCAGTGAATCTTTTTGAATCAGGGTCTCTTAAGCCAGCAAGGCTGGCTTTGACCCAGCGCGATCCTCCTGTCTCTACCTCCCAAGCGCGGGGATTACAAGCGTGCGCCACCACGCCTGGCTTATATGTCTTTTTTTTTTTTTTTAATTATTTACTGCTAGATTCCAAATGAGGATGGTATTCAACCTATTCACCTCCAGTCTTTCCCTATGGGACAGGCTATCCCCTTCTCCTCCACAGTACTACGACTGTTTCTTCTGTGCTTCCTGTTTCCAATGGACAGCCTGGTCTGGGGCTGGTCCCTGTGGCAGAGGGAAGGTTGTTTGCTACATATTTTTAAAGCTTGGATGAGAGCTGGGTGTGCTAGTGCACACCTGTGATCCCACTACTTGGGAGGCAGAGACAGGAAGATTGCAGGTTCAAAGCCAGCCTCGATAACTTAATGAGATTCTGTTTTAAAATAAAATAGATAGTCAGGCGTGGTGGCACACGCTTATAATCCCGGTACTTTGGAGGCTGAGCCAGGAAGATCGCAGGTTCGCAGCCAGCTTCAGCTATTTAGTGAGGCCACCTGCAACTTAGTGAGAACCTGTTTCAAAGTAAAGAATAAGAGCCAGGCATGGTGGTGCACGCTTGTAATTGTGGCAAGAGCTCTTGAAGAGTCAGCCTAATCCTTCACATCGCTAAATTTAGTAATCACTTTAAAGGCTTGTGGCCAATGTATCTCCTTGGACAAAATTTATCAATTATTTTCTGAGGGCTCACAGGTCCTCTAAAGCCATTTTAAACACATGTGAAGATGGCTGTAAAGCGTTGGTGGCAGAGGCAGGCGTGGAGTTTAGCTGTAGGCCATTCCTAAGGCCCTGGATTTGATCCCCAGCCCTGCAGCCCCTCCCCCCATGCACTACACATACACACAAAGAGTTGATGATGCTCAGCAACTGATGAAGCTGCCAAAGGCCGCACCTGTAAAATGTACCCACATTTTTTTTTTTACTACATTAGATGGGACGATAAAAGCCGGGCGTGGTGGCACACGCTTATAATCCCAGCATTCGGGAGGCTGAGACCTGGAGGATCGCGGTTCGCAGACGGCGTCAGCTACTTAGTGAGGCCCTCTGTAACTCAGTGATAACCAGTTTCAAAATAAAGAATAAAAAATAGGGCAGGGGGTGTAGCTCGGAGGTCATATGCCCCTGGGTTCCATCCCAGACCCGCAAAAAAAAAAAAAAAAGAAAGAAAAAGGAAGATAATAGTTCATGAGGAAACAAGGAAAAATTACATGGGAAAATAGATAGTTGTTAGGAATTTAAAATACCGTTTTCTTTTACATAAAAATTATTTTGCTACAGAAATTGAACCCAGGAGCATTTTTACCTCCAAGCTATACCCTCAGGCCTTTAAAAAAAAATTTTTTTTCCTTTTTAAATTTTCAAACGGGTTTTTGCCAAGTTGCTGAGGCTCTCACTAAGTTATTGATGCTGGCCTCAAACTTGCCAACCTCCTATCTTAAGCCTCCCAACTGCTGGGATTACAGGAACACCATTATATATAATTTTTATAAATTGTATATAATTTTTTTGTGTGGTACTGGGGTGCCTGGAAACCCTTCTACCTCTGGATTACACTCCCAGACCTATTTTTCATATTTTTATTTGGAAACAGGGTTCCTTAAGCCAGGGAGACTGGCTTTGAACCCGCGCAGTCCTCCTGTTTCCACATCCCAAGCGCGGGGATTACAAGCGTGAGCCACCATGCCGGTGTTATCTCTTCTATGATTTTTAAACCAAATGTCTGTCTTCCAGATTGGGAGAAAGAGTTAAGAGTTGAGATTTGCAGTATAATATACAGGCCAGTCCAATTGGGAGCATTCTGTAAGTACACTCACCAAGTCAGTCTTGGTGGCACATGCCTGTAAGTCCAATACCTGGGAGCCTGGGACAGGAGGATCCCAGGTTAGAGGCCAGCCTCAGCAACTTAATGAGGCCTTTTTTTAAAATAAAAAAGGGCTAGGAGTATAGCTTGAAAGTAGAATGCCCTTTGGTTCAATCCTCAGTACAACCCCCCCCCCCACACACACACACCCAGGTTGTATGGGGTTCCATAGGTGAGCCCACCGTGGGCTGGCCCTTGTTACAGATTATGCCTCATTTCCCCAATCGTCTCATACATTGACTCTCAAATAATGGATAGCCTGTCTTGCTGGTCATTTAGACAAATAGCTGAACATGCATTCAAGTCTTTCCCTTTTTTGAAATAATTGCTTTATTAACCCAGAAATGTTGACACAGGAGAGGGAGATTTCTGCGCCATTTACATTTCTTATAGAGCTTGAAAGGGAAGTGGTCCTTAGTGGGAAAAGTGCATTTCTACTGCTCCTGATGTTTGGTTCCATCTTCCTCCCCATCCACAAGCTGACTGTCTTTTCTTGAATTCTTTGTCCAGATTAACATCTCCAAATTTTTATCCTTTAAATCAAAAGTGTGAAAACTCATTTTATATGCTTCACTAAAGCCACATCCGTATTTGTTCAGGCCTGTCGGTTGCCCTAAGGAGAGCCCCACGCCCGCTTGTGTGTGTCGCTGAGGCTGTTTCAAGTGTTTCCAGGGCCTTGTGTGTGTATCGCCCAGGAAAAGCAGATGGGTTTTAATGTTTGTTGCGCAGATCCCAGTGAACATGACCAGTCCCTGCCCGTGTTCTTGGTGCAAACTTGGACTGGGGTCTGTCCCTCTGCCTTTTCCTTCTTGGCCCTCCTTCAGAGGGAATTCCCTGACTTTCCCAAAGTATTACCTACTTCTCCGCTTAACTCATGTGCTACCAAGCCTGCTTGCTTCCCTTTGGGACACTCTGATAGAGTCTTGGACTTTGAGTGGTGGAAGAACCTTAGTCTCTGTTCAGCCACCACGTTTATAGATGAAATCAAGAAAGTCACTAACCTCACATGGCTGCTTAGTAAAAAGTGTCAGCCTGGAGCACAGGGGTGTGGCCTCAGCCCAGTCTAGTGATCCTTCCTCTTTCCCATGAATTTGTGCTAACACAAGTCCTGGGAGATTTGGGGAAGAGGCACAAGGTCAGAGTTTGAGATAAGGATATTGACGCTGACGGTTACAATGGACGGGGCAGTTACAGTATCACTTCTGGCTCAGTTACCCCATTGCCTACAGCTGCCACCCTGATGCCCAAACACATTCCCTTTCCAGGTTCCCCTTCAGACACTCCTGTCTCCTCCAGCCAGGGTCCTGGTAGATGTTATATTTCCAGTTAGAAGCTCCATGGCCCAAAATAAGTGCTGGTTCTGGAAAAAGCCACCTTGATTTCCCCCTGCTACCTGCAAGTGCCTGCAGGATGAGCTAGGCGCTGGGGCGGGCACTGGGCTGCCTGGAGGCGGCCTCCTGCAGAAACCGGCTTGGCCGAGCACACCCCGCTCTTCCTTTTATGGTCTTGCCCTTTGGCTCTGCTCTGTAGGTGGAGCAGCACTTGGCAGATACCTGAGGCTGCCTGACCCAACATGTTAGGAAGAGCAAACAAGTGAGTTTGGACCAGATCGGCCCAGCAGTCTTGCTCCTTTGTGGAAGGTGCGGGCACCATTGAGATGCTTATCCTAAGGGAAAAGGATTTTCTGAATCCTAGACTTTTCCCACCTTCCCTGAAAAGGGGGTGACCTGGGGTTAAATCGCAGGGCAGGGGGACTTTGCTTTTTCTCCAAAAAGAGTGGGTTGGTTTCTTGACCAAATAAATAAGTAAATATAAATAAATACCATACCCCCTTGAACCCAAGGGCATTTCTACCTCCGATCTATGCTCCCAGTCCTATTTTTGTATTCTTTATTTTGAAACTGGGTCTCACTTAAGTTGCAGATGCCTCTCTAAGTAACCGAGGCTGTCCGCGATCTTCCTGTCTCAGCCTCCTAAGTACTGGGATTACAAGCGTGCACCACCACTCCTAGCCATACCTCCTATTTTTGAAAAGATCTTGGAACTCTGAAAGTGAAGCCTCAATTTTCTGACACCCATTATTGCCTGGCTCCTATGTTTTTCTGACCCTTTCCCCGATCTATCCACATAGGGTATAATGCAGCACTACTTCCAGGGACCCCAGCTGTGTCTCCCAGTGACATCTTAATTTGTGTGCCAACTGACAAATGCCAGGTGCCTCCTGTAGGGAAGCCTGACTGCTGGAGACAGAAGACAACAAAAGTTCCTAGTGCAGAGAGTACAAGGAAACACTAACCTCTAGTGTGCAGGTGTGAGCTCAGTAACTGGGCAGAAGCCGGCCATGGTGGTGCACGCCTGTAATCCCAGTACTTGGGAGGCTGAGACGGGATGCTTTCAGGTTTGTGGCCAGCCTCAGCATCTTAGCAAGACCCTTAGCAACTTAGCCCATGTTCGCAAAATAAAGAAGATGATAGACCTGCAGGTGTAATTTGGAGGTAGACTGCCCCTGTGTTCAAGCTCCCGTACCACCCCTAGCCCCCCCAAAAAAACACGGTAGAGTATACAGAACTACTTTATTTGAATGGCTTCTTCTACCTAGCTTATGGGCAGTCTCCAGAACTATTTTATACTTTATTCGGAAGCAGTGTCATTGAGTTGCTGAGAGCCCCGCTAAGCTGCTGAGGCTGACTTCAGACCTGAGATCCTCCTGTCTCCATCTCCCAAGAACTGGGAATATAAGCGTGCACTACCATGCCTGGCTATCACCTGCTTTTGAGTTGTTGAACATCTATTGGAAGTATATGATCCCCGTAAGTTGCTAGGTGCTAGGGTTGATGCTGGTGTGCACCTTTGTAAGCTGACCTGAATGAATCCATTTTGAAGCCAAACGGGATGTGATCTGTAAGTGTCTTTCCAGTTCGTGGACTCTTCTCTCAAGTCCACAGTTGGCTCAAGCCAGCATTCCATTGTTCAGACCCGTTTGTGAGGATCCACTCAGTGAATGCTGTTTCACCTGTGGTTTGCAAGATCTGCCTTGGTTTATAATCATAAAGAGACTGTCTTAAGCAATGTGAAAATATACAAACAAAAATTAACTCTCATTTCACCTCTGGACTTGAAATTTTTTTTCCCCCTAAGAAGTAACTTTTGACTGGTGTATGTTAGTTTAAGTACCTGAAGACAACTCACACCTTAAAAAGGACGTTTTACTATTTCATGTGCAAGTTAATATCCATTTGGATATTTTAGCGAATTCTGACTTTTTATTTTTTATTTTTTTATTTTTTTGTGAGTGTGTATAGTACTGGGGACTGAACCCAAGGACATTCTACCTCTGAGCTTCTATTCCTAGCGGACTTTTTTGTTTTGTTTTTTTTTTGAAACAAACTCTCACTAAGTTTCTGAAAGTCTTGCTACATTTCTGAGGTTGTCCTTGAACCTGCAATCCTCTTGTCTTAGCCTCTCAAGTCTGGGAGTACAGGCATACGCCACCATACTGGTGCACATGTATCATCTTAGGTTTTCTAGTAACAACATTAAAAATATAATTTAAAAAACATCAAGAAAGAAAAGAGCTCGGCACAGTGACGCACATCTGCAGTTCTAGTACTTGGGAGACAGATGGGAGGATTGCAGGTTCTAGGCCAGTAGCAGCCACTTAGCAAGACCCCATTTCAAAATAACAAATAAAATAGGGTTGGAGGTATAGCTCAGATGTAGAACACCCCTGAGTTCAACTCTAGTACCACAAAATAACAAAGGAAAAAGATGAGCGACAATTTCACTAATTATTTTACTTCAATATATCTCAAATGTCACTGAGACATTGATGTAAAGTCACCATGTGCCCTTGTTTTGTGCTGTCCGCAGGGTGGCCCTTCACTCGCTCAGGCCACGGTCGGGTCTCCGTGAACGCCGGGCCTCTGCGGCACACGCCTTCTCTTGGCTTTAGCTCCTTCCCTCCACCCCTGTTTCTCCTTCGTGTTCTCACTGTGCACACACCACCAGATTAAAGCAGGTACCTTTGTAAGAGGACCTGAATGAATCCATTCTGAAGTGAAATGGGATGTGATCTGCAAATCAGTGTCTTTCCAGAAGAGTCTCTTCAGGCCTGGATGCAAGTGCCCTCAGGCACAGGCACGCATGCTTGCAGGAGGAGGGAGGGGGTTTATTTTTCCATTTCCTGTGTCTTTAGCAGGGCCAGGCTGTTTATTAGTGTCTGGGCAGACCTCGAGCCTACATGGCTTTATTTTATTTATTTATTTATTTATTTATTTATTTATTTATTTTGGAGAAATTTAGGGGATGAGGAAGACACAGTGGTGAAAACGGGGGCCTCCTGCAGTCAGTTAATTTGAAGAAAGTTATTTTCCGTTATGGCTTATGGTTGGGAATTGTCCTAGATCGACTGGTGTTGTCCCAGATTTCTAACTCGGTGAACTCACAGCCGGGGGGTTCCAGTCTCCGCACGCGGCAGAGGTGGCTCCCGCGCAGCACTGCTGCCGGCCGTAGGAACACGGCTCCTTCCTGAGCCAGGCCCTTGAAAGGGAGACTGCTGTGCTGCCTTTACCTTGATGGCTCATACAATCGGTGCACATGGTGACAGGTGCCATGGAGGCTTGTACTTTTTTTATTCCCCCTTTGGATACTGGGGACTGAGCTCAAGAGGATTCTGCCCCAGCTACACCCCTGCCCTTTTTAAATTTTTTAATTTAATTTAATTTTTATTTTATTTTATTTTTTTATTTTTGGTTGTACTGAGTATGAAACCCAGGGGCCTTCTACATCTGGGCTACACTCCCAGAGCTATTTTATATTTTTTATTTGGAAACAGGGTTTCTTAAGCCAGCTAAGGCTGGCTTCCAGCCTGTGCGATCCTCTTGTCTCCACCTCCCAAGCACAGGGAGTACAAGTGTGCGCCACCACGCCCGGCTGCCCTTTTTTATTTTGAAACAGGATCTCACTAAGTCTCCTGTCTCAGCCCCCCAAGTACTGGAATGACAGACCTGCTCCACTGCAATCCAGCTTAAATGAGTACTTCTGAGTTAGTTAAATCCTGTAGTTAGAACCCCTTCCTCTCTGTACTCCCTCTAAAATCATATTTGTAGTTTCTCATTTTTGTAATCAATTTTCTAAAAAAAATATGCCTTAATATATGGGGGGATAAAGACAATGTGCAGGGGCTTGAGACAGTGGAGGGCGAAGCTGGAAGAATAAAGTGCCTGGTTTTATTTTGTGACCTGTTAGGTCCTGGACCCTCCCCATATTGGACAGGGGCGGGGCTGACCCGCCTATCCTGCGAGACCCAGGATGTTCCCACGGAAAGCCACTCCCCTTTGATAAAAAGGGGAACACGGCGAGCTCGGAAGAACAGAAGCCTGTGGGACGGAGAGATTTCTGCATCCGTGGAAGGCTCTCTTCCACGCCCCCTCCCACCCCCATCCCGCACCCGCGACACGGGGGTGGGGGAGGGAGTTGCCTGGGACTAATGGGCTGATCTAATAAAGACTTATGCCACCTGCATGGCCGATCTCGCGTGTCGGTGGATCTCTTGCAAATCATACATCTGGATCTTCACTAAATCATACACTATCATTGTAGTTTTTTGCATACAATGTACAGAAGACTTTATTTCTTTTTCAGTAGTACCCTTATTATTCATTAGAAGAGAAGTAGGTTTTAGGTATTCTACTCTGAACTTTTTATGTATAATGAATTTAGGTAGGAATAGGTGGTTCTTTTTCAAGAAGTGGAAGGAACCTCATAAAATCACCTCATGTTACTTAACACAAATAGGCATATTTTATTCTCCTCCCCCTGCCCTTTTGGTGCTGTGTCTTTGCACGTGCTTAGTACTGATTCTTTAATACTTGTAAAGACATCACTGATGAGTTAACGTCAGTAATTACTTCTTTAGACATCACCTCTCTTTTGGGTATGAGGAATGGCTCTACTTATGCAAAATATATCCTAATACAAAACACACCAAAGTTTGATTGCCTTCCCCCTGCCTTCCCCACTTAGCACACACAGCCCAGCCTCCAAGTGCTGTGGTGACTGTGGGCACATAGATGCCTGGAAAAGTTCAGTGCCCTCTTTGCCTTCTCTGTATTTTCTGTTTGTCTATGTAGTTAGTGTGTAACATTTGCCTTGCTTGTTACACTTCAACAACAGGGGGAAGCTGAAAGAGAGTGTAATAACAAGAAAATCAAGCTGGAGAAAGAAGCCAGGTCACAGCCCTCTTCATCTTCATCCTCCCACAAAGAATCTTCTAGAACAAAGTGAGTGTCGCGATCAGGCACAGCCTGGAGAGGGGTCCTGTTTCCTTCTGCGGCAGCACCGTGGGTCTGAACACTTTCTGGCTCATTCTGGTAACTTGTGCAGTTTGTTTCGTGCTGCTCGTGCCCATGAGGAGGACCTTGTGGTGGAAATTGACAGTTGTTTGGCAGCAAATTTAGATTATTGAAACATTTTCAGCAAGGAAAATTTCCTAAACATTTGGAATAGTTTCTTCTGAAGGGAAGTGAGAAAGTTACTATCGTTTTCCCTGCTCTGCAGATTGGGAAATGGAAAGAGAGATACAGCAACTTGCCCCAAATCACAGGGTTCTTAGGCAGTGCCGGAGCCAGCACTTGGTCAGTGGGAGCCTGTGTCCAGTGCCCTTCCTTACAGAGAAAAGGAAGAATCTGTAGGTTCTGTCCCTGCCAGGGAAAATGGCGGGTGAGAATGGTGGTGCCAAGAAGGTGTGGCTATGAAGAGCAGCTGCTGTTCATTTCTGATGTGCTCGAGAGCCGGTCTCATAACGTGACTGGCATTAACAAGTGCCTACCGCTGCGGCGTGGGGACGGAGGTGCCCGATGGGGAGGTGCCGCGGGGCTGGCCTGCTTGTTAGGCCCCGGGAGCAACCACAGCGAGAGGTGGAAACTGGTGGGGAAAGTTAGGACCATTGTCAGACTCTGCAAGCTTAGTGAAAATCTATCCAACTTCATTTGTTACTAACAGGTAGGGCTAGATTTGTCAGAGGTATCAAAAAGGCCCCAAGTCTCCCAGCCCTCATACAGCATGCTCTCAGCTCCACACCACTGCAATCTCTGTGCCAACCGGCGTTTTGTCCTTCATAACTGAACTAAGCCATGTGATTTGCATTCTGCCTCAATTTAGTTTTGCGTGATGTTTCTCTCCAGGACACCCAGGCCCTCCTCGGAGCCCTCCAAAAAAGAAATGCTTCCCCCTCCACCTGTGTCAGCCCCGTCCTCGTCTTCCTCCTCCCAGAAGCCAGCCAAACCCGCACACAAGAGGTCAAGGCGGGACGCAGACTTCTGTGGCCAGGACCCTCCCAAAAGTGCCAGTAGTACCAAGAGCAGCCATAAAGACCCTTCCATCTCCAAGCACAGAAAAGTACAAGGGAAGGGCTCTGGAAGCTCCGCCGATCACAAAGTAAGTAGGCAAGGCGGCAATGATGTGAAACGGAGTGTATTAGTACAGTGCTCGTTTCTCAGATAAGTTCTAATGCTGGTACTTCAGAGCTATTTATCTGTTTCGATATGTCCATAATAAATTCCCTTTCTTTGTGTTGGCGGGGTAATAGGTAGTTAATATTACATAAAAGTGTTTAGCGCTGATTTATTATTCTCAAAGTGATTCAGAGGTAGAGAAATGAGAAAATATTTTTTAAACTGATGTTTCATCAGATGTTTTGCAGCAAGAAGTGTTTACCGCAGTTTTTTAGCAGAATAGTTGATCTCAGTATTTTAATTATTGGTTATAGTGGGAAAAAATAACCATTTTCTCAAATGAATCAAGTATTCTCTCCCCGTTAATCTATGTGTGTGTGTGCATATGTGTGTGTGTGTGTGTGTGTGTGTGTGTGTGTGTGTGTGTATTAAACTAAGAGAAAAATATTGGATTTGCTCTGTGAGTTATCTGTTCTCTTGGACATTCTTGGCTGACCGTCTTATTAAGTTATCAGTACATCCAGAACCTATAGGTTCAGTTGCGTCCGTCACTAAGAAAGCACTTGACCAAGCTAACCTGCTCAGTGTTTGAGTCATTCCTTTTGAAGTATTATTTTGGGCTACTTAAGAGGGATATTACGTCAGGACAACGATCTCAAGTGCAATTTCTCTATGATTTTTTAAAAAGGGATCTTCTGGAGATACTGCAAATCCTTTTCCAGTGCCTTCTTTGCCAAATGGTAACTCAAAACCAGGGAAGCCTCACGTGAAGCTTGACAAGTAAGAATCTGGATGCTTGCTTCTAACTCTCCTTCCTCTTTTTATTTCTCTTCCATCTTTCCTTCTCTTCCTTTCTCCCATTCTTTTCATTCTCTTACTGTTCTTAAGGTACCTTGCCTCCTCTACTAATCTTAGGTGACCCAACCCTGCTCTTTCCTCCTCTTCCTTTGCAGGCAGCAAGCTGATTTTCACATGAAGGAGGCCAAAAAGCTGAAGTACAAAGCAGAGTCAATGGTCAGTCTTGGCTTTTTATTCCCTTCAGTTAATATGTTTTCTGACTTTGTGTGTGTGTGTGTGTGTGTGTGTGTGTGTGTGTGTGTGTGTGTGTTACTGAGGGTGGAACCCATAGGCTTTCTACCTCCAGGCTACACTCCCAAACCTATTTTGTATTTTATTTGGAAACAGGATGTCACTAAGTTGCTGAGAGCCTCACTAAGTAGCTGAGGCTAGCTTCAAACTTGTGTGATCCTCCTGTCTCAGCCTCCCAAGCACAGGAATTACAAAGTGTGTGCCACCACGCCCGGATCATGTTTTCTGATTTAAAGGAAAAATGAAATTCAGGCATGACAGCCTACACTTGTCATCCCAGCTTCTTGGCTGAGGCAGGAGGACAGCAAGCTCAAGGCCAGCTTGAGCAACTTGTTGAGACCCTGTCTCAAAATAAGAAATAAAAAGGGCTAGGGTTGTAGCTCAGTGGTAGAGCATTACTGGGCTTAACCCCCATTGCAGAGGGCCACGGACGGTCTCCTTTCTACCATATTCTTCATCATTAAAGGTGTGTATATGGAGGATCTTTGGGGGGTTACTGGGAGGGAGAAATGTTGTGAGCCTACCATTGTCAGCAACCTAAGCAGGGTAGTCAGGATTTTAATGACCATGGGATAAGGAGTTTTGGTAAAATTGTGTCCTTTGGATCCATTGATTTGGTCTGATCATGGGCAAACTTAAGAAGTGCCTGGTTATAAGCATTCACTCTCTCTAAATGACTGGAAGCTGCTCTCCCTCGTGGTGATTTAATATTTGAGTGCTTTTCTTTGTCTAACTGACTGAATTCGTCTAGTGTGAAAAATGAGTCTCGCTATTAGAAGTCAGTCTATAAGGCAAATGGGGGGCCTATTTGCATTCCACAATGTTCTAAAAGGCCTGCGAGGCTGACCTGAGGGAATCGTTGACCTTGAAATGAAAATGTAAGATGAAGGTGATCTTGCTGTTGGTAACATGCTTAAAGGCACAGGACTGTCTATACGTGTGGTCCGGTCATGGGCATCCTGAGATTTCTGGAAGGTGGCGGTTTGTTATTAGTTGTATAATTAAATATATGCGTTTATATCTCTGCTGCAGTATGATGGTATTATGTTTAACTATTATGTCCTACTTAAATGTCTAAGACCCCTGAAAATACACCCTCCTCCCTTCCTGGAAAGCTGGCTATTGCGCTTTGTGCTGCAGGGACCAGCTGGGAGGCCTTTGTTGTCCCGCACGCAAACCCAGTCAGAATCAACTGCCGCTCGGTGTCCATACTCATCTTGCCCTGGTGCCCTTCACCCCAGGCTGCAGACATTGCATGTTTTCTTTCTGACTCCCCAGGGGGAGGACACAGGAAGATTTATTAGCTGGTTCCCAGCCAGCAGACAAAACATTCCTCAATTCCTTCCCTGCTGGGTGCTGTTTGGGAGCTCAGGGCAGGACCTTAGGCCCTATCCCAAGAGCCACCCTGTGGCAGAGTGTCCTGAGCCACAACACTGCTGCGGCGCATAGTGGCGCTCTCGGCTGCTTCCTTCCTGAGTGCTGAGATCACTACTGCCACTGTAAAGGAAAGAGTCCTATTCAGCACCATGGGCCCATTATCTAAAACTTATCTTGCCATTGGGCACATTCTCTGCTAGACTTCTTCATCATTTCAAACAATAAAGATTAGTACTCCAGGGAAGTGTTTTATTGTTGATCTTTACACAGGCATCCCTTCTTTCTCTCTGCCTAAGGTGAGCATACATCCCAGCGTGCCAGGATAGTCCTGGTTTATGCCCATTGCATCCCATTGCAAGAAATAATCATATCCTATTTTGCTCTCAAAATCTGCAGTTTTAATAAGAACCTGCATGGCTACCCTCTCCCTCATAGTCTCCCTTAATTGCATAATATCTCAAAGACATGCACTCTGTATTCCAGGTAGTTAGAAGTGCACATCAGAGTCTAGAGGAATGCATTTCATCTTTACGTTGTATTTACCTTGTCAAGTAGGGAAGTCAGAGCTCTACTACTTTAACACTTTTTCAGGAGAGTTAAAAAAGTTAGCACAAGCCGGATGTGGTGGCGCACGCTTGTAATTCCCGCACTTGGGAGGCTGAGACAGGAAGATGGCACAGGTTCAAAGCCAGTGAGGCTCTCAGCAACCTAGTGGGCCCCTGTTTCCAATATAAAATAGGTCTGGCAGTGTAGTCCAGAGGTAGAAAACCCATGGGTTTCATCCCCACACACACACGTAAAAAAAAAGTTAGCATAGAAGTAATGCCATTATAGCCTTGCAAAATACCTAGGGAAATGGATATTGACCAAATGCTATATCATACTATAGTTTCCTTCTGCCTTAAGGCCAATATTAATTTTGGAAGTTTCACCAAAGAAATGTTTTTGTATAAGTAGATCTTGAGGTTTAGATTTCCATTAGTGATGCAAACCAGTCGTGCTCTATGCTGGTTGAAACATGCTGATTTGATTTCTATTTATTTATTTATTTATTTATTCATTTATTTATTTATTTTTGGTGGTACTGGGGTTCCTGGAAGCCCTTGTACCTCCGGGCTACACTCCCAGCCCTATTTTATACTTTTTTAAATTTGGAAACAGGGTCTCTTAGCTAGCTGAGGCTGGCTTCAAACCTGCGCGATCCTCCTGTCTCTGCCTCCCAAGCGCGGGGATTACAAGCGTGCGCCACCACGCCGCCTTTCTATTCTTATCTCTTGTCTTCTGACCTGGGTTCTCTGGGAAAAAAATATTTTAAAATGTTTTTAAATATTTAAAAAATGTCATCTCTAAAAATTAAAAATATTAACATGATAAGATTGAGTGTAAGTGGGTGTGGTGGTGCACGCTTGTAATGTCAGTACTTGGGAGGCTGAGACAGGAGGATGACAGGTTTGTGGCAAGCCTCAGCTACTTAGTGAGCCCCTCTGCAGCTTAGGGAGATCCTGTTTCAAAAATAAAGAGTAGCCAGGCGTGGTGGCGCACGCTTGTAATCCCAGCATTCGGGAGGCTGAGACCGCAGGATCGCGGTTCACGGACAGCCTCAGCTACTTAGTGAGGCCCTCTGCAACTCAGTGACACCCGGTTTCAAAATAAAGAATAAAAAATAGGGCAGGGGATGTAACTTGGAGGTCAAATGCCCCTGGGTTTCACCCCCAGACCCGCAAAAAAAAAAAATAAATAAATAAAAAATAAAGAGTAAAATAAGGCTGTGAATGTACTGGGAGGTAGAATGCCCTGGGTTCAATCCCCCATACCACAAATAAATAAATTGCATATTCTGAAATACATGTATACATAATGTACATATTTGCGTGTATGTGCAGGTCAGTGTAGCATCTCAGTCCGTTCTGTTGGTAAGACACAAGGACAACACACACTGAAGCCAATCCATGGAGTTCCCGGAGGAGGGAAGCTGTTTGGGCTGCTGCAGGTGGAATGCTGCCTGGCCCTGTCAGCTAAGGAGCCCTAAGCCATCATTCGGTGAAGGCCACCACCTTCCTACATTTCACATGTATCTTCACTGGTTTTGTTCTTTCGGAACATATCAAATTGAAAGCATTGGCAAAAACTACATGCTTGCAAGTGTTAATCAGCTGCTCTCAACGTGTGGTTCGAATGCCACTTATTAGGGAGAATGAGTTGCTTATCACAGTCTCACTAGTTGAGTTGGCTATATGCCACGTAGCGAGAAGAATACTAAGTGGCAGAATATCCAGGTTTAGGATGACCATCAGCATCTGATTTCGTTTATATTTCTATTGCCTTTATGGGACTCTGAAGTTTTGTCTCCATTGACCCTCATAAACCCTAGGAGCCAAAGGAGATTAATCCATTGAGGTCCAGAACACTTAGTTTATTGTTAGGGATTACATGTAAGATACTCCTAAACCATAATAAATGTTTCTGATTTAAGATAAACCTCGACACCTACAAAGAAACTTGTGTTCATTACTCTAGATGTGTAGAATGACCTATTTCTCAAGGAAGTTATATAATGAGTAATCTGCTAATAACAAGGGGCTTGTGTGCTTGGTAGCTTAGTTTAAGCGTGTACTTCCATAAGGTTTTGAGAGTATTGTCTTAATACAGGATTTTCTTTTTTCCCAGTTAATTTTTGCAAAAAGGAATTTCTCTGTAGGTCAGGGCTGGACAGGCTTTGCTGTTTATCACATTTAGTGTGTTCATTCTCTTCTCTCGTAATTATGATTAAGACAGTTGAGTAAAGTTACAGTAAAAAATGTGGGTGAGAAAGAAACAAAAACACCTGCCATAGGCCCAAGAATGACCATGTTCTTCTCCAACAGACGGACAAGGTTGGAAAGGCCTTCAAGTACTTGGAAGCCATCCTGGCCTATATTGAGTGTGGGATCACCATGGAGGCCGAAAGCCCAGCGTCCAAGTCTGCGTACGCTGTGTACTCAGACACCATCGATCTCATCAAGTAAGTGCCGTGGCGTTTGCTGTCCTCCCTAGCACTTCTCTTTCCTCACCTTTGTTGCTTTAATCCATTTGAGCCTTAGTGTGAAGACAGCTCGGTAAAGGGAGCCTTCGCAGGGCGGGCGCTGGGGATACAGCTCAGTGATAGAGTATGTGCCCGGCAAAACTGGGTCTGACTACCGCATTGTTCCAAGCCACTGAGAAACGCTGAGCCTTGCCAGGAGGGTGTGTTTCTTGCAGTTTAGTGTTCTTATCAGATGCCCTCTGTGTATGTACTTGTATTTCAAGAGGGGCCTGGTAAGGACACAACTATACTTGGTTTCAAGAGGCACATGAGGCTCTGGCCTGGTTTCTATACCATTGCTGCTTGGAAGTGGTGTGTGTGTGTGTGTGTGTGTGTGTGTGTGTGTGTGTGTGTGTGTATGCATGTGTGCACGCACATGCACATATGTTGCTCTCATGTCCTTTGCATCTTCAGGAAACAGTAATATGATGAGCCAGCATAGCAAGATGGGGTTTTCATACTGCCTTTGTTTAACCTGATAATATACTTTTACATCTCCCTGTTAGATTCACGATGTCATTAAAATCCTTCTCAGATACCACAGCAGCAACACAAGAGAAGATATTTGCTGTTTTATGGTGTGTACTTTTTTTTCCCTTGTCTAAATAGCACTAAATCTGGTTTTGTTTCCTTTGATGTTAAGAAATAAAAGATTTTGGAATTTGTTTTCTTAACATTAAAATGGCAGCGAGAAGCAAATCAGTAAATACCCGGGCCACGGGGTGTGTCCCGCTGCTAAGGGTTAGTACACAGCATCTGGACTTACGCCATGCTTCAGTCTTGTGGTTTCAATTATGTCCTTGCACATTCGTGTTTTTCCATCAATATTTATGTTGGTGATGGTCTGAGCAGCACAGAGTTCTTGAGATATGGCTCCTCATACACATGAGGGGAACCCAGTGTGCTCAAGAGGCTGCAGGGATTCCCTGGCTGTGTTTTTGTTGTGTGATACAGTCCTGCCTACCAGGAAATAAACGTCACTTTATCCTCTCTTTCTGTCCACAGCATGCGTTGTCAGTCCCTTTTGAACATGGCAATGTTTCGTTGTAAGAAAGACATAGCAATAAAGTATTCTCGTACTCTTAATGAACACTTCAAGAGTTCTTCCAAAGTAGCCCAGGCACCTTCTCCATGCATCGCAAGGTAATTATAAGGCTAATTTAAATGGGTTACAAGTTAAGTCATTTATTTTCCTCTTGCTTTTACAACTCTTTATGTACATGTACTTACTTGGCTTTGGCTTTTGAAAAATTGCATATTTCGCCGGGCGTGGTGGCGCACACTTGTAATCCCCGCGCTTGGGAGGCTGAGACAGAAGGATTGCACAGGTTCAAAGCCAGCCTCAGCTATTTAGTGAGGCGCTCAGCAACTTAGTGAGACCCTGTTTTCAAGTAAAATATAAAATAGGTCTGGGAGTATAGCCTGGAGATAGAAAAGCCTCTGGGTTCCACCCCCAGTACCACCAAGAAAAAAAGAAAAATTACATGTTTCATCCTGATTTGCTCCATAGAATTGAAATCATTAGTGTATTTCTGTCCTTTTGAGAAAAGAGTTACAAACCAAGATCTAGGCACAGAAGGTGCAGTATTCCCCTCTTATCCATGGTAGATAACAATCCAAGGCCCCCTCAAGTGGATGTTTGAGACTACACATGGTACCACACCCTTTATTTACTAGACTTTTTCTGTCCATGTCTATGATAGTTAAATTTATAAATTAGGCACAGTAAGAGATTAATAAGAAAGCCTGGGAGAGTGTGCCTAGCATGTGCCAGGCCCCGGGCTCCCTCCTCAGCACTACAACAGCAGCAAGAGATTAACAGCAATAACCAATAATAGAACAGTTACAACAGTATATTGGAATAAAAGTTACATAAATATGGTTTCTCTCTTTTGAGTCAAGACAAATATTAATATTTTCAGACCATGGTAGACTGTCGATAATAAGCCTGGAAAGCAAAACTGTGGATAAGAGGAGGCTAGTATAATTGCAAAGACTATAGTGTCAATATTTTTGAGCTTTGAGGATCTTTAGATATGCCTCAGGACACAAAACAACCAGTGGCAGAGCTAGTAGCATTTCTTCTCTGTGATGCCCCTTCTTGGCATCTCAGTAATCAAGAACTTCCCAGAACCATATACCTTTTTTTTCTCTCTCCAGGACCCACAGCAGTGATACTTAGAATGAAACAGTTATATCTACTAGCAGAATTGGGGGTGGGGGGCATTCTAACTCTGAGCTACTCCCCCAGCCTTATTTATATCATTTGGAAACAGGGTCTTTCTCTGAGTTGCTTAAGCTGGCTATAAACCCATGATTTCCCTGTCTCAGCCTCCCAAGAATTGGGATTACAGGCGTGTACCATGCTGCCTGACTTCTACTAGCAAAATTACTTTTAAGTCGAGCGTGGTGGTGCATGCTTGTAATCCCAGCGTTTGGGAATCTGAGACAGGAGGATCGTAGTTTGAGGACAGCCTCAGCTACTTAGTGAGGACCTTTGCAACTTAGTGAGACCGTTTCCACATAAAGTATAAGATAGGTCTGGGAGTATAGCCTGGAGGTAGAAAAGCCCCTGGGTTCCACCCCTAGTACCACCAAAAAAAAAAAATTACTTTTCCCACTCTATGAGCTGTAATTGTTTACCTTCTGTAAAATGTTAAACACAGAATCTGTGTTGTTTATAAATTGAAAGTGGAGCATTCTTTCCTGTAGCCTTTGCCTAGTATTATTATTATTATTATTATTATTATTATTATTATTATTATTAATTTGGTCATATTTTGGGGGGAAGTTCCCAATTCTAATAGGTTTTGCTATTATAAGAGCGTCACTTACAAGACTGCTTCATTTCTAGCAATTCAAAAGAAGAGTCTCCCATATGGCCTCTCTTAAAAAAAGAAAGTGCTGATTGAGAAGTAACTTCTTGTGAAAATTTCACGACTCCTACTCCAAGATATTCTAAGCTAATAGGTTGTCAGTCAGTCACATCCTTTTAGGTAACTCCAGCCATCTGCTCAGTAAGAGCCCTTCTTCATTCTACCCTTGTCACTAGTGGGGACGAAGCAGTAAGCAAAGCAGACTAGAGTGGCTGCCCTCAGGGAGATTTCTCTCTAGTCCATGCAATCTGCTAGGCGTGCTTAGGATGCAGGCAGCCCACAGGGCAGATGCCACATGTGAAGCTGCTGCTGCCGATCCATCTTTCCACCTTAGGATCATGTACTTTTTATGTCTTGGTGATATCCCTGTCCGTCCCGTCTCTTCTCTTTTCTCCTCCTCCTCCTCCTCCTCCTCCTCCTCCTCCTCCTCCTCCTCCTCCTCCTCCTCCTCCTTCTCCTCCTCCTCCTCCTCCTCCCCCTCCTCCTTCTTTTTCTTCTTCTTCTTCTTCTTCTTCTTCTTCCTTTTCTCTCTTTCTCTCCTCCCCTCTCCCTCTCTCTTCGTTATTGGAGATGGAACCCAGGGGCATTCTACCCCCGAGCTGCATGCCCAGATAGTTAAGCAAGGGCAGAGTAAAGATAAGATTGAAGCTGAGCGTGGTGGTGCACATTTGTAATCCCAGCATTTGGGGGGCTGAGACCAGAGGATCTACGTTCACGGAAAGCCTCAGCTACTTAGTGAGGCTTTTTGCAACTCAGTGAGACTCTGTTTCAAGAATATAAAGAATACAAAATAGGGCTGAGATTGTTGCTCAGAGGTAGAATGCCCCTTGGTTCCATCCCAGTACCGCAAAAAAAAAAAAAAAAAAAAAAAAAAAAGATTGAGTTCCCTGCTGCCCAGTCTCCTCATAGTCAGCCTTAGGCCAGTTCACTGGGTGAGTCTGCAGGAATTTGTCGAGAGCCTGCCTACTTTCAGCACCTACTGTGCTAAGTGCCGGTAATGTGAAGAGTAGTAAGATACAGTCTCAGCTTCATGGTGCTGTGACCCAGGAAAATAAATGCAAGTTGTGACAGAAAGGAAGCTCTGCTGTATCCACAGCACCTGAGTGTCAGATGCAGAGTAGGAGACAGGTGTAGTGGTGCACACCTGTAATTCCAGTACTTGGGACACTGAGACTGGAGGATCGCACGTTCAAGGACAGCCTCAGAAAGTAGTAAGGCTCTCACTGACCTAGTGAGACTTTGTTTCGGGGGGGGGGGGGAATAGGACTGGGGGTATAGCTAGGAGGTGGAATGCTCCTATTCAATCCCCATAACCCTCTTCTACTCCCCCACACAAAGATGCAGAGTAGGGGCTCAGTTTAGTATTTACTGAATGGATTAAAAAACATACAGGTATGTACTTATATACGTGTGTGTGTGTGTGTGTGTGTGTGTGTGTAGTCACTAACATAAGTTGGAATCGGCCATAGCAAGAGATTCTCAGTAGAAGAAGCAGATAATGCGGAGGCATAGAAAAGTGTATTTAGGATAAAGATGCATCCGCCAGTAGGTCTCAGACCTTGTAGACCGATCTTAGCCATGATCTTGATTTTGGTGAATGCACCAGAAACTGACTTAGCCTGGAGCTCCAGGGACTGGAAATCTGTGCTCTGGGAGCCTCGGTGATGAGCCAAGTCTTCTTTTTTTTCACCTTCCAGAAGCACAGGCACACCGTCCCCTCTCTCCCCGATGCCTTCTCCTGCCAGCTCTGCAGGGTCCCAGTCAAGTGCTGGCAGTATGGGGAGCAGCGGGGCGATGGCCACCATCAGCACCCCAGTCACCATTCAGAACATGACCTCCTCCTATGTCTCCATCACGTCCCACGTCCTGACGGCCTTCGACCTTTGGGAGCAAGCCGAGGTCCTCACAAGGAAGAACAGAGGTAAAGGGCTGTGTGGTGGACTTGGGGGCGTCCCCGGGGGAGGGAGTGTTGTTGGCTGTCTCCATCCTGCCCTATGGCCCGCGGACAGGCCGAGGCTCAGGGCTCTGCGGTGCAGAGCTGGAGCTCTGCGGCGAGTTCTTGGCAAGACCAAATTGAAAGTGGCCCTTGATCCTTTGCGGATCTCATAGCATCGTTTCAGCTCGCTCGAGAATGCGAGCCAAAGGGCAGAGCAAAGGAGCCGGGAGGTCGCTGGCTGTTCCTGGACCAGCACACTGGAAAGTTGAAGCTCAGCCCAACCCCTGTGCAGAGTTCTTCAGTGCATGCGAAGAAGGGTCGGCTATAGTAGGAGGAATGTAGCTCAACAAATGCTTGAGTCTTTTGAGGGGAAGGAAGGTGCTGAGAGAAATTCAAAGTTTAGGAGTGGCAAAGTCCGCAGTTGGGGAACAGGCTGGTGCCAGCGCCGGCTGCTACTCAGTCAATGCTCATGTATCCCAGTGCCAGAGCAAGGCCATTGCAGTGTTCTTCTTGGCCATAGGGGAAGAAGGCAGCCAGCTGGCTGCATCCTCTGACTTGTCCCCACAGCCTCTTAAAGCTTTATCTTTCTTAACAATATAATAATACTTTTAACATGGTTTTTGTTTTTTGCTTTTTTTTTTTCCATGCATCTATTTGGTCCAAATGTATAAATTGGGTGTTTTCAAAGTGCCAACCGCTGTGCTAGGCAGGCACCCTGGATTTAAGTTGAGAGCAGAACCTTGTCTGTGCCTTCTAGTCTAGTAGAAGGATGTGGGCACTCAGCAAGCATTTATGGGTAGACAGGGACTTTTTGTTGTGGTAAATGAAGTACAGAATATTGTAATATTGTGGGGAAAAAAACCCTTCACTTTTTGTGTTTTCCATTTTAATTTTTATGTGTACGCATATGTATTTACTGGGGGTTTTCTTTATTTGCAGAATTTTTTGCTCAGCTCAGCACAAAAACCTGCACCTTGGCCCTCAACAGCAGTTTGGTGGACCTGGTACATTATACAAGACAGGGTTTTCAGCGGCTTAAACAAGTAACCAAAACACCTTAACGAAAGTCCAAGTTGACTAAATGCCTTGGGGACTTTTTTTTTTTTTTTTTTTTGCACATTGGAAGCCTCGAAAACAGTCTTGACTTGACATTGTCTCATCAGGATACCAAGCTTAAGAAGAGAAGCAGCCTGAGGTGGACAGGGCGTTTGTCCACTTACATCTCAAGCACTGTATGGTCATTGGTTGGACCCTGTGGTTCTGCAGAAGCAGGGGTGGATGTCAGCCCCGGAGACGACCTTGCCTCTCCTAACTAAGGATAGAAGTGCAATGTAGCCCAGTGGGCATCTGAATGGTCTAGAAACATTTCTGTGGTTTTGTTGTTGTTTTTGTTTTGGTTTTTTTTTTTTTTAACCAGTAGGATGCAAGTTGCAAATGAAACGAAAAGCTGTTTCAACTCAGAAAGCAAATTTACATGATCTCAGTAGCAGCCACACTAGTCCATTCCAAGAAGGACATTTTTTAAAACAGTGATTTTTGGTGGAGGGTTTTGTGGATGTTTTACTTCCACATTTTGGGGGAAATACTTGTTTAATAAGTTCTAATGGCCATCTGTACAAAAGTCGTGAAGGACTTCACTGTACTCCACTTTCTGCCGGTGAACAGTGGGTTTGATAATACCAAGTATTGTCATAATTTAGAAAACTGAAGGCAACCCCCTGCTACCCGGAGTACTGCACGTTCAGCCCAGCGCTGGTTTCAGCCTGTGCAGCGGAGAAGGAGCACCACACACAGGAGCCCTCTCGAGATCCCCATCGGCTCCTGGAGGGCCACCTGACCCCTGCTTCCAGCTTCTGTGGAAGAGACTCGCTAACAAGGCAGTCGCCATTGACTATATTCTGAATTTCCCACCTTGGGAAAGAAGGGAACCAACATTTGTTACCTGACTGACCAGATGGCCCGAGTGCTTTCTGATTTCTGTTGAAGTAGAGCCGGAATTTGAAGTGCTGGTCGATGGTCTACAGCCTTGTGGTAACTCATGTCCGCCCAACTCAAGAGTTTTGTCAGTGAACAAAGAAAAAGTGTAATCTTCTTCTTAGAGAGGCTCTATTTTTCTGTGATTAATTATTTTATATTTATAGCAAAACTAAACCTTCAGCACCCTTGATTGTCTAGGGAAACTGAGAGGATGTGGCGATTTGGGAGATTAGTTAGACTTAAAAAAAAATGGTCACCACACGCCTTCCTGTTGACTTAGGTGATTTGGTGGAAGGGGATCCATGGCCTTCCCATAAACTATCGCCATACTGTCTACACAAAACTAGGTTTGTTTTCAATGACCGAAAGCAACAGAACACAATCAGAATTCCCACAAGCACAGATTTCTTTTTCATTGAAACTCTGAAGGTTATTAGTGGAAATACTCTTTTGAGTGCAGTATTTTTTAAAAAGTCAGTTCTTTTTATCACTTTAGGAAGAAGTAAAATTTGCACATGTATTAAAATTGAGGAGTGAGTGTTCTCTCCATAACTAATTGGCTTATTTTTCCCCCTTCACCCATTCTGCACCTCCTCATGTTCTTTGCTGTTGAGCATGTTTCACATCTTCATATTTTATTTATTGGTGATGGAGGGAGAATTGTACTTATAACGAGGACGCCTGCAGTCCCTCTGATGAACGCCGGAAGCCCCTTGGTAGTTTGGTAAATGTGTTGAGGGGACGCACTGAGGCCGGGAGGGATGCTACTTTTCCCAGTGTGCACTGTCTGTGTGAAGTTGTTCTGTGTCTTCTCCAGGTAGGTGGAAGCCAGAGAATGACAGTGGTGTTGATTCTGAGCATTGAACCTTGGATGTGTGATCCTGCAAAGCAACTGCCTCTGTTGATGCTCTAAAGCAAAGCTATGGTCTTTTTAACCTACTGGTTAAAAAAAAAAAACTTGTTAAAACAATAGTTGCCTGCTAGGTTGTATGTGTGCATCTTGTGTGGGGAGTCAGGGCACCAGAATCAGGCTCACGTGACGATTCAACATCATTTTCCCGCAGTCCCTTGGCCATTCCCTCCCCACTTACTACACCACTCACTCCCTGACACAAGCTGCGGTCAGCCGGGCAGCTCCGTCGAGCTGGGGCTGATCCACATCCGTGTGCTGGAGTGTGCGTGCCTGTGACTCATCATCGCGTGTCCCATCAGCAAGCCACGGTGCTCCCTGGATGAAGGACATTTCCAAGGAGATTTCTCATCCAGGTCTAAAAGAACAGATCGCTTTTTCAGTGGCCTTATTCTTTGTGGGAGTTTTTCTGTCCTTAAATCTAGAGTAAAATTATATTTGGCCCTTGATAAAACTAGCAAACCTGAACAGATCAATTTGTACTTCTTTGATCATTGGATACTTCTGATTCTTACAACACTCACTGTATCTGAAAGAGAATTCCTAATGACCATCTTTTTAATAGAGTTCGTATAAGGTAGTGCCTGATGAATCCTTAGTGATCATAGGTCTTTTCACAGTTGCATAGAGGAATATGGAAGATTTTTAAACCATTCACACTGCTTCACTGCATGCTTAAAATTCCCCAAAGCAAAATTTGTTCCAAGGTAGATATTTGAGATGATTAGATTATAAAATTGAGGTTCTGAATGTGTGAAGTGCTCATGACAGCAGAATAATGCATACTTCATAGGCAAGACATCTTGAGCAAAAATAGTGTAAATCTTGCTTTTGCCACTACATATGTGTGTGTGTGTGTGTGTGTGTGTGTGTGTGTGTGTGTGTGTGTGTGTAAAGAATGAATGAATGAGAATGGAAGAACACTGTTTTACTTTGAAAAGCATCAAATGTCTCTTCCCTTCTCAAGTAGTTAAAATGTGAATCAGTGAAATTAAGAGCCCTGCTAAATAATGAAAAACACTTAGGAAATTTTTCAGATTATGCTTGCTTAAGGTTGTGCGTATGTAAACCACGAGGTAACAGTGGTGAAGAAAGTGAGGGTTCAGGAAGTTACCAAGAATACATCAGAGAAGGAGAATTTGTCTGATACTATGATTTGATCAAAATACTAAATTTAAAAAGCATCTGACTTTTTAAGCAAAAGGACCTTAAAATCTTGTAGATCTGTTTTAGCCAAAATGTATAGCTATTTTTCCTAGAAAAATTGAACCACACTTACCTCCCTTGTTTTGTATCCATTAATTTACGATCTCAGGATGTTTAGAAGCTGATCAATTCTCCCTCTCTTGGCTTAATTGGTACCTTACATATTAATGTTAGTGTAGTTGGGAGTTATCCTTATGATTACTGTTTGGGAATTCTGAAGGGCAAAAAACCTACTGTGTCATCCACAACTATTATCTCTGCTATATAAAAGGATATGTTTATGTATACATACACACAAGTATAGATGAGATTATTTAATTGGAAATATTTGTTGTGCCTTTGTTGATCAAACTTAATTTTGAAATAATGCTGTGTTTTGCTACAGCTTCAATAGATGTTACATGGGTCTAACGTCTTTTGCATTATCACAAAAGAATAACAGAAAGTTTGAAGGGTATTTGTGCATCTTGAGGTAGATGTGTTGGGCTTTTTGTTATGTACTTTACAATTTGTCTATGCCTCTTACTAGATTGTACCTTTTTAAAAAAATTATTCATTTTCCCCAACACTACAAAATATCTTTGAAAAACTTTACCACTTTATCTGTTACATTCTTTTCCACTGATTTGCAGTATTTAAATCTTGCAAGAATATTTTGGGCTTCTTTTAGAAACAAAAGTATACATTTTCATACTGCAAAGTGCAATATACATATTGCAACTGTGGAGAGATATCAGGATCCATTATGGTGGTACTTGTTCGTTTTCTCTTTTTTCTAGCAGGTTGCCTTCTTTGATTTTGGTTCCTTTGGGGAATAATGGAAGCAAAGTATTCTTCTGTGCCTTTCTTTGTTGTCTTCTTGGAGGGAGATGGAATGGCAATAGCTTGGTGTTGGCACTGCCCCTTTGCAAGTTTCAAGTGATATTTCTGCCATGTAACTAACCCTCAACTATGCAATCAAGTTGGGTTGGTTTCTTAGTGACTGAGAATACACATTTCTTTTTAAATTGTGAGCACTGGCCATGTTCTTTACTTTTTATTTATGATGCATTGACAAGCACCATCTACCACTTTCCTTTTCTAAATTTCTTTTTGTCCTTAGAGGAAAGCACACTATATTTTGTTCCCCTATACATCAGACATCACCAGGTACTGTGTTGGGTAGAGAAGTGCCCATACTTCTCTACCTAAAAGGGAGCCTCAGAGGGCAAAAAGGAACCCTACAGCTCCCTGTGAGCCTCTAGATTAAAAACCCACCTGGGAGGAGGAGGGAATGACCACTGACGGCAAGGCTGGCCAGCTGTGCTGTCAGACCAGGTGGCCGACTAAGGAAGAGGACTTGTTTGCTGAAGAGTCGAGATTCAAGCAGTGCTCAGCAAAGGCAGTATTAAGTTTGCCTTTCTCTTCGTTCAGGCCATGACACGTATTGTTCAGATTACTGCACATCCTCCCCTCAGATACCAAGTATACACTGTTCACGTCGGGGTGTGTGCATGTGTGTTTGTACTCGTGTGTCCCAAATCTTGTTTTAATTTTTTTTTTTCCTGAATGTGATCATGTTTTGGATGATACCTGAGCAGGGTTGCCTTTTTTTTATTTATTGCCATTATATATTATATTATATTATATATATTTTTGCTTTCTTATAACTTTAGAGGAAAGTCAGATCTTGGTATTATAAAAATTGTTTAAAACAGGAATAAATCTTTCCAGTTGATAAGTGAAAATCACTGGGCTATCTTTAAAATAATGAGTTTTTCTTTCATTACTGTGGAATAATGTGCCCGCTATGGTCAACACGATGAACTTGTACGTAGGATAGGAAAGCAGTGATGCTCTCAGTGGGAAGATGTGCAGTGTGTGTGACTCAGCAGGACTCTGTGTACTTTACTCCAGCAGTGGGACTGCAGCCTGGGGCTTTTGTGAATAAAATTTAGCTGCCTTGTATAGTCCTATGGAAGAGACAGGTGTGATCTATGAGAGAATTATAGTTTGTTTGCCTTTTTTTAGAAGAAAAATTTGCAAAAGATCTTTCCAAAGATAATGTGCCACAGATCTTTTGTTTGTTGTTCTCTATAATGAGGATTAAATGCTGTTTAAAAAAATGTAATTGATTTGTTCATCTTCACATTCTTTCCTTTTCACCAGAGGATTGAGCTGTTGAAAAATTAATAAAAATTTAAGAGAAATCATTGGAGTCAAATCCTTGCTCTTACTGCTTTGCCTGAACAAAGCGATTCTCACAGGTGCCCCGTGAAATTGCCATCTGTGGCCCAGGAGTGTTCCACGTGGAATAAGCAGCTCTGGCTCATAGTAAGTGTTGACTGATAAATGGGGAGAGAAATAGGTCAGAGAGGAGCTCGTCCTTGCTGTGTGGTTTATTCTCAAAGTCATAAACACACACGCCTAAGCCTAATGTTGCTGCTCTGGCTTCTCCTGACGTCGACTTCCAGGTAAACCAGTGGCCAAGTTTGCCTGTTTTGCATTTGTTTGTCGAGTAGACACACTCGTACAATGTTAGTATCCAATCTAAAGTCTAGCTGAAGCCAGGCAGGGTGTCGCTCTTAAGAGGCTGATACAGGAGGATCGCAGGTTCACAGCCAGCCTCAGCAATTTTAGCGAAGCCCTCTGCAACTGAGACCATTTTATAGAAACAACAAAGGAGCTGGGGATGCCGTTCAGAGGTAGAATGCCCCTGGGTTCAACCCCAGGACCACACACACAAAAAAGTCTGTTTTTTTTTTTTTTTTCTTTTCTTTTTGCCATCACTAAAGAATTATCCTAGGGGCTAATTGCTAATTTTATATGGCCTTGGACAAGTTGTTTAAGCTATCTGGGTTGATCTCATTTACAAACCTTTGATATGGTAATCTACCCAGTGTGGTGGTAAGGGTCACAGTACTGATAGTGTTTCCAATATGCACAGCATAATTACTCAAAAGCTGATGGCTATTTTAACCCCTCCCCTCAGCACCATCAGATCCCAACTTCTCCCTGAATCCTAATGAAGAACTCCCGTTCCTACTGCTGTTCTTCCCTCTCCCTATGCCCCTCTCCCTTTTCTCTTTCACGCTGAAGACTGAACCCAGGAGCACTCTACCTCTGAGGAGTACCTCTAGCCCCCCTCCCTTTTTTTCAAGATGGGGTCCCTCCAGGTTGCAGAAGGTCTCACTCTTGCTGAGACTGGCCTCAAACCTGTGATCCTTTTGTCTCAGCCTCCCACGTACTGGGATTATAGGCCTGTACCACAGCACCATGCCTGTGATTCCAGTATTTGTACAGCCTCAGGTACTTAGGCCCTTGGCAACTTGGTGGGACCCTGTTTCAAAATAAAGAATAAGCTGGGCAGGTTGGCGCACACTTGTAATCCCAGCATTCAAGAGGCTGAGACAGGAGGATCATGGTTCACAGCCAACCTCAGCTACTTAGGCCCTTTGCAGCTCAGTGAGACTCTTTCAAAATGAAGAATAAATCAGGCTGGGGGTGTAGCTCAGAGGTAAAATGCCCCTCGGTTCCATCCTCAGTACTGGGGGTGGGGGGAAATATACCATAGAAGTGAGGAAAGCTGTTATTACATAAATCACATGCGATGAGTTCATTGCAAGAAAAGTTCTGTTAATGAAGGAGGAAGGAGATGCCAAGCAGTATAAAAACCAGATGACCTGTGCAGGCGAGAAGGCAGCATCTTTTTGTGACTTAAAAATATTTATCTTTCATTCATTACACATTTCCAAATTATCTTTTGCTTTTCAGATTTTAAATTTTAAGTAGGTTGACTTCTCCCAGTGTCCTTGTGGTCTCTGCCTCTGGTGTTTCAAGGTAAGAGGTGTCTCAGCTATGGTGCCTGGCAGCTTTACTACCACAAATACCAGCCCCTCTGTGGGGTAAGTGGTACTCTCCCTCAGTGTCCTGTTAATTTTTTTTGGGGGGGGGCAGTACTGGGGATTGAATCCAAAGGCGTTCTAACCTACGAGCTACACCCCCAGCCCTTTGTGTGTGTGTGTGTGGGGGGTCTGGGGATGGAACCCAGGGGCATTCAACCTCCAACCTACACCCCCTGCCCTATTTTTTATTCTTTATTTTGAAAAGGTCTAAGTTGTGGAGGGCCCCACTAAGTAGCTGAGGCTGCCCACAAACCACGATCCACCAGTTTCAGCCTCCTATGCTGGGATTACAAGTGTGCACCACCATGCCCGGCTCCTATTTTTTTTTTTTTTTAATTCTTTATTTTGAAACAGGGTCTAAGTTGCAGAGGGCCTCACTCAGTAGCTGAGGCTGGCTGTGAACTGCAATCCTCCTCTCTCAGCCTCCCAAGTATTGGGATTACAAGTGTGCGCCACCATGCCCCAGCTCTGCTCAGTCTTTTTATTTGCAAGTAGGCATTTCTGGCGCCTGCGAGACTTGAATAGACATTTGTTTACAACTTGCCTGTTGGGAATGTACATTGTCATAATCCAGGCTACTTTTAACAAAGTCAACTAGGTGGTGCTCAGAATCCCCAAATCCATTTCCAACAACTTTTCAGCCCAATGGGTCTTTTCCAGAATATAATTGGAGGTTTATCGCTGTTACTTTGGTTGTGATTAGGTAATTGTACTGTCTGCACTGTCTTGTCTTAGAAATAGGACTCTGAGCACTTGTGGTTTTCCAGTAGACCACACTCAGCTGAAAGTAAGACTTCAGCGAGACACGAAGGTTCTGATAATAGAGGCCTTTGCCCTTCTAACAGACTGAAGGGTGGTTCTTGAAATACTTTCCAAACAGACATTTCTATTTTAGCTTTAAAAGACCATGTGCCTCTCTGGGTAAGTGCTTTAATTCAACCTTCTCTGTGACTGGGCCCGCTCCTACCATTTTCTTTACCCTATTTCATGTGTTGGGGGGGAGAGACAATGATGGGTTTATATTATCTCCCCTGCTAAGTATTCCTGTAAATTATCCTCTTAAGCAGTCACACATCAGAAGGAAAAACCAGATCACATGCACATGTTTTTCTCCATGTACTCACACTAATGAATGTGGAAAACCAAACATATTCAACTGAATGAACTTCAGAAAAGTGCCTGCAGCTGACTCGTGCCTCTAGCTGACCCCGTGGCCAGGATTTCAAGAGTAGTCTTCTCGAGAAACTGAAAGGAGGTGATAATGCAGAGGCTCCCAAAAATAATGTTGTACTGACAGAATCTGCTGCACACATCTCTGTGGGTTTTTACAAGTATTCTATTGAACAAATTCCTGAAGGGAGAATTCTCTGGGTCAGAATGTAAGCCAAGCTTAGTCAATATTTTAATGCCATCAAACTACTTTTCCCACCAACTGTGGATAAACTAACAATCTGGCCAGCTGTGAGTATAATGTAAAAAGCAATATTACAGTTTATTCACAGTTATCTAATGACAAAAGTTGATCATTTTGTCACAGGTTTATTGGTATTTTGCAGTGCTTGCTGGGAATCAAATCATGCTAGGTAAGCATTCTTACATTGAGCTATAGCCTCAGCCCCTGGTCACTTTATATCTTGCTCTGATTTGTGTACCTACATCATCTTCTAGATTTTCCTACCAACTTGGAGGTTAAAGGACTTGGACCAGGTTGTTGATTGCCTGCAACCTACCGCATGACTCCTCCTGGGTTTGCTCCATTGCCTGCGTTTCAGTAGACATCGCCTGTGAGCTGCTTACAACAGTTCAGACTCCCATTCCTGCTACTGACTCAGGGTCTTTATCTGGAGTTCCATTGGTCCTTTTTGTGTGTGGTACTGGGAATCCAACCCAGGGGCATTCTACCTTTAAGCTACAACCCAGGCCCTTAAAAAAAATTTTTTTTTTGGTGGTACTGGGTATTGAACCCAGGGACATTCTACTTCCCAAGCCATACCTCTAGCCCTAATTTTTATTTTTTTATTTTTATTTATTTTTTATTTTTATTGGTGGTACTGGGGTTCCTGAAAGCCCTTCTACCTCTGGGCTACACTCCCAGATCTATATTATATACTTTTTTTTAAACTGTTGGAAACAGGGTCTTTTAAGCCACCGCGGCTGGCTTCAAACCTGCGCGATCCTCCGGTCTCTGCCTCCCAAGTGCGGGATTACAAGCGTGCACCACCATGTCTGGTGCTAATTTTTATTTTTTAAACAGGGCCTTGCTTAAGTTTCTGTTTCTGAGGCTGGCCTCGAACCTGTAATCCTCCTGTCTCAGTTTCCCAATAACTGAGATTGCAGGTGTGTGCCACCATACCTGGCTAATGTTTTTTTTGTTGTTGTTGTTGGGTTTTTTTTTTTTTTTTTTTGTGGTACTGGAGATGGAACCCACAGGCAATCTACCTCCAAGCTGCACCTCCAGCCCTATTTTTTATTCTTATTTTGAAACCGGGTCTCACCAAGTTGCAAAGGGCATAAGTAGCTGAGGCTGTTCATGAACCATGATCCTCTGGTCTCGGCCTCCTTAATACTGGGATTACAAGCACATGCCACCACGCCCAGCGTGCTAATTTTTTATGTTTTGAAATGTTTTGAAACAGGGTTTCACTAAATTGCTGAGTCTTGCTATGTTACTGAGGCTGTCCTCAAACCTGTGATCCTCCTGTCAGCCTCCCAAGTGCTTCCATTGATCTTTATAACCATTGTAAGAAAATGATGTTATTCTAGTAAAAGCACTTTGTCCTGAAGCACCTTAACACCAGCAGTCTTGAAACCATGGTCATAGATGAATCTCACCATGGTTATCTCTATGGCCCATAGAGGTAAATCTAAAATCCACTGCAAATTGTGCAGTCTTGTTAACTGGTATTTGCTTATTTTGAATGAAGGTTAAAAAAAGAAAAAAAAAAAGCAAGGTAAGACTGGTTTCTTGGCCTTGTGAGGTTTACTCACGTCTACTCAATAGTCTGTCTCCTCCATATAAAGTGACATGCTTTGTGTTCGGCTCCTGGATGCCATGTCTGTGCCCAGGAACAGGTGGCTAAAGATCTGGCCATTTCCCACTCAAATAGCCGTTGTCCCTGCTTCTGGCCACTGTTCTTTATTTGGATGTCACTATTCTAAAGTGAACCCAGCAGACTGAATTAGTTCAAGCTTGACAGCACGGTGTAAGCCAGTTTATCTGTTAGGCTGAGGACAACACTCCTCTGTGGCTACTATCCTGTTAACATTCAGCCATTTTGGGGTTAGTAACCCTGGTTGTGAGTAGACATTCAGTTGGAGCTTGAGGAAGGCAGTCCTGAGAATCTGTGGTCACTGGGCACTTCAGCCCAGCACAGTGGGCAACCATCCTTCTCACGGTGCTTTGCCTGTTGCCTTAAGAGTTTCTCCACTCACCAGCACTGGTCAAAACACTGGTATAGCCGGGTGTGGTGGAGCACACTTGTAATCCCCACGCTTGGGAGGCTAAGACAGGAGGATTGCACAGGTTTGAAGCCAGCCTCAGCAACTCAGTGAGACCCCTATTCCAAATAAAGTATAAAATAGGCCTGGGAGTATAGCCTGGAGGTAGAAAAGCCCCTGGGTTTTACCCCCAGTACCATAAAAAAAAAACAAAAAAACACTGGTATATCTCTTGGTTGCAGAAACTGAGAAGTTTAATAAAATGTAAAATTTGGTGAAGTAACTTTTATTTTTTATTTATTTTTTGCGGGTCTGGGGATGGAACCCAGGGGCATTCTACCTCCGAGCTACACTCCCTGTCCTATTTTTTATTCTTTATTTTGAAACAGGGTCTCACTGAGTTGCAGAGGGCCTCACTAAGTAGCTGAGGCTGTCCGTGAACCACGATCCTCCTGTCTCAGCCTCCTGAATGCTGGGATTACAAGCGTGCGCCACCACGCCCGGCTTTGAAGTAAACTTTTAAAGAAGTAAACACGTTTTTGTAATCACAAGCAATGTAAAAGTAAACTTTAAAGTATAAAAAGAAAATGGTAACTTAAATAGGCAACATCATAAATTCCCCCAGTGTTCTCCGAGCCTAAGAGAGAAGGACAGAACACAACTTTCTCTCTCAAGCTGGTGACCCTGAAGACTGAATGGCTTGGCCTCACCACAGGTCCAGGCTAAACAACCAACAGAAAGCAAATAGAAAGCATGGCGTTGAACAAGTACCTCTACCTGCAGGAGTCACTTGCATGCTGTGATAGCCTATAGCAAAGAGGAAGGAAGTGAAATATGTGATACCTTAAAATCTGTGAAAGGAAAATACTAGTAATCAAATATTTCCTTGTTAAGCAGGAAAATTTGTTAAACCTTAAGAGATATACAGAAGTTATTTAAAAGCTACTGTCCTTCAAAACCATCATGTTGGGGATTTCTACATATTTATGATTCAAAACTAATTTAGAACACTGTGTGTGTGTGTGTGAGAGAGAGGGGGGGGGGAGACTGACTGGGAATGAAACCCAGGGGCATTCTACCTCCAAGCTACATTCCCAGCCCTATTTTATTTTGAAGCAGGGCCTCACTAAGTTACAGAGGGCCTAAGTTGCCAATGCTGGCCTGGAACCTGTGATCCTCCTCTAAGTACTGGGATTACAAACGTGTGCCAACACATCTGGCTAGAACACAATTCTTTAAAATTGCCTTTAGAACTAGATGGACAAATGTACACCTTACTTTATGGTAGTTTTTATGGGGAGAAGTTAAATAATACTGTCTATATAAATAACTCATTAGATTGGGTTCCAAAACAAATTTTCAAGTCCCCATTAAGCTGGGGCATGGTTGCAAGAGCCTGTAGTCCTAGCTACTTAGAAGACTGAGGCAGAAGGATTACATGAGCCAAAAAATTTGAGGCCAACCAAAGTAACATAGACCCCTGTCTCTTGATTAAAAACAAAAAAAAAAACCAAAAAAACAAAGTCCAATCCAGGCGCAGTGGTGCAAGCCTGTGATCCCAGAACTTGGGAGGGAGACAGGAGGATTGCAGTTCCAAGATCAGTGCACAGGAACTTAGTGAGACCCTCTCTCAAAATTTTAAAAGATCAAAAGGACTGGGAGTGTAGTTCAGTGGTGGAGCACCCCTGGGTTCAATCCCCAGTACAGTGCAAACAACAAGAAAGTGTAAAGTTTCTATTAAGTAATTTCAGTATTGACCTAAGTGATTTTGTCACATTGCAGTTAACATTTTCAAGGTTCTAGCTGGGCACGGTGGATCATGCTTGTAATCCCAGTTTTTGGGAACTGAGTCAGGAAGATCTTGGGTTCAATGCCAACCTGAGCAACTTAAGACCATTTCAAAACAAAAAATAAAATAGGGGTGGGAGAGCTGGGCGTGGTGGCGCATGCTTGTAATCCCTGCGCTTGGGAGGCTGAGACAGGAGGATTACACAGGTTCGAGGCCAGCCTCAGCTACTTAGTGAGGCTCTCAGCAACTTAGTGAGACCCTGTTTCCAAATAAAGTATAAAATAGGTCTGGGAGTATAGCCCAGAGGTAGAAAACCTCTGGGTTCCACCTCCAGTACCAACAAAAAAAAAAAAAAAAGAAAAAAAAAAGAAAAGAAATAGGGGTGGGAGTGTAGCTCAGAGGTAGGATGCCTCTGGACTTAACCTTCAGACCAGAATTTTTTTTTAAAAGGTTGTGATAGAGATGGTTATAGTGGTATATGCTTGTAATCCCAGCACTTGGGGAATTTAGGATTGCGGGTTCTTGGCCATCCTCAGCTACTTTTGCCCTCCGCAACTTAATGAGACCCAATTTCAAAATAAAGAATAAAAGGCCGGGCATGGTGGTGCACGCTTGTAATCCCTGCGCTTGGGAGGCTGAGACAGGAGGATCACACAGGTTCAAAGCCAGCCTCAGCCACTGAGTGAGGCTCTCAGCAACTTAGACCCTGTTTCCAAATAAAGTATAAAATAGGTCTGGGAATACAGCCCGGAGGTAGAAAAGCCCCTGGGTTCCATCCCCAGTACTGTGTGTGTGTGTGTGTGTGTGTGCGCGCGCACACACACACACACACAACTATATATATATATATATCAATAAGGGGCATGGTGGTGCACACTTGTAATCCCAGCGATTCAGGAGGCTGAGACTGGAGGATCGCAGTTCTTGGATAGCCTCAGCTACTTAGTGAGGCCCTTTGCAATTCAGTGAGACCCTGTTTCAAATTAAAGAATAAAAAATAAGGCAGGGGGTATAGCTCGGAGGTCAAATATCCCTGGGTTCCATCCCCAAACCCAAAAAATAAAGGAAGAAAGAATAAAAAATAGGGCTAGGGTACATGTGTAGCTTGGTGGTAGAATGCCCCTGGGTTGAATCCCCAGAACTAAAAAAAAAAAAAAAAAAAAAAAAAAAAAAAAAAGGCTCTGATAGCATGCTTAATGCTTAATCTATTTAATTTTCCCTAATTTATCCAGTGCTTGCCCTGAAGTTTAATGAACCTTGTTCTATCTTAATCTATATACCCCTTTATACACTCCAGTTAAGTGGATTGGACCATATTTAATATGGAGTTGAATCACTGTGTCCAAAATGTCATAATACTGGAAGACATGGCCTCTCTCCTTGCCTCCATTTGCCTAAAGCAGTAAACCAACCATAGACAGACCCATCAGGTGCTCTCTAGTAGTCTGTGTTCGTGTGTGTGTGTGTGTGTGTATGCACATCTGGAGATACATGATTATATTAGCATGCCAGGAGAGTCAAATGCACTGTTAGGTATTTGGAAATTTGGAGCATTAAGAGCTTAAGGGAATTTTATGTGTCTATATTCTACTTGCTAAAAAAAATAAGCGTGATATATCACTTGTGTGCATACTTTAAATAAAAATACTTGTAGGGCCTTACACGAAGTCATTAAATGTTTGGTTCTACTACCATAATTTCCTGAAGCCACATCTTTCTTTACTTACCAAATGCACATTCCTTAAGTAGACCCCTTCCTCCTGTTCCTTAGCTTAGCTACACTAGGTTGTGTGTGTGTGTGTGTGTGTGTGTATTTTTTTTAACATGCCTTGTGTACTCTTTTCAACAGAGCCCTAGGAGCCTGAGGGCAGTTGAGACCTATCTTAAAAATTTACAGCTCTCCACAGACATATTTACAAAGTGTTACCTGAAAATACCAAGGAGCCACCAGACGCTCCATTTGTGTACAATTTATTACATTCACTCCACTAGTAAAAAAGTAATTGTTTTCTGGCTATGCTTTGAAAGAATGTGGTAGATCAGAGTCAAAGCAACCATCTCCAGGCTTTTTTGCCCTCACTTCATAAGCCTTAGCTGTTCTGCAGGTGTAAACCCTTATACCAAAAGACCTTAATGCATAAAAACTATAATGCACCTCCTGAGATTAAGTTAAAGCCACGACCAACCAGCCCGTTCCTGATGATTGTTAAGAGTGGTAATGAGGGAAACGTTTTGAAGCTGGGCTCAGGTTGCACTCAGTGTGTGAATGTGCAAGCACACTCGGAATCAATGTAAATTTTAACAAGCCAATTAGTGTCCATTTTTTGAGTAGTGTGCAGAATTGGCCACTAGATGGCAACCATTTCCTTTAGCAAAAAGATGCTGTTTTCAAAGTATAAAGATCTAACCACACTGACATTTCATACCCAGAAAGATAATACCAAGTGTTGGAGGGAATGAAAAGAAACTAAAAATTCCCATTTTTATGGTGGTTATATAATACAGTAAATCACTGTTTCTTTGGACTTGCAGCAGTTTCTTAAAAAGCTAAAATCAAGTAACCATAAAACTTAGTCATCTGTTTACATAAGTGGGAACATATGTTCACATTAAGATACTTTACATATAATAAGCACAAAATGGAAAAAATCCAAATGACCATCTTTGGTGAATGGATAAACAGATCTGATCTATACACAAAATGGAATACTGTTCAGTGTAAACATGACTGGATGAGGAACACCCAAAAACATGCTACGTGAAAAAAATCAGATGCAAAAACTACAGAATGTGCCGGGCGTGGTGGCGCACGCTTGTAATCCCTGCACTTGGGAGGCTGAGACAGGAGGATCGCGCAGGTTCAAAGCCAGCCTCAGCTGCTTAGTGAGGCTCTCAGCAACTTAGACCTGTTTCCAAATAAAATATAAGAGGTCTGGGAGTATAGCCTGGAGGTAGAAAAGCCTCTGGGTTCCACCCACAGTACCACACCAAAACAAACACAAAAATCTACAGTATGATTCAATTTATATAAAATCCCAGAAAGGGCAAATTTACAGACAGAAAGGACAGTGGTGACCTCGGCTGAAGGGAAGAGTAGAGACTGCAAGTGTTGGTGAGGATTCTGGAGGGATGAGAATGTTCTAAATCTGGATTGTGGTGGTGTTGGCACAACTCTATAAATTTACCGAATCACTAAACTGTACCTTTATAGGGGAGTGAATCTTATGTAAATGATAACTCAATAAAGCTGATCCCCAAAAAAGTCCACTAGCATTACCTAAGAGGCAGCACAAGGAAACAAGTGAAAGATTGAGAACGAGAGCTCTGTGGATAGAATCAAATGCGAGCAGCTCTTGTGTCCTTCAGACCTGAGCTCTGCTTTCCAGGCAGGAAACAATCAGTGTTTTCAAATGGAGAGGGAAATCAGGGAATTTATGGTCAGCTAGAAATTTTATTACTTTTGGCAAAAGGTATTACATTTGTTACATTAAGTAGAAACACTTGTTTTAAAAAGAAAGTTTCCTCAATAGACTTTAATACTTGGGAATCATTTATGAAGGGATTAAGGCACAGGTGCATCTAAAATAACTTTTAGGATGCTTGAGACATTCAGGACACGGCACTTAAAGTTACAGGCACCGCTATACCAAGTAATTGTTTATTTCCTGAGTTATCCTTTCATAAATCTCGAGTTCAAATTTCTTCAAGAAACCTCAGGTATGATAAATATATTATCAAAAAGTCTATTCTGTTAAGGTATTCAAACAAACTCCACAGAGGTATCTAGGGGTATATAAGATCAGGATAAGTGAATTACCATGTAAGATAAAACTGCTTTTTTCTTTGGCCTCTAAAAGGGTAAAGCCACATTTAGCTTGTAGGGTAATGAAGAAGAGATGGCTGAAGAGATGCCCTGCTACTCTTAGTTCCTAAATTATAAATAATAGAATTCTGCGTGCTTTCCTGGGCTCTGAGGAAAGCAGGGAACCTCCAAGGGCCAATAAGTGAGCTGCTCCCCAGCAGGAGTGGTAAGCAAAGAAGGAAGCCAAGGCTGCCCTAAGCACACGGAATTATCAGCAAGAGAGTGCACCCAAAGCAAAGGGAGGAGCCAAGAAGACAGATACAGCGTCCCAGGTCAGTAGTGTTCTTGAGGCATAGAGAAGCAAATACTGCCTTTGCAAGAGAATATTTCCAATTTA
Organism: Muscardinus avellanarius; assembly: GCF_963383645.1. Lineage (NCBI taxonomy): Eukaryota > Metazoa > Chordata > Mammalia > Rodentia > Gliridae > Muscardinus > Muscardinus avellanarius. The sequence continues at coordinate 66,601,060 of NC_137791.1, read as the reverse complement.
GAACCTCTAGATCACAAGTTCAACTAAGCAGACATTTACATCACCAAATGCAAGTAAGAATGGCACACCATAAATAACGTTACGCATGCCTGAAATCCTAGTACTTGGGAGGCTGGGACAGCATTGCAGGCTCGAGGACAGCCTTAGTAACCGTGAGACTCTCAGCAACCAAGGGAGAATCTGTTTGCAGATTTAAAAAATAAAGCCGGGCATGGTGGTACACACTTGTAATCCCAGCATTTGGGAGGCTGAAACAGGAGGACTGCATTTCACAGACAGACTCAGCTGCTTAGGCCCTCTGCAACTCAGTGAGACCCTTTTTCAAAATAAAGAATAAAAAATAGAAGCCGGGCGTTGTGTCATACGCTTGTAATCCCAGCATTAGGGAGACTGAGACTGGAGGATCGCGGTTCACGGACAGCCTCAGCTACTTAGTGGGGCCCTCTGCAACATAGTGAGACCCCATTTCAAAATAAAAGAATAAAAATAGAACAGGGGATGTGGCTCGGAGGTCATATGTCCCTGGGTTCCATCCCCAGGCCCGCCAAAAAAAAAAAAAAAAAAATAGAGCTGGAGGTATAGCTCGGAAGTAGAATACCCCTGGTTCCATCCCCAGTGCCACACACACACACACAAAAATAATAATAAAAAAATAGGGCTATGGGCGTGCCTCGGAGGTAGAAAGCCCAGTGCCACCCCCAGTACCAAAATAAATAATAATGCTGGGTGTGGTGGCGCATGTTTGTAATCCCTGCACTTGGGAGGCTGAGACAGGACGATCGTACAGGTTCGAAGCCAGCCTGAGCTACTTAGTGAGGCTCTCAGCAACTTGGTGAAACCCTGTTTCCAAATAAAATATAAAATAGGTCTGGGAGTATAGCCCAGAGGTAGAAAAGCCTCTGGGTTCCACCCCCAGTACCACACACACACACACACACACACACACACACACACACACACACATAATAAATAAATAAATAAATAAATAAATAGATAGAGCTGGCCTGTAATTCCAGTACTTGAGAGGCTGAGAGAATTATTGCAGGTTTAAAGCTAGCCTCAGCAACTTAGCAACTTAGTGAGACCCTATATCAAAATAAAAAATAAAATAAGGCTGAAGGTGTAGCTCAAGGGTAAAATGCCCGTTGGTTCCATCCCTAGTAACCCCCCCCCCACACAACGCACAGAACAAAATAACAAGGTACTGGCTTTGCTCCTCACCACTTTTTTTTTTCTTTTCTGGAACTGGGGATGGAACCCAGGGGCATTCTATATCTGGGCTACACACCTGCGCCCTAATTTTTTAATTTTTTTTTTAACAGAACTGGGGATGGAACCCAGGGGCACTCTACCTCTGAGCTACACCCCCTGCCCTAATTTTTCTTTTTTTCTTTTTTTTCAGAACTGGGATGGAACATTCTACCTCTGGGCTACACCCCAGACCTATTTTTTATTCTTTATTTTGAAACCGGGTCTCACTGAGTTGGGAAGGGCCTCACTAAGTAGCTGAGGTTGTCCAGCCTTCGGAATGCTAGGATTACTAAAAGCGTGTGCCACCACGCCCAGCTTCCTCACCACTTCTCACAAGACTTTCAAGATCAAACAATTCCAGGCCAGGACACAAAAACAAGGCCCTGGACTCAATCCCTAGCACCAGGGGAAAAAAAGAGAGAGAGAGAGAGAGAGAGAGAAAGGAAAAAGAAAAGAAAGAGAAAAGAAAATCCATTCCCCAATGGATTTGGATAGAAACATTTGGAAGAGACATTGGAGAAGAACCTAACTGGGTCTCTAAGGAATTGCACATGAGATGGCACACATATTTATGCCCTATCAAGGTCATTACCATTTGACCCTGTCAAGCGCAAAATGTCACCAGGCTGGGAGATGGGACATGCTCTATTGGGAATACAATTTTTGTTTTTATGCTCTGGAGTAGTCAATTCAATAATATGTAAAACCTTATGAAAGAATTTTTACATTAAAAAGTCACCCCTCAATGAGGCTGCTACACACTCCTTTCACTTATGTTTCTACTGCTCAGGATGATATTAAAGGTCTTTCACTCAAATTGTTTACTTTTGAAAACACTTTGCAGCTGGGTGTGGTGGCCCACACACTTGTAATCTCAGTACTTGGGAGGCTGAAACAGGAGAATCACAGGTTTGAAGACAGTCTCAGCAAGTAGTGAGACTTATCAACCTAGTGAGACCGTTTCAAAATAAAATAGGGCTGAAGGTATAGCTCAGAGGTAGAATGCCTTTGGATTCAATCCCCAATGTGAGACAGACAGACAGACAGACAGACAGAACACACATGAACACACACACACACACACACACACACACACACACACACACAGCCCATGAGACAAAATCTTAATTCATTGAGGATAGATTGAGGATAGATTGATTGAGGTGAAAACCCATGGAAACAGCCATTAAATATTTTGTGTCTTCTCTGATAAACAAAACACACATGTCCATATTCAAGTTAAGATTTTGGTTAAAACAGAGAGCCAGGTGTAGTGGCACATGCTTGTAATCCCAGCATTTGGGAGGCTGAGATAAGAGGATCACAGGTTCACCGCCAGCCTCAGCTACTTAGTGAAGCCCTGTTTCAAAATAAAGAATAAAAGGCCCAGGTGTGGTGGTGCACGCTTGTAATCCCCGTGCTTAGGAGACGGAGACAGGAAAATTGCACAGGTTCGAAGCCAGCCGCACTGGCTTAAGAGACCCTGTTTCCAAATAAAAATATAAAAATAGGTGTCTGGGAGTGTAGTCCAGAAGTAGAAGGGTTTCCAGGAACCCCAGGTACCATTAATAATAATAATAATTAAGAATAAAAAAATAGGGCTGGGAGTGTAGCTCAGGGGTAGATTGCCCCTGAGTTCCATCCCCAGTACTGGGGGAAAAAAAAAAGATTTTGGTTAAAATAAATACATGACTATGATGAAACTAATTTTCTTAAATGGCTTACAAAGGGTTGATTTCAAAGATGAGTTTCATAAAGTTTTTAGCAATGGCAACATTCCTTTAAAAAAAAGCAGCCATAGTTTCACTAAGTTACTACCTGGAAAGACAAACATTCATTTAAATGCAAATAATCTAGATAGTACAAGAGTAAAACTACTGAGAAGACATCTGCTTACGATTAGTGGAACTACTTACATTAGTTTCCTTTAACTTCTAATTTTTGTGAGTCACAAAATTTTCAGTTAAACATAAAGATCCTTTATATAAGGAAAAAATATTACAATAAGTCTACTACATCAATTCTGTATCTGAGTGGTAGAAAATAATTACATAGTTTTCATAGGATTCTGTAACTGCAATCAAATAATGAGAAGAAAAGCTACAGACCTTACAGAAAAAAATTCCTGTTAAAACATATGCAATATATTTTGAATTAATAAATAATAATGACTCCAACTCCTTAAAATCAGTACTTGGTGGCATATGTGATTGTCTACTATTTTCATGTGTTGGAGCAGTATAACAATGACTTATAGAGAAATTTTATCACCATTTCAAGTTTCACAAAAGGGAATAAAGAAAAACAGCCAATGACATTCCAATAATATGTATTTTTTGAAGACTAGTATGAGAAATCACAAACATTTTAAACTGATAAACATTAGATTCTAAATGCATTTTCATTTTATCATAAAATCACAAAGAAAAAAATTCAATAAAATTTTCAAGTTTATCATTTATAAAAGTATTTTATACAATTTCTTTCCTTTTCTTCTTCTTCTTTTTTTTTCCTGGCATAAGGGATTGAATCCAGAGGCATTCTACCTCTGAGCTATATCCTCGGACCTATTTTATACCTTATTTTGAAACAGGGTCTAAGTGGCAGGGGGCCTCACTACATAGCTGAGGCTGGCCACGAACTTATGATCATCCTGTTTCAGCTTCCCAAGTACTGGGATTACAAGTGTGCACCACCATGCCTGCCATCTGATACAATTTCAACAATCTCTTACCTAAGCATTTAACAACATTTTAAGTTTAAAGATCACTTGAGAATTTAAAAAATGAACAATGCTCCTTAGAGGGAGTACAAAATTCTTTCAGATATTTCAAAAATAATCAGTTATAAAACATAGTATAATTAATCAAAAATAATGCCAAAAAAATTTTTTTGCAGTACTGGGTATGGAACCCAGGGGTATTCCACCTCCGAGCTACACCCCATGCCCCATTTTTTATTCTTTATTTTGAAACAGGGTCTCACTAAGTTGAAAAGGGCCTCACTAAGTAGCTGAGGCTGTCTTTGAACCACGATCCTCGTGTCTCAGCCTCCCAAATGCTGGGATTACAAGCATGCACCATCATGCCTGGCTTTAAATAATTTGTTTTTAAGTGGGAGTGCAAACAGCAAAAATGTGGCTGTAATGACTAAATGGAAGAAACACACAAAAGGACCTAGAAATATTTCTGGAAGAATACAGAAGGCTATGAGTGTGGTGGCACACACCTGTAGTCCCAATTTCTCAGGAGGCCAAGGCAAGAGAATTCCTTGAACTCTGGAGTTCAAGGCCAGGCTGGGCAACACAGACCTCATCTAAAAACAAACAAAATAAAATTTCATTTTTCCATTTTTAATTTCAGTATTTTACCTCTAGTTTACATAACTTTTTGGTAGGCGCTGTTAATATCTGAGGCCAAAGGGAAAAACCTCACAATAGTTATCTTTTTTGACTATTTCTTCATTCCTATGAATATCATTATCCTGAAACTGAATCACTCCTTTACCATAATTCTCCTTCCATATCTCAAAGAATGTGGTTTTATTCAGTAAAACGACTACCTACTGATTTTATTTTATTTTCCTACTGTGCTCAGGTTCTTCCAGAATATGCTTTTGACTTCAGATAGACAATATAAGAGACAGCCATATATGTTCCCTTTAGATTACTTAAGAGTATTTCATATTTTATGGGTGGCTAGGGTCCTAACTTAGTATGTTAGACGATCCCTGTATAGTAAAAATTAAAAATGGAACTGTAACACACCCAAACTCTGTACATGTAACAGAAACAGAAATATATTAAGAAAAATTTTAAATAACAACAGGAAGCAATAAGAACCTCAACCCCTGAAAATAAATATGACATAGATACTAGTAACCATAGTAGATAAGCTTTATAACATAAAACCCCATCCAATATAAGAAATAGACAGTTGAGGCCAAATTCTGAGACTTATTCTTCACATCCAGCCAGTTGTAGCCAGTCTAGTAAGTGCTGTAGAGTTAAGTGCTTTGGGGAGTGACTGAAAGATAGCTGTAGTGCTCTAGAGAACACTGGTTTAAAACCCATGAATGACTTATGAACTGGCCCATAAGGTGACAGTAGAAAAAAAATAACATAATTTGGGAACTTTTAAATTTGCTTCTTGAGACATTTATCAGCCAGCTTGTGCTTTAATTTTTTTTCATTTAGGTTTGACATTTCCAATAGGCATCAGCTTCTGGAATGGGGCATTCAGCCCTCCTGTACTGACAAGTCCAGGATCACATTTAGTGAGTCAATAAACTTCAGGGCTAGCTGGATGGGAAAGTATCTTTCACTGCCTAGGCTTCCTTGTGAAATCAGAAAACTGACCAGAAGTGAACTACAATAAATTATAATGTACAGCTAAAGAAAAAATTAGGAAAGCCTAGAAGAAAGGTGCCAAACTGCACTGCAAATATAAACAAATATAAGATATTTTAATGATCTTAATAAAGTTATTATTTATAAAAATATATACATATAATGAAAAACAGGCCATTTTATAATGCTACTTAAAACAATGAAGGCCTATTAGGTTTATCAATATCTGGGCTTCAAATTAATTTGTAGAAATATTTCAACTAAATTTCAGTCAATAAGCCAAGCATGGTGGCATATGTTTGTAATTTCAGCATTTGGGAGGCTGAGACAGGAGGATAGCGGTTCAAGGACCACCTCAGCTACTTAGTGAGGTCCTTTGCAACTCAGTGAGACCCTGTTTCAAAATAAAGAATAGAAAAATAGGGCTGAGGGTGTAGCTGACAGGCAGAATGCCTCTGGGTTCCATCCCCAGTACCGTACCCCCCCCAAAAAAAATCAAAAACTAAAAAAAAAAATGCAGTCACTACACTGGAAGATATTAAAGATAATGAAAAATCTTTGTTTTTACCAACATCTTTAATTCATCAATGATGGACAAATCACAGTAAGCTGGTTTATAAAGGGTTTTTAATAAAAATGCATCCATCCTCTAATAAATATTAAGATTTGTACAGTTAGAAAAACCAGGATGAGCTAGGCATGGTGTCGCACGCTTATAATGCCAGCACTTGGGGGACTGAGACAGGAGGATCACAAGTTTTTGGCCCACCTCAGCAGTTTAACAAGGTCCTCTAACCTTAGACCCTTGCTTTTTGAAGTTAAAAAATAAAATAGGGCTAGGTGTGCCTCAAAAGTAAAAATACTCCTGTACTCCTGGGTTCAACCCCCAGTACCACACACACTCAAAAAAGAAAGAAAGAAAAAAAGAGAAAAAAGAAAAAAAGAAAAAGAAAGAAAAAGAAAAAGCAGGACAGAGGGAAGAAATAAAACAGAAAGGTTCAAAATCAAATGATTAAGTCAAAGAAGAAAACTAAGGATATTTTGATCCCCCTCATTAGGAAGTTATAATCTGCACGGTTGCTTCTCAAGGTCTCTCAGTTGGGCACTAGAATATTAAATCTAAAACTTTCTCCAATATTGCCTCTGGTTCATTTTTTGCTCATTCAGATGGAATATTCCTAGCTAAGTCTTTTGGTGTTCTAGCAAATCAAAGGGCTTCTTATAGCAGTCCAATATGCTTCCAAGAATACACCCAAATGGCACTCAAAAAAAACATCTTTCAACTTTTGCAAATATACAGAAAATTTTAAAATAAACACCTAGAAAAAAAAAGCAAGATATAAATTCATAAACATCAAGTAGAAACAATCTCCAAAAGAAGCAGATCTCTAATGTGTTTTCGTGTTGATGAAGAGCTTCTAATCTCCCTCTAGGAAAATCTACTACCTAAAGTAAATACCTTTAGGCAAAAGAAATGGTAAAACTTGAAAATTTACATAAAGAGAAATTTTAAGGTTTTGGCACTACTTTAACATCTTTCAGGATAGGTATGGTTCCGAGTTAGACCGTCTTCTTTCCCTACTCCATTGTTTGCTAAAGCAGAAAGTATCAAATTTATAATTCTTTAGCTCTCATTCCAAAAATCGTACTGAGTCACAATACAACTATTAACATTTAAATAAGACTCTAGTTGTTGCTAAAATTCAAAGGGTATCATATCAAAATTACAGTTGTCTTCCTTGCCTAACAGGTATGACTAAGTGGTTGGTGACTGGAACTCAAATCACATACAGTCAACCACATTACTGGATCCATGACCTACATCTCGAATTTGGCTGGTTAAACAGGCACACACAGCTACCCCTGCTCCAGCTCTGCAGTGAGACACAGATCCAACAAGCTCCCATCTGAAAAGACAGAAGAGAAAGAATGTTACCCTAAAAAGAAAGCCTTCTTTACTCAAAATACCAACCAAAGACAAAGACTCCCTATTTTGGAACTGGTTTTGAAAAACAGTAGGTTTCTGAAGGAAGATAAAATATTCCAAAGATTTATATTGACAATTACAAACAGCATTACAGTAGTCCTCCATAGATTGTTACCTGTAGTCAACCACAGTCTGAAAATATTAAATGGACAACTTCATAAACAAGTCATTACTAAGTGTTAAACTACATGCTGTTCTGAGTAGTGTCATGCAATCCCACATGGTCTCACTTGTCCTGCCTGGGACACAGATCAGCCCTTTGTCTGATGCTTCCTCTGCAGAGACGAGTCAGTCACTTAGCTGCCAGGTCACATTTGAGATCAACTGTACTGGTACCAGAATGCTGTGTTCAAGTAACTTTTATTGTATATAATAGTCCCAAAGCAAGAAATAGTGATGCTGGCCATTTTATTACTTACAGTATACTATTATAATTCTTCTATTTTATTTTTAGTTATTGTTTTAATCTCTTACTGTGCCTAATATATAAAGTAAACTTCATATAAGTATATATAGTATATATAAGGATTAATACCTGTGGTTTCAGGGATTCACTAGGGGGTATTGAAATTCATCCCCACAAATATGGGAGGCCTATTCTCTTTCTATTTCTTTATATGAGAAGATTACTCTGGAATAATGTTACTGAAAGATACCACTAAAGCATAAAGAAAACATGTAATTACCTATTCAACACCGGATCAAATGCCTCTACTGTATTTAAGTATGCGTTGCCATTATGACCACCAACTGCAAAGATTTTGCCCATCACTGTTGCGATCCCCACTCCACCCCTGGGAGTGGTCAGAGCTGCTACATAATCCCACTTGTTGCTTCGAGGGTCATACCGCTCAACTGAACTCAGAGGAGAATTGTCATCAAAACCACCTATAAAAAATATTTAAAAACAGTGTTACATTTCATAGAAATTAACTACTAAATTTCTTCAATAGCTTCTTTAATTTAATCTTTTAAAACAATTTTAGTGAGCTGGGCATTGGTCGCTCACGCCTGTAATCTCAGCATTTGGGAGGCTGAGACAGGAAGATCGCAGTTCACAGCTAGCCTCAACTACTAAGTGAGGCTTTTTGAAACTCAGTGAGACTCTGATTCAAAATAAAAAGAGTAAAAAATAGGGCTGGGGTGTAGCTCGGATGTAGAATGTCTCTGGGTTCCATCCTCAGAACCACAAAAAAAAAAAAAAAAAAAAAATTAGCATGGTTTACAGAAAATTAGAAAGAAAAAAAAAAAGTCATTCCAACACCTGTCAACCACCACCAACTATTATTAGACATTCTAAAATTCAAGTTATGATAATCCTCAATAGTAAGATTAAAAAACTTTTTTTTTCCTTTTTGATACTGGGGATTAAGCCTAGGGGTGTTCTACCTTTAAGTAACACCCTCAGCCCTAATTTAGTTTTTTTATTTTGAAATAGTCTCACTCAGTTGCCAAGGGTTTCACTAAGTAGCTGAGGCTAGCCTAGAACGTGTGACCCACCTGCCTCAGTCTCCCAATTATGGAATTATAGGCATGCAACACAATACCCAACCTTAAAAATCTTAGCATGGGAAGACTGGGGTCCTTGTATCTAAGCAGATAATTTTACTTACGTAAGTTAATTTAACTGAAGATATTTTACTTATTTACTTATTATTTATTAATGTATTTGTTTATGCAGAACTGGGGTGTGAACCCAGGGGCGTTCTATATCCAAACTATACTCCCAGCCCTACCTTTTAATTCTTTATTATGAAACAGGATCTAAAATTGCGGAGGGCCTCCCTAAGTAGCTGAGGCTAGCCATGAAGCTGTGATCTTCCTATCTCAGCCTCCCAAGTACTGGGATTAAAGTGTGTGCCACCAAACTGACTAAGTAGACAATTTAGAAAACATAGGGGAAAAGCATTCATTTAATTGTCCTTAGCCTCCTAGAAGCAGGCAAGACTGAGATTCCTTCTGTGTATTATATTTTTAAGTAGTAAAAAGGCTTGAGAAGGAAATATATTATACTCAATCACATGGCTCATCCAGACAAATTAAAGTTTTCCAGGTGTTTCCCTTATCATTGCCAGCACAATTACAGAGGTGGTAGATTATGAATTCTCACAAATTTTTCCTAAAACCACACCTCCTACTCTATGTTCTAGATGATGACAGTTTTTTCTATAAATCCTTCTAACAATTTATTTATTATATTCCTGAGGTAAAATATAGACTGTTATTTCAACTTTTCTTTTTTTGTGTGTGTGTGTGGTACTAGGGATGGAACCCAGAGGCTTTCTACCTCCAGGCTATACTCCCAGACCTATTTTATATTTTATTTGGAAACAGGGTCTCACTAAGTTGCTGAGAGCCTCACTAAGTAGCCGAGGCTGGCTTTGAACCTGCACGATCCTCCTGTCTCAGCCTCCCTAGTGCTAGGATTACAAGTGTGCGCCACCACGCCTGGCTAAAGTTCTTTTTAAAGGCTTCCTGTGAGTCTAAATGAATAGACCTTTTGGTTGCTCAGTTTCCTCTCCTGAGAACAAGAGGTATTGGTATTATGATCAACAAGGTTAAAGAAAAGAAAAAAATTCAAGCAAAACTTCTCTAATGGGTTGAATTTAATTAAATCAACTTGACTGAAATACAGTGATGTACAATGGACTGAAGTGTGACATATGCTGCTGACAACTTTTCTGAACTTATTTCTTCCTCTGTAAAGGAAGGGTTTACTCATCACACTATATTTATTCATTTGTGAGAAAACTACAAAGTGCTAGAGTTTGAGATCCTTAACATATATCGCCTCTAATTCTTAAAATAGTCTGACAGAAATACTTCCATTTCATAATCATTTAAAGCCTTGCTGAGTTAACGCTGAACAGAACGGATGACCATACGGAAGCAGTAATGATTGTTAGGAACATAGACTCTGACCCTCCTGTGCAGTATGATAACATCCCCAGATGATTCACATGCACATTACAGACCACGAAAGGACTGCTCTAATGTTCCTTCCATGTCAGTGCTTTATTAACTCAAAAAGCAATATGAAGATTGGCATAAGTCGGGCGTGGTGGCGCACGCTTGTAATCCCAGCATTCAGGAGGCTGAGACCGGAGGATCACAGTTTACAGACAGCCTCAGCTATTTAGTGAGGCCCTCTGCAACTTAGTGAGACCCTGTTTCAAAATAAAGAATAAAAAAATAGGGCAGGGGTGTAGCTCGGAGGTTAAATGTCCCTGGGTTCCATCCCCAACACACACACACACACACACACACACACACACACACACACACACACACACACACACACACCGGCATAGCCTCATTTAAATGAAGTATCTACTGGTGTACTTACTCAGTACAACTTCCTTTGAAATGAAAACAAGTAGTAGTCCTTTCAAGAATTTGGCAAAGCACATTCAATCTGTGGCCTTACATTTTCAAATACTATGTATTTCAAATGGTGCACACTTGTAATCCTAGTATTTGAGAGGGTGAAATGGGAGGATTATAGGTTTGCAGCCAGCCTCAGCAACTTGTGAAGCCCTCCACAACTTAATGAGATCCTGTTTCAAAATAAAGAATAAAATAGTATCTCAGACTTGGGAGGCTGAGACAGGAGGATTGCAGGTTCGAGGACAGCCTCAGCTACTTAGTGAGGACCTCCACAACAGTGAGATCTGTTTCAAAATAAAGAATAAAAAATAGGAAATAGGGCTGAGGGTGTAGCTCAGAGGTAGAATGCCTCTGGGTTCAATCCCCAGTACCACACACACACACACACACACACAAAAAAAAAAAAAAAGAATAAAATAGAGCTGGGGATATAGCTCGGAGGTAGAATACCCCTGGGTTCCATCCGCAGTATGACTAAATAAATGAATAAATACATAAATAAATATAAATGTAATCCCTAGCGAGGTGTGGTAGTGCACGTTTTTAAAAAAGTACCAGTGGGGGACTTCCGGGAAGATGGCGACCGAGAAAAGCAGGGCTTAAGAGTCCCGCTAACAACCAATCTCCATTACCACAAAAAGAGCGCCTTTCATAGCCAGAAAACACCATCACCAGAAAAACAAAAAAACCACCAGGCTCCAGAGAGAAAGCGGACTGAGAACAGAGCTCAGGGCCACAGAGGAGACACACGCGCCCGAGGACGTGGCAGCAGCGCCATACTGCCGGCGGCAGCGGCGAACTCAGCGGACGGCTACAGCAAGCCGAGGTGAGCCGATGCGGAACAGCCAGGCGGGATCTTTCGGCGCAGACAGCATTTAAAGCTCCCAGTGGCTGAGCTCAGCACACGCTGCAGGGATTCAGAGTGGAAATCAAAACCAGAGAAGAAAAAATACGCCAGCCTCATGGCCGAGGGCGTGGCAGAGGTGCCATATTGCCACCGGCGGCGGCAGCAGCAGTGAATTCACCAAGTCCAGTACAGCTACATCTACGTACTCAAGAACAGTGAGTCAAATTGCAGGCCACAGAGGAGAAATCCCAGTATTGTGCCTCCTGGGACTTGACCCAGTGAGGGAGTGGTGGCGGCAGAGATATCACACCATAGGAGAGCGTGCAACCTGGCACCCCCCATAGTTTAAAGCAGCCTCTATTGACTCCCTGGGTCGGAGACTCTGTGATACAACCCAGTAAAGGAGTAGTAGGGTCTGAGATAATACAGACTCGAGATCCAGAGCACCTTAAGTGAAGCCATAGTGACCCAAGGGAAGAACCCAGAGAAGGCACAAACCTCCGAAATCATGGGAAAGAGGAATAACACTGAAGTAATGAATGTGCACAACCCCACAACATCAGAACCTGATAAAACAGAAAATCAGAGATTTCTAGAAGATCAAATCAGGAAAATAACTGTAGAAATAATAGAGGTGCTTCGAAAAGAACTCAGAGAGAGCCAAAAAGAGATAAAGGATGCAATTAATGAAGTAAAGGCCTCAATTCAAAGCACAAACAACCGATTAGACCACATGGAGAACAGAATCTCGCTCTTAGAAGATGAGCAATCCAAAAATGAATGCATAGTTTCTAATCTAGAAAAAGATATCCAACAGCAGGAATCTGACATTGAAGAAATATGGGCCCATCTTAAGAGAGCTAACCTAAGAATAACTGGAATAGAGGAGGGAAAAGAAAGTGATACCAAAGGGATCAACAATCTCTTCAAGGAAGTAATAGCAGAAAATTTTCCAAATATAGAGCAAGAGGTTGATACACAGATCCAGGAAACTTATAGAACTCCCTTTAGACAGGATCGGAGAAGAGGATCCCCACGCCATATAATTGTCAAAACGATCAATGTGGAAGCCAAGCAGAGAATCTTAAAGGCAACAAAAACAAAGGGCCAAGTGACATTCAGAGGCAAACCAATTAGAATCACTCCAGACTTCCCAAACCAAGTCATGAGAGCCAGAAGGGCTTGGAGTAACATATTCCAAACTCTGAAAGAAAACAACTTCCAGCCAAAAATTTCCTATCCAGCAAAACTTTCTATCAAATTAGATGGAGAAATAAGAAGCTTCCATGACAAACAGAAACTGAAGGAATTTATATCTTCAAAACCAGTGCTAGAGAAAATACTCAAAGAGATTAACTACAAAGAAGAAATAGGTAACACCAGAACCAGAGAAACAAGAATTTCCATCCAACAGACAACTAAGATTGGTTATCTGTGGAGATTGATTATTTATGTTAGTCTTTTACCTATCTCTAAATTGTATTGTTTGCCTTTATTGTTGTTAATTTTTAGGATTTCTAGTTGGAATATTAATATACCTTCAGATATAGCATTTGGAAATATTTTATCCAATTCTATTAGTAACTTTTAACTCTGTTTACATTGTCTTTGGATATACAATATTTTCTTTTATTTTTTAGGGAGTTTGTATATTCTTCTGTTGCCTGTGCCATTGAAATCATATCCAAGAAATCACTGCCAATTTCAATGTTGTGAGGTTTTATGACCCAGATTTTCTCCTAAAAGTTTATAGTCTTAAGATTTATATTTAGGTCTTTTATCTAGTTTGAGTTAATACTTGTATGTGGGATTAGGTAAGGGTCCAATTTTATTCTTTTCCATGTAATTATTATTTTTCAACAATATTTAGTTAAAAGATTATTATTTCCACCACCAAATCTTCGTGGAAACCTTGTCAAAAATAACTTGACAATATAGGGAAGAAGTTAGCTCTAGGCTTGTATTTAACTCCAATGGTCTATATATCTGCCTTTAGAACAGTACTACACTGTTTCAATTATTGTAGCTTTATATGGTTTGAAATCAGAAAATATACATCTTCTAGCTTTGTTTTTGCTTCGAGATTGTTTTGGGTATCTAGAGTCCATATTCCATATCAGGATAGATTTTTTTCTGAAAAATAAATATATGATAGTTTCACCTAAAAAAAAGAAAAAAATATTCTCTGGTAAGAAAGAAAGCAAAAAGAAATATTGAAATGTTATCTTTAAGTCATCAAAAGCTTGGTATCAGACAAAGGAAACTGTTATGTGAGATTATCATTTTTAATTTTGGATAAATTGCTATAATACTAGATGTCAACCACTAAGCCAAGCATGGGAGGGAGGGATGGGGAGAGAATGGGGTGGGAATCGGGTGGGGGCTGACTGGGCGATGTGTGCATGTATGTCTACAAAAGTTTGTATCCCACTATGATGTATGAATACAGTGCACCAATAAAATAAAATTAAAAAAAAAAAGTACCAGTGCTGCAAAAAAAAATGTAATCCCCTACTTTAGATATATTTGCTATTTCTAGAAAAATATGAATTTTTTGGTACTAGGGATTCAACCCAGAGGCATCCTACCTCTGAACCACACTCCCAGCCCTATTTTTTATTCTTTATTTTGAAACAGGGTCTCATGACGTTGCAGGTGGCCTCACTAAGTTGCCTAAATTGCTGATGCTGGCACAAACCTGTGATCCTCCTGTCTCAGTCTCCCGAGTACTGGGATTACAAGCTTGCATCACCACACCTGGCAGAAGTTTTAAACATGGAAGATGAAGATCTAAATAAAAGAGAATGAATCCCAAAGCACATCTCAGGACTGTTTTCATCTCAGGTTAAATGTAACAATTTTTTTACTGTGTTGTTTTATGACAGCTCTGTGTATTCTGATATACTGTATATCCTGATATATCTACTCACCAACAACATATAAGCAACCATGAAGCTCACTAACTCCATTGCCTGCTCTTCGCTGGCCCATTTCTTTGACTTCTATCCATTTATCCAGATGTGGGTCGTATCTCTCCACACTAGATAAAGAAGCCACTCCATCATTGCCACCTACTGCATAAACATGGTTCTAAATGGGGAAAAACAAAACATTTCATTAGATTTTTAATTTATTTTTATATGGCAGCCCAGAACGTTCAAGAAAGCAGCATTGCATTAAACACTGTGGTGCATAATATTTGCATGCTGGTGATATGAACATATCAGATCTTTCCTATTTTTTTTTTGAAGACTGAAATAAGTTTACTACAAAAATAGATTACAAAGATAGAAATAGAGAATACAGTTACAGCCCCATACTATCCAGGGATAGTATGAGGGGGTGGTTCGAAGGAATTCACCCCCTAATTTGATTATGGATGACATAGAATGCAGTTCAACAGGCGAGCTGCCATATAGCTTACTACTAGAGCCACTGAGCCAACTCCTCCACGGGGGGTATTCATTGGTGCCACTGTACTCCACTGATCAGACTCTATGTCATATCTCTCCACGTCATTGAAGCAGGTATTGTCGTCTAACCCTCCAATTGCATAAATTGGGCCCCCTAAGGAGGCCAAGGCAATTCCTCGCCTGCAAAAACAATAAAACACATCAGCATCTGGGTTTGTTTCCAGGGAAAAAAGTTATTTTCAGATTTATCAAAGTTTCTAAATAAATAGTCCATGGTTACCAAACTGTGTTACTTTAAGAGAATAGTGCCCTTAAAGTTATACAGTGCATAAACTACACAGGCTACTTTAATATCAGATTAAATAATAAAGTGAAGCTGGGTGTGGTGGTGCGTGTCTCCCCAGTACTTGGGAAGCTGAGACAAGAGGATTGTGGATTTGAGGCCAGCCTCAGCAACTTAGCAACCTATGAGACCTTGTTTCAAATCAAAGAATAATAAAAGGGCTAAGGGTGTAGCTTGGAGGTAAAACGCCTCTGGGTTCAATCCCCAGTACTACTAATAACAGTAATAATAATAGCAATAATAAGATGATGAAGAAATAAAAAACAAAATAGTATTAAAAAGTCCAAAATATTCAATTATTAAAACATACAGTTGCATAACTGAGGCGTCGGTGGGTTGAGGGGGGCTTGCTAATGGAGGTCAAAGCCACTCTCATTCACATAACTGTACAACTGATTTTGTTGCAGGATTCCATTAGCCCACAAACAAAAGAACATTCTTCTATGTTTTTAATGTTACAAGCTTTATAGCACAATGCTTTATTTCTTCTTTTTCATTTTTTCTTTCTTTTGCAGTACTGGGGAATGAATCTATAGGCTTTCTACCAACGGAGCTATATCTCTACCCCTTTTTGAGAGTTGCTAAACCGCTAAGGCTAGTCTTGAATTTATGATCCTCTGGCATCAGCCTTTCAAGTAGCTAGAATTACAGGTGTGTGCCACTGTGTCCAGCACAATACTTATTGCAGGTCAATTTTACTTTATCTAAAATGTTTCTGCCGGGCGTGGTAGCACACGCTTGTAATCCCAGCATTCGGGAGGCTGAGACCAGAGGATCGCGGTTTGCGGACAGCCTCAGCTACTTAGTGAGGTCCTCTGCAAGTCAGTGAGACCCGGTTTCAAAATAAAGAATAAAATACAGGGCAGGGGTGTAGCTCGGAGGTAGAATGCCCCTGGGTTTCATCCCCAGAACCGCAAAAAAATAAAAAATAAAATATTTCTGACCAGAAGTGTATTAGATTTGGGGTTTTATCAGAGTTTGGAATTTTGGATTATCTGCAGAGAATACTGGTTGAGGATACCAAACCTAAAAATTAATTTAAAAAACCTCCAAAATCTGAAATTTTTTGATTATTGCTTTAAGTTTCAGTTTTAGAGCATATTTGGTTTCAGGTTTTTAGCCTAGGGATGCTCAATGTATAACAGAGAAAGCGGCTATTTCAGAGATTCTAACTCTATGTTTACCAGGGATATTCTAAGGAAGAATTATAAGAAGAATGTTATCATTCATTTTCAGTTTCCTTAACCCGTTTCCTCTGGTGTAAAAATCTACAATTATAAAATAGTATGATTATAAAACTTTCAGGTTTGTGCATGTGCTCTCTAGAACACAAGGTTTTTAGATCCAGGCAGATGTGAAAACCACAAGACCAGATGACATTATTGGTTATTTCCTACTCTTCAAAACTCTTTTCTCATCTCCATAACATCAAACATTTGCATTCCCGCCTATACCTCTGCCTGGTATTTTTCTGTTTCCTTTACCAGAATCTTCTTTACTCCATCATTAGGTTATAAACTTCCCTAAGGCTCTGTAGTATAAAGCAAGCCATATTAAAATATTAAAATATCAACTGTAGATAGTGGAAAATAATAGCATTTTTATTTTTTTATTTTATTTTCATTTATTATTATTAATTAATTAATTTATTTATTTGGTGGTACTGGGGTTCCTGGAAGCCCTTCTACCTCCGGGCTACACTCCCAGACCTATTTTTACATTTTTATTTGGAAACAGGGTCTCCTAAGCCAGTGCGCGCGCGGCTGGCTTCGAACCTGCGCGATCCTCCTGTCTCTGCCTCCCAAGCGCAGGGATTACAAGCGTGCGCCACCACGCCCGGCAATAGTAGCATTTTTAGGACTAGATTTTTCTCCCCTAGGATTTTTTTTCTCATAGAAAGATAGGCCTAAAAAATTTGGTCAAGAGCTGGGCATGGTGGCACATACTTGTAATCCCAGTACTTGGGAGGCTGAGACAGGGGTTTGGCAGGTTCATGACCAGCCTCAGCTACTTAGCAAGGCTTTTTGAAACTTAGACCTTGTTTCAAAATAAAATTTAAAAACTAGGTGAGGGGTGTAGCTCAAAGGTAGACTGCCTAGTTTCAATCCCCAGTACAAAAAAAAAAAAAAAAAAAAAAAAATCTGGTCAACACACGGAAACAATGCAACAAAATTGGAAGCATAGCTTGACTGCTGACTGCTAAGAGCAGCACTGTGGGTGTGACATTGGGGGTTATATGGTCTTTCCTCCCCCTGCTCACTCTCTGCTTCTGGCCTCCATGATGTGTGAGCAGAGCAGAGCGCACTCTCCCTCTCTCCACTTCCCTCTGCCATGCCCTGAGCTCTGCACGCCCACCTGACATGGACTGAACCTCCAAATCTCCAAAAACTGTGACCAAATAAATCTTCCTTCCTCTAAAAGAAATCTGGTCAGCAAAACTCTCTTCTAATTTCTTTATAATCTTCCATGCTTTAGTACCGGAGAAAGTCCAAGGACCCCAAGCACAGTTTAGTTTTAAACTGTCCTTTTCTAAGCTGGGTATGGTGGTACACACTTTGAATCCCAGTCCTTGGGAGGCGGACACAGGCAGATCCTTAGGCTCTCCACAATTTAGTGAGACCCTGTTTCAAAATAATTTTTAAAAAATCAGGTTGGGGGCATACCTAGGAGAGAGAATGCCCATGGGCTCAATCCCCAGTACTACAAAAAAATTAAAATGAAATAAAAATATAATCGTTCTGCTGGGGGTGGTAGCACACACTTGTAATCCCCCCGCTTGGGAGGCTGAACAGGAGGATCGCACAGGCTCGAAGCCAGCATCAACTACTTATAGTGAGGCTCTCAGCAACCTAGTGAAACCCTGTTTCCAAATAAAATACAAAAAATAGGCCTAGGAGTGTAGTCTGGTGGTAGAAAGTCTCTGGGTTCCACCCCCAGTACCACCAAAAAACAAACAAACAAACAAAAAAACAACTGTTCTTTGCTTTATGTATTGTTCTGGAGACCTTGTTCATACTAGGTAAGTATCCACCACTCACTAAACTATATCCCCAGACCTTGAAATTGCTCATTTTGATAACAAATCATGTTTAAGTCTTACAGAATGTTTCTTATGTTTAAAAACCATACATGCCATATTTATGAAGTAATGAAGAATTTGTTCGTTTTGGTTTGTTTACTCTTTTCTCAGTACTGAGGATGAAATCCAGGGGCATTCTACCTCCGATCCACACTTGCAGTCCTATTTTTTATTCTTTATTTTGAAACAGGGTCTCACTGATTTGCAAAGGGCCTCACAAAGTAGTTGAGGGTGTCTGTGAACCATGATTCTTCAGTCTCAGCTTCCCAAATGCTAGGATTACACATAAACTTTTTTTTTAGGTATTAGAATTGAACCCAGGGGTGTTCTACCTCTGAGATATACCTTAAGACCTACTTTATTTTTTTTTCTTGAAACAGGGTTTGACTAAGTTAAAAAGGGCCTCACTAACTTTCTGATGCTGTCTTTGAGCCTGGCATCCTCCTGTCTGAGCCTCCCAAGTACTGAGATTATAGACATGTACCACCATACTCAGCTTTGTTTCTTTTATAATAAAACTACAGTTCACACTGACATGGTGGTGCATGCCTGTAACCCCAGCTACTCAGGAAGCTGAGGTAGAAGAATGGTAAGTTTGAGACCTGGGCAACTTAGCAAGACTCTGTCTCAAAATAAAATGTTTTTAAGAAGGCTAGGAATATTGATCAGTTGTAAAACACTTGCCAAGCATGCACAGGCTGTATTCAATCCCAACATCAAGTAAAAAAAAGAAGAAACTTTGGGCCGGGTGTGGTGGTACATGCTTGTAATCTCAGCATTCGAGAGGCGGAGACCAGAGAATTGGAGGATTATGGTTTGCAGACAGCCTCAGCTACTTGGCGAGGCCCTTCACAACTCAGCGAGACCCTGTTTCAAAAAAAAAAAAAAAAGGACTAAAAAATAGGGCTGGGAGTGTGGAGTGTAGCTCGGAGGTAGAATGGTACTGCAATTTAAAAAAAAAGCGAAAAAGAAGAAACTTCAGTTTATTTTATTATCTAGTTATATGAATATACTGGTCTTTGAAATCTTCACCCTAACTTTAAATTTGAAAAAGGGAAAATAATAGGTAATATAATTCAATCTCCCATTTGGTACAAAATTTATATGTGAACTTTCTGACATATACAATTGCAGTAACTGGGAAGAATTATTGTATATTCCACTGGTATTATACAGAATTAGAAAAAAGGTTTATTCCTTCCTACTAAAACATACACCTCTTAAAATATATAGCTGCTCCTTGAAGTCTTCTTGACTCTAGATCAAACCATTCAATTGTTCCCCCATCCTTTTTTTTAATGTGGTTCTTGGGATTGAACCCAGGGGCGTTGTACCTGAGTTACATCCTCAGTCCTACTTTATTTTTTATTTGCGGTACTGGGGATGGAACCCAGGGGCATTCTACCACTGAGCTATACCCCCAGCCCTATTTTTTTATTCTTTATTTTAAAACAAGGTCTCAAGAAGTTGCAGCAGGCCTCACTAAGTAGTTAAGGCTGGCTGTAAACCCGTGATCCTCCTGTCTCAGCTTCCTAAGTACCAGGATTATAAGCGTGCGCCACCACATATGGCTCACTGATGAGCATTTAAAATGTTGATGGTCATGTTAAAATTAGTAGGAAAAACAGAAATTCGGAGTATTTTTTTTTTTTTTTTTTTTTTTTTTGGTGGTACTGGGGTTCCTGGAAACCCTTCTACCTCCGGGCTATACTCCCAGACCTATTTTATACTATTTTTATTTTTGGAAACAGGGTCTCTTAAGCCAGCTGCTGGCTTCGAACCTGCACAATCTTACTGTATCCATCTCCGAAGTGCAGGGATTATAAGCGTGCACCACCACGCCCGGCAAATTGGGAGTATTTTAACATGATAAAATACATGTCTTAGTCCTAAAGTCAGTATCTTATGTAACAGATAAACCCTAAAGACACTTCAATTCCCCTAAAATCAAGAACAAAACAAAAACATCTACTGTCCCTTCAAGAATTCACAGTGCATTGAATTTTCTGCTAATACATTTGACAAGAAAAATCAGATGAGAAAGAAACTGTGGGAAAATTGACAAAAGCTAATTATGGCACACAGATTTATTAACAGTGTCATATCAATGCTGATTTCAATCACCGTACCATGGCTACATAAGATGTTATTGTTAACATTATGGAAAGTTGGGTGAAAGCTATCTAGCAAGGTATACCTTCTACCTTGGCACCACGGGCATCTGGGGCTAGAAAACTCTATGCTCTAAGGGGGTGGCCTACGTGTTGCAGGATCATTAGCAGCACCTTTACTCTTCTCCTTAGATGCTAGCAGCAACTTGTCCACCCTCAAAGTTGAACATCCCAAAACGTCTCCAAACTATGTCAAGTGTTTACAAGAAGGGGCAAATCATCTTTAGCTGAGAACCACTGACACATAAGAACTCCTATTTTTGCAGCTTTTCTGAAAGATCTAAAATTTTTTTCAAACAAAAAGAAAAAGCAATATTCAAGTGAAAACTACAATAATGGTATGTCAAAATGTGATCCTATTACTTAAAATATAAAAAGTTATATCAAAGCATCACTTTGGACACTAACAAAATGTGTTTAAGAAGGTAAAGTTTGTCAAAAGAAAAAAATTTAAAATAAGGCCTTTTAATTTGGAAACTTCATTCTCTTCATTCAAAATAAATTTCCATGTGCCATCTACCTTTTTGTGTTCATTGATGCCTTCATCATCCATTTATTAGTAAGAGGATCGAACATCTCCATGCTACCTAAATGTTCATTTCCATCATGTCCACCTACTGCATACACTTTACCTGTCAAATAAAGAAGCGTTTTCATATGATTCCAATTAGTTGATGATATTGTTATTTTTATATAAACAATATATGCATTTTTCTATAAACAATATATGCTTAGAATGTCACAATAAGTTCATTTTTAACTACTGTTCAACATTATGATCAATGTCATTTTTTAATTATATTTTTAGATTTTTCCTTTTTTCTTTATTTAAATTTTTTTATTAAAAAATTTTTTATTGGTGCATTATATTCATACATCATATTGGGGTAAAGAACTTGTGTATACATACATGTACACATCACTGATTTAACACCTACCCAATTCCCACCCCATTCCCTCCCCGTCCCTCCTTCCCTTGTTGGGCTTAGTGATTGACTTCGATATGTTTAAGTACTTTGTGTGTTTTAGAGATTTTCCTCTTCCCCCCTCCTTTCTCCTCCTTTAGGCTGTCTTGCGTGCTTCTCTATAGGATTTCCTTTTTCATCTAAGTTCCTCCTATGACCCATTTGTCCCTAACTCTCACATATTAAGGAGAGCATCTGATTTATTTTTTGTGACTGACTAATCTCACTTAGCATAATGTCCTCCAGTTCCATCCATTTCCCTGAAAATGATATAATTGAGTTTTTTTTAATGGCTGAGTAAAATTCCATTGTGTACATATCACACAGTTTTGTAATCTATTCATCTGTTGATGGACATCTTGGCTGGTTCCATAGTTTGGCTATGATGAATTGCGCATCTATGAACATAGATACACATGCATTAGTTTGGTAGTTTGGTTTCCTATCTTTTGGGTAGACACCCAGAAGTGGTATTGCTGGATCAAATGGTAGATTTGTTCCTATTCTTCTGAGGATTCTCCATACTGTTTTCTAAAGTGGTTGCACTAATTTGCAATCCCACCAACGTCTTAAGAGTTCCCACTTCTCCACATCCTCGCCAGCATCTATTGTTGTGTTTTGAATGACTGCCATTCTAGTTGGAGTTAGGTGAAATCTCAGGGTAGTTTTGATTTACATCTCTCTGATTGCCAGTGATGTTGAGCATTTTTTCATGCATTTATTGGCCATTTGAATTTCTTCTTTTGTGAAGTGTCTATTTAGTTCGTTTGCCCATTTTGTTATTGGATGCTTTGTTTTCTTAGTGTTGAGATTCTTGAGTTCTCTGTATATTCTAGATATTAATCCTCTATCAGAGCTGTAGGTGGCAAAAATCTCCCATTCTGTTGGCTCTCAATTGAGGTTCTTGACAGTTTCCTTTGCTGAACAGAAGCTCTCCAGTTTCATGCAATCCCATGTATTGATTCGCCTTTTAATTTGTTGTGCCTTTGGGGTCTTGTTGAGAAAGTGTTTATCTGTGCCTATGTGTTGCAGTGTTGGACCTATGCCCTCTTCAAGGAGCTTCAAGGTCTCTGGTTTGATTTCCAAGTCTTTGATCCATCTTGAATTGACTTTTGTACAGGGTGAGAAAGTGGGATTAATTTCCAATTTTCTGCATATGTTTAGCCACTTTTGACAGCGCCATTTGTTAAATAAGCTATCTTTTCTCCAGTGTATAGTTTTTGGCCCCTTTGTCAAAAATCAATTGGCTGAAAGTGTGTGGTCTTGTTTTTGGGTCTTCTATTCTGCTCCACTAGTCTATGTATCTGGGTTTTTTTTGCCAGTACCATGCTGTTTTTATTACAATGACTTTGTAGTATAGTTTAAAGTCAGGTATTATGATTCCTCCTGCATGGTTTTTGTTGCTGAGAACTACCTTGGGTATTCTGGGCTTTTTGTTATTCCAGATATATTTAAGGACTGATTTTTCTATGTCTGTGAGGAATGATCTTGGTAGTTTAATGGGCACTGCATTAAATTTATAGATCACTTTTGGGAGGATGGCCATTTTAATTATATTTATTCTGCCAATCCATGAACATGGAAGATCTTTCTATCTTCTAAGATCTTCTTCGATTTCGTTTTTCAGTGTTTTATAATTTTCTTTGTAGAGATCTTTTACCTCCTTGGTCAAGTTTATTCCTAAGTATTTTATTTTTTTGTGGGAAACATAAAGCTGGGCATGGTGGTGCACACTTGTAATCCCAGGATTCAGGAGGCTGAGACTGGAGGGTCTCAGTTTGGGGACAGCCTCAGCT
This sequence comes from Muscardinus avellanarius, assembly GCF_963383645.1. Classification (NCBI taxonomy): domain Eukaryota; kingdom Metazoa; phylum Chordata; class Mammalia; order Rodentia; family Gliridae; genus Muscardinus; species Muscardinus avellanarius. The sequence goes on along the minus strand of NC_137791.1, from coordinate 66,577,473 downwards.
ACTTAATGAGGCCCTCTGTAACTTAGGGAGACCCTGTTTCAAATAAAGAATGAAAAAATAAGGTAAGGGTTATAGCTCGGAGTCCGAATGCCCCTGGGATCCATCCCCAGACCCACAAAAAAAAAAAAAAAAAGGAAAACATAAAACTATTAATATAATCAATTTTTTAAAAATAAAACACACACAAATGGGAAAGACTGGATGCTAAACTGTAAAATGATTATTACTGGGTGCTTGGGTTACATAAAATTTTAAATTATTAAAATATGTTCTATTTTTTTCCCAAAAGTGCGCACGCGCGCGCGTGCGCGCGTGTGTGTGTGTGTGTGTGTGTGTGTGTGTACATGTGTGTGTGTTGGGGATTGGACCCATGTGAATTCTCCTCTAACCTATACCCGCCACCCTATTTAATTTTTTTATTTGGAAACAGGGTCTCCCGAAATTGCTAGAAGTCTAGCTAAAATGCTGAGGCTGGCAATGAACCTTTGATCCTCCTGTCTCAGCCTCCCTAAGTACTGAGATTATAGGCGTGCACCACCACACCCAACCCATTTATACTCTTATAATTAGGAAAAATAATTTTTAAATGTTTTGTAGCAATTTATCCATGGTTCTGCAATGAAGTCATTTTCAATAATGAGTTTTAAAAATCTAAGTTCAGTAATAATCTGGTGGCACCAAAAAATGATATACATTTAAAATGTGACTTCAAGCCAGGCGTGGTGGTGCACGCTTGTAATCCCCGCACTTGGTAGGTGGAGATAGGAGGATCGCGCAGGTTCGAAGCAAGCCTTGCTGACTTAAGAGACCCTGTTTCCAAATAAAAATATAAAAATAGGTCTGGGAGTGTAGCCCGGAGTTAGATGGGTTTCCAGGAACCCCAGTACCACACACACACACACACACACACACACACACACAGTGACCTCAATAAACATTTTTCCTTAGTTTAAGTTTTTGCAAATAAAACTTAGAATAGTTTAATTCATCTCCTTTTCCCTGCTACATACCTCCCAATTCTATGCCTATATGCAACAGGTTATACATTGTGTAGAGCATAAAACAAGTAAACAATCATTACCCAAATATTTCATTAATATATTTTAAAGATCTGAAATAAAGAATAAAATTTTCAAGGTTCAAGTATTTAAAAAGAACGTTGTGATCAAGTGATATGATTTTAAGCAAAAGTAGGCCCACCTTCCACAGAGATGACACCCACGTGTCGCCTTCGGCTATTCATTTCCGGTCCAAAGAACCAACTGTTTTTGTGGATACAATAGCATTCAATGCTGCGAAAAGGGTCACCAGATCCACCTCGACCACCCACACAAAAGAGTACACCTACAGGTAAGCCAGAAGACAGAGGTAAAAATCACGCCTTCTAAAACTTCTTCCTTAATCAATGTGGGAAAATATTTAGGATGTCTAAATTTAAGTAACGGCTAAAAATGGAGAATTATTTGGATATTCAATGTGAGGCTACTAGAAATTTAATCTAATTCACCTCTCATCTGAATTTCTCAAAGAATAGGATGTGTCAGCTCTTGTCTGCTTGCCCACATCCCATTAGTCTGGCTGATACCCTCATCCACTCCATAAAATTGCTCTTGTCAATCATAATAAATCTAATCAATCTCAAAGTTAAGATCTTTCTTAATGAGCACAATGCAATATTTGATATGTAGTTCACTCTTCAATTCCTTAGTTGATAACTATAATATACAAGTCTCCCTTTGTCTCCAAACTTTTCTTGTGTTTTCCATGTTCCATCCCTGGCCCACTGCTCATGTACCTTGTTATTTCTAACAAGTTTGCAAGGATACTAATGCTGCTGGTCCAAGGATGGCCACTTCCTTCATACTTTAAGAAGCATTAATTGCCTTACATAAAGCCTTAGCACAACATGAAGATCTTCCAGGATCAATCCAGCCTCTTCCCTTTGTCTCTATACTTCATGTTCCTACAATATACAAATAGTGCTCATCCTTGCTATTCCTACAGCACTTTTGGTAACTATCATTTGCATAAAATATTAAAATAATCTATTATACTGACAGTTGTCACCCGAATCAAAGTTAGGTTAAGGTTTATTAAGCATGTATGCATACATGATAAGAACTAGCACAGTACCTGGTATGTACTAGGCATTCAATAAGTGTTAAATAAACTGAACACTTTTTTTTCTCTAACCAGCATTCAGAAGACATCCATTTATTATTCAAAACTAAGGCTGAGATTTCTCTTTAAAACCTTTTCTGACCCTTCCAAAGTAAAAATAACCACTCTTTCCTTGTGTGTCCTACTAGAGTTTGTAATTATTTAAAGCATTTGAAATATTTTATTGCCTGTATTTATCCAAATGTCTATTCCCTTAGGCCACACTGCAAATTCTCCCAAAACAGGGGCTGACTAAATTCTATTTGTGTTTACACCAAATAGAACATATTTTAATGCCTGCATCAGAGCCTGCCATATAGCAGGCATTTAATGTTTGAATAATAGCATAAATAAATGACTAGAACTGCTTGTGCTATCTTTCCAAGCTAATAGAATATTTTAACTAGGTCTTAAAATTAGAAAAGTAAAGATCTTATAGTCAAATTGCTTACAAATAAACCAAGGCTTTAAAAGATTAAGAAATTTGCCCTAAATTACAGATATTTAATGGTACTACTGGGATTATATTCCTAGAATGTCATCTTATTCTTTGATTATATTCCTTTTAAGTGAAAACTACTATTTCACCTATGCAGGTCACCTTGAAACATGGCATGTAAGGGGAAAAAATGGAATAACACCATCTCATAATGAGGGCTGCATCCTTCATTAAAATCTACTATATAAAGTTTAATCATGTGAGATCATGTACTTGAGTGTCTAATATACTGTGGCATGCAAGCTATGCTGCTAAGATGCTGAACTCAAATTTGGATTTGAAGAGTGCTTCACTAGCATGTGCAAGACCCTGAATCAGATCCCCAGCAGTCACAGACAAACAAACAAACAAACTGGATTTGAAGAGTGTCATCAAATACCTTAAATTTATGGAACAAAATTTACAAAATAAAACTCAATAACTAAAAAATTTACTTCTTTACATTAATATATAAAAAGGAGAAATAACATTTTTCATGTTAAATTAATTATTTAAAAGAACTATTTCTTTATAGACGGGCACACAACTTTCACCCTTTCTTACACTATCAGTTCGGTCGTGTTCAGAGGTGGGGATGTGGCAAGGGACTGGGCCACGTGGCTCTGACCTCATCACTGGAGGAATCCATTCCTGGGAGGTGGTGGAATTTAGCTGGAGGGAGGGGTCCTTGAAAACTCCACCCGGCCACTAGTCTTTTCCCTCTTCCTCTCCTCTGCTATGCCCTCTGCCATTATTGTTCTGCCTTATATTGGGCCCAAAGAAATGCAGCCAGCCAACTGTGGACTGAAACCTCTGAAATTATGAGCCATTTTAATAAAGCTTTCCTCCTTCTCAGTTCTTATTCCTAGGTACTTAATCACAGTGACAAAAAGCTGACTAATACACTGGACCTCACTTATATTCTCTTATCCCTGAAACATCTTACTCTTTATAAGTACAAATATATAAGCGAACATAATGAGTGGGGCATGGTGGCACACTTGTATCCTAGTATTTGGAAGGCTAAGACAGAAGGATTACAGGTTTGAGGATAGCCTCAGCAAGTCGTGAAACTCATCAATCTAGTGAGATCCTGTTTTATATACTTATTATTGTGTGTGGGGGGGGTTACTGAGGGTGGAACCCAGGGGCTTTTCTACCTCCAGGCTATACTACTAGTCCTATTTTATACTTTATTTGGAAAAAGGGTCTCACTAAGTTGCTGAGAGCCTCACTAAGTAGCTGAGGCTGGCTTCAAACCTGTGCAATCCTCCTGTCTCAGGCTCCCAAGAGCCAGGATTTCAAGTGTGCGCCACCATGCCCGGCAGATCCTGTTTTAAAATAAAAATAAAATAGGTCTGGGGGTATATCTCTCAGACAGAATGCTCCTGAGTTTAATGTCCAGTAACACACACACACACACACACACACACACACACACACACACACACACACACACAGTAAACATAAACTATTTTGTTGCAAGGCCAAAGTCTAAAAAATATGGGTGAGCTTTAGATACCAAGTGTTTAATATGGTCCATGATACAAATACATTTGGTGCTTTTTTTGTTGTTGTTGTTGTACTGGGGATGGAACCCAGGGGCATTCTACCACCAAGCTACACTCCCAGCTCTATTTTTTATTCTTTATTTTGAAACATGGTCTCACTGAATTGCTAAGGGCCTCACGAAATAGCTGAGGCTGGCTGCAAATCACGATCCTCCTGTCTTGACCTCCCAAATGCTGGGATTACAAGTGTGTGCACCACCACGCCCCGCTAGTGTCCTTCTTTTGATTTGGTAAAATGTAAAAACAATATTCAGCCAGACATGGTGGTGCACACTTATAAATCCAATACTTGGGAGGCTGATACAGGAGGTTCACAGGTTTGCCACCAGCCTCCACTACTTAATGAGGCTCTCCACAACTTAGTGAGACACTGTTTCAAAATAAACAATAAAAACTTGGGGGAGGGAAGCCAGGCATGGTGGCGCATGCTTATAATCCAAGCATTTGGGAGGCTGAGACAGGAGGATCGCGGTTTGCAGCCAGCCTCAACTACTTAGTGAGGCCCTTTGCAACTCAGTGAGACCCTGTTTCAAAATAAAGAATAAAAAACAGGGCTAGGGGTATAGCTAAGAGGTAGAATGCCCATGGATTCCATTTCCAATACTGCAAAAAAAAAAATATATATATATATATATATATATATATATGGGAGGTAGCTCAGAAGTAGAATGTCCCTGGTTCAATCGCCAGTACTGCAAAAGAAAAGAAAAAAATTAAACACATAATATGTATTAAAGCTTACTCTTAGAGCACTAAGGATATAAACCTACAAAAGGCCAGACGTAGTGCCACAAGCTTGTAATCCCAGCACTTGGGAGGCTGAAACAGGAGAATTGCACAGGTTCAAAGCCAACCTCAGCTACTTAGTGAGGCTCTCAGCAACTTAGTGAGATCCTGTTTTCAAATAAAGTATAAAATAGGTCTAGGAGTGTAGCCTGGAGGTAGAAAAGCCCCTGGGGTTCCACCCTCAGTACCACAATAAATAAATAAACAAACAAACCTACATAAGATACTTAGCCATCTTTAAAGAACTCAAAACATGTCAAGTCTGGCATGGTGGCACACACTTGTAATCCCAGACTTGGGTGGCTGAGACATAAGGATCACAGGTTCAAAGCTAGCCTCACAACTTATTGAGGTTCTCAGCAGCCTAATGACATCCTGTTTCCAAATTAAAAATAAAATCAGGCTGAGGGTGTAGCTTGAAGGTAGAATGCTTCTGGGTTCAATTCTTAGTTCCACACACATAAAAAGTCAAGTAATAAGCCAGGTATGATGGTGCATGCTTGTAATCCCAGAATTTGGGAGGCTGAGACAGGAGGATATGGGTTTCCAGCAAGCCTCAGCTACTTAGTGAGGCCCTTTGCAACTCAGTTAGACCCTATTTCAAAATAAAAAATAGGGCTGGGGGTGTAGCTTGGAGGTCAAATGCCCCTGGGTTCCATCCCCAGTACTGCAAAAGAAAAAAAAAAAGTCAAATAAATAGATTACAATGTAATATATTAAAACAAGATTAAGCTGGGCATGGTGGCACACACTTGTAATCCAAGCATTTGGGAGTCTAAGACTGGAAGATTTGGTTTGTGGACAGACTCAGCTACTTAGTGAGGCCCTTTGCAACTCAGTGAGACCTTGTTTCAACATAAAGGATAAAAAAAAAAAAAAAAATGGGCCGAGAGTGTAGCTCAAAGGTAAAATGCCCTGGGCTCCCCCACCACTCAAAGAAAAAAAAAAAAAAGTTTAAGAGCCAGACATGGTGGCACACGCCTGTAATCTCAGTACTTGGGAAGATCATAGGTTCACAGCCAGCCTCAGCTACTTAGTGAGGCCCTCTGCCACTTAATGAGACCCTGTTTCATAATAAAGAATAAAAATATAGGGTTGGAAGCTGGGCATGGTGGCGAACGCTTGTAATCCCAGCATTCAGGAGGCTGAGACAGGATCATGGTTTGTGGTCAGCCTCGGCTACTTATTGAGGCCCTCTGCAACTTAGTGAGACCCTGTTACAAATAAAGAATAAAAAATAGGGTGGGGGGAGGTGTAGCTCAGAGGTCGAATGCCCTTGGGTTCCATCCCCAGACCCATAAATAAATAAATAAATAAATAAAATATAGGTTGGGGTATATAGGTTGGGAGTAGAATGCTCCTGAATTCAATACCCAGTATCACAAAAATAAATAATTAAATAAATAAAAGCAAAACCAGTTTAAAGTCCTAAATGCACTAGTAGAGGAGCTAATTCTGCCTAGAAAAATCACGTAAGACCTCAAAAACATATTTCAGTAGGTCTTCAGAGCATATAGGATTTGTGGCTTTTTAAAAATTTGATTTACTGAACTGGAGAACATAATACTAAGTGAAATTTGTCACAAAAAATAAAAAATCAGATGCTCTCCCTAATATGCGTAAGTTAGGGCAAAAATGGGTCATGGGAGGAACTCTAGACGAAGAAGGAGATTCTATAGATGAGCAAATAAGGCAACCTAACTGAGGGGATGGGAGGGGGGAGAAGGAAATTCTCTAATGTTCATGATGTATATTAAGAAACATATCAGAGTCAAACACTAAGCCAAACATGAGAAGGAGGGAGGAGGAAGGAATGGGGCAGGAATTGAATAAGGGCTAATTGGGTGATGTATGCATGTATGCCTCTACCATTTTGTACTCCATTAAGATGTATGACCACGATATACCAAAAAAATGTTTTAATTGGCTTATTGGTAAAAGTAAATCTTGTTCACTAAGAATTGGGAAAAAAATACACACACATACACACATACACATACTTATTAGCCAATTACTACTATAAGATAATCAGATATTAATTATCTTGCACTACCTAGGTAAATATAATTTTGGGTAGACATACACAACCTCCAAATACAACAAAGATCTCAACAAACAACAAACTCCTGAGTTACTAAAATGAGTAATTTGATTACCAGCAGTGCGCTTCCTTGGGGTAGTCCGAACAGAGTATTCAAAGTCAGGTACTGCTCTGCTACTCAAATGAAGATGGTAATTTCTTGCTTCATCCAGTAAATCTCTGCATTTTAGATTTTGCTTGACAATCTGCTCTTTTGCCACAACACCCATAAGAAAATCAACTGGTAATAATGGCAGACGAACCTAGGATCATGAATAGCAGGGATGTAAGATTTAAATAGTAATTGGATCACTGCATCCTATTTTCTTTTTAAAACTCATCTAGGGACTGGTGGTATAGTTCAGTGGTAGAGCATCTGTCTAGTATGTACAAGGCCTTGGGTTCAATCCCCAGAATAACAAAACCAAAACCAGAACAAAACATTGCTACAAGTGCTTAAAAAACAACTTAAAATCATACTTTGAGTAGGTTTCATCTGCCTATAAATACTCAAACATTGGTAATTATAAGCAATTTTATGCCTCATTTTTGTATTAGGGATTGAATCCAGGAGCATTCCACCTCCAAGCTTCACCCCCTTTTTATCTTTTATTTTATTTTATTTATTTATTTATTTACTTTTGTGTGTGTGTGTGGGTCTGGGGATTGAACCCAGGAGCATTCGATCTCCGAGCTACACCCCCTGCCCTATTTTTTATTCTTTATTTTGAAACCAGGTCTCACTGAGTTGCAGAGGACTCACTAAGAAGCTGAGGCTATCCGAGAACCGTGATCCTCCGGTCTCAGCCTCCCAAATGCTGGGATTACAAGTGTGCACCACCACGCCCGGCTTATCTTCTATTTCTTGAAACTAGGTATCTCTAAGTTGCTGAGGGTCTCATTAACTTGCTACGGCCAACCTCAAATGTTTGATCTTCTTGTCTCAGCCTCCCAAGTACTAGGATTACAGGCATGTACCACCATACCTAGCTTTATTCTTAATATTTGTTAATTTTTTAATAATGCTATTAAGAAATTTTTATTAAAAATTGTCATAATTAAGCAGGGCATGGTGGCTCACATTTGTAATCCCAGCATTTGGGAGGCTGAGACCAGAGGATCACAATTCAAAGACAGCCTCAGCTACTTAGTGAGGCCCTTTGCAACTCAGTGAGACCCTGTTTCAAAAATAAAGAATAAAAAAATAGAGCTGAGGGTGTCACTTGGAGGTAGACTGCACCTGGGTTCCATCCCCAGCACTGCAATAAATAAATAAATAAATAATAAAACTGTCATAATTAGCCAGGTGTGGTAGTGCATGCTTGTAATCCCAGTACTTGGAGGGCGGAGACAGGAAGATTGCAGGTTCAAAGGCAGCCTCAGCCAACTCAGTAACGCTCTCAGACACCTAGCGAGACCCTGTTTCCAAATTAAAAAAAAAAATAGGTCTGGGGTGTAGCCCAGAGGTAGAAGGCCCACAGTAACACACACACACACACACACACACACACACACACACACACACACAGAGTCATAATTACTGAGTTTTTATTAGACACAAAGTTGTAACAAAGCATTTAATTTTGAAAAATAACTAAATAAGAATACTTCACTTTTTTTTCTTTTTTCTTTTTTGGTGGTACTGCTGGAAACCCTTCTACCTCCAGGCTACACTCCCAAACCTATTTTTATATTTTTTTTATTTGGAAACAGGGTCTCTTAAGCCAGTGAGGCTGGCTTGAAACAAGCACGATCCTCCTGTCTCTACCTCCCAAGCCCGGGGATTACAAGCATACGCCACCATGCCCAGCAACACTTCACTTTTAAAAAGATTCATTTTACGTCTCAGAAATAAATGAAGAGAGGGAAAAGAAGAGATGGGAGGAAGTGGAGTAGGGTGAATAAGGAGAGAAAGAAAATAAAGAAAAGGATAACAGATTCATTCTAAATGGCCTACTTATTAGGTTCCTATTTTTAAAAAACAGCAATAGCCAGGCGTGATGGCTCACACTTTAATCCTAGTACCTGGGAGGCTGAGACAGGAGGATCTTGCAGGTTCAAAGCCAGCCTAAGCTAATTAGTGAGGCCTTTGCAACTCAGCTAGACCCTGTTTCAAAATAAAGAATAAAAAATAGGGCTGGGGGTGTCACTCAGAGGTAGAATGCCCCTGGGTTCTCCCCAGTACTGCAAAAAAAAAAGTAATAATAATAATGACATATTTCTCAGTTTTTTAAAAAAAATCAGTGTTATGCTGGGCATGATGGCGCAAGCTCACGCTTGTAATCCCTGCACTTGGGAGGCGAAGACAAGAGGATCGCGCAGGTTCAAAGCCAGCTGTGCTGGCTTAAGAGACCCTGTTTCCAAATAAAAATATAAAATAGGTCTGAGAGTGTAGCCCAGAGGTAGAAGGGCTCCCAGGAACCCCAGTACCACCAAAAAAAAAAAAAAAATCAGTATTAAGAAATAAAACATGATATCTTATGGTTCTTTTTAGAATTAGAAATAACTATAATTCATTAGCAAAAGTTTCATTAAAATTTAGAAACTATTATAAAACAGTTATGATATTACTTTTTTGTGTGTGTGTGTGGTACTGGGGGTGGAACCCAGGGGCTTTCTACATTCGGGCTACACTCCCAGACCTATTTTATACTTTATTTGGAAACAGGGTCTCACTATGTTGCTGAGAGCCTCACTAAGTAGCTGAGGCTGGCTTCAAACCTATGCGATCCTCCTGTCTCTGCCTCCCAAGAGCCGGGATTACAAGCATGCGCCAGCACGCCTGGCGAGTTATGGTATTACTTTAGAAATGTATCCTCAGAATAATTTTTATTAGCCTAAACATAATACTCCCTATTACTATGCCAAAGAAATATTTTAAATGTTCAGATTAAAAAGCATTCAACTGTGACAAACATTAGTACATAGGACGCGGATAGGAAAGTAGAAGCATTGAAGCCATTTTCACTATTGTATTTCATCAATGGTTTCTATCTTCCCTAAATAAGCTACATTTTTCATAATCAATAAAAATCTTAATTTGCTTCTCTACCATTTCATTTCCATACACAATCTTATTTTAGGCCTACCTGTGCAAGTGTTTCATCCAACCACTTGGAATGATGCTGAGGATTAGCAAGAAGCCACTTGATGGCAGCACTGTAGACCTGCTTTTCATTCTCAATATTTAAGTCACTGGAGGACAAAAGCTTATGGAGATGCTGGGGTGACACGCTTACAAAGTCTTCACACTCCACTACTTCAGTAAAATGTTCACAGGCATACTGATCTGCCATGTCCATTAAGTCTATTCGATTGTGACTCTCTGCAAAGGCTCTGACTGCCAGACAATTGGAGGGATGAAAATGTAACTTCATGTATTCACAACAAGCTCTGGCCACCAACTCAACCTGAAGAATACAGGCTGCGTATAAGAGAGGCTGGACGTTGTCAACAGTCAGAGTGAGCCGTGAGGAATAGACAAACTTTACCAAGTCTTCTATTGCATCACCATCAAAGTCTCTAATCTCAATCAGCGTTTGCTTGGCTTCGGCCATTTCAGAGAGAAACATGGCTCTAAAATAGGGAATAACACAAGCCAGTACCAGCTTGTGACAAGAGATTAGCTTTGAGCCAACCTGTTCAAAACAAACAAGACAGACAGTTTAATATCAAAATCAGCTTTAGATCAGCATAGAACACATGCTATAGAAGAGACAAAAACACCAGACAAATTATAGAGTATTTGTTTTAATAATACTAATTTCTTAAAGTCAGGCAGTCATCTTATTATCCACTCGATTTTTACATGTGTATCTACAAGGTTTACACAATGTACTATGATTGTTCTATCATCTCATCTTTCAGCTATACTTTGTGAGTAAGAACAGCAAACATCTGGCACTTAATACACACCAGGCACTTTTTAAGTGGTTTTTAAGCTGGGTGTGGTGGCGCACGCTTGTAACCCCGCACTTAGGAGGCTGAGACTGGAGGATCACGAAGGTTCAAAACCAGCCTCAGCTACTTAGTGAGACCCTGTTTCCAAATAAAATAGAAAACAGGTCGGGGATGTAGCCTGGAGGTAGAAGGCCCTGGGTTCTATCCCTAGTACCACCAAAAAAAAGTGGTTTTTATATACTAACTCAATTGTCCTAATACTATGAGCAGGTGTAATTATTAGTCATAATTTATCAATTAGAAAACTAAAACATAGAGTAAATACATCAATATTTAGTATTTATTTATTTTTCCTCCAGGTTTGGGGATGGAACCCAGGGGCATTCGACCTCCGAGCTATACCCCCTGCCCTGTTTTTTATTCTTTATTTTGAAACCGGGTCTCACTGAGTTACAGAGGGCCTAAGTAGCTGAGGTTGTCCGCGAACCATGATCCTCTGTTCTCAGCCTCCCGAATGCTGGGATTACAAGCGTGTGCCACCATGCCCGGCTAATATTTAGTATTTATTATGAGCTCAAGTGGGACTTTTTCTTTTTCTGTTTAAATTACTTTGAAAGCTGGGCGTGGTGGCGCACACTTGTAATCCCTGCGCTTGGGAGGCTGAGACAGGAGGATTGCGCTGGTTCAAAGCCAGCCTCAGCTACTTAGTGAGGCTCTCAGCAACTTAGTGAGAACCTGTTTCCAAATAAAATATAGAATAGGTCTGGGAGTATAGCCCAGAGGTAGAAAGCCTCTGGGTTGTACCCCTAGTACCACCAAAATAAAAATAAAAAAATAATAATTTGAGATGATATATTTCATATAATAATATAAATAAAACACTGAAATCTTACATCAATTGTGTGTGTGTATGTGTTACTGGGGATGAACCCAGGGGCATTCTACCTCTGTGCTTTAGCTCCAGCCTATTTTTTTATTCTTTATTTTGAAACAGGGTCTAAGTTGAAAAGGGCAACACTAAGAAGCTGAGGCTGGCCACCAACATGCGATCCTCCTGTCTCAGCATGTTAAATACTGGGACTACAAGTGTGTTTCACCACACTTGACTTGAATACCACTTATTTTAACAAGTAAAAGAGGATCACTTCTATTTGCTAAACAATATTTACTTTTGAAACAGAACTCTTTGCCGGGCGTGGTGGTGCACGCTTGTAATCCCTGTGCTTGGGAGGCTGAGACAGGAGGATCGCACGGGTTCAAAGCCAGCCTCAGGTACTTAGTGAGACCCTGTTTCCAAAAAAAATATTAAAAAGGTCTGGGAGTATAGCCTGGAGGTAGAAAGCCTCTGGGTTCCACCTCCAGTACCACCAAAAATTAAAAACTAAAAAAAATAAATAAATAAACAGAACTCATCAAGCAGGATTTAGGTTCTAGTAAGACTCAAGTTATATCACAAACTATAACAAAACTTGGCTGTTTTCAAATTTACTTCAGAACTAAAACAGGATCTGTAATCTAATAAATATTTGAAAATAGCCTAAAGAGCTGTGTGTGATGGCGCATGCATGTAATCTCAGAGCTTGGGAGGCTGAGACAGGAGGATCACACAGGTTCGAAGCCAGCCTCAGGTGCATTCTAAGCTGGGACTGTAACCTAAAACCTGTTTTCAATTTATGAATTTGTGTTGAGTGTCACCTGATCTTTTTCAAATTGTACCCTCAATTAGTTATCATGACAATGAGTGCTAAGAATGTGTGCAAACAGGAGAAAAAAGCAAAATGAAAAAGATCCCAAAGAGGCAAATCTCACAGGGAAAATGCTGAACAGATGTAGTTGACTGAATCCCTTAATAATACCACATAGAGATAATAATAAGTATTTTAATTGTTTAATGGGCAGCATTTGAGAGGCTGAGACAGGAGGATCAGGGTTCGCAGACAGCCTCAGCTACTCAGTGAGGCCCTTTGCAGCTCAGTGAGACCCTGTTTAAAAAAAAAAAAAAAAAAAAAGAATAAAAAAATAGGGCTGGGGATGTAGCTCGGAAGCAGCATGCCCCTAGGTTTCATCTCCAGTATATATATATATATCTCATACACACACACACACACACACACACACACACACACACATGTGTAATGGGGGCTGAGGGTATAGTTCACTGTCTCAATGTAGGGCTATTGTCTAGCATGAACCAAAAGAAAACAAAACAAACTGTGAAATATGAAATGGGAAACAATCAGAACACAACCTTGTCAACACTGCTTTATCACTTTTCAATTTTATTAAGTCTGCTTAACAAAACATGATCCTATAGAACTCAGACTTAACAGTTCACTCAAGAACTGCTGAAATTTTGTCCAAGTCTAAATTACTCTATTTAAATTATCAGATGGAGACAAATTTCACTGAATAGTTAATAGCAATGAAGTAAAGGTTAAATTAGAGACATATAACGAAGTACAGCTGAGTAAATAACCAAGAATTCTGACTTTAAACAGACTAAAAAAAAAAAAATCAAAAATTTTAAATTCAGAAGTTAAAACTAGCCAAACATGGTGGCGCACACTTGTAATCCCAGCATTTGGAAGGCTGAGAGAGGAGGATCACATTTCACAGACAGCCTCAGCTACTACTTAGTGAGATCCTTTGCAACTCAGTGAAACCCTATTTCAAAATAAAGAATAAAAAATAGGGCTGGGAGTGTAGCTTGGAGGTAGAATGCCCCTGGGTTCCACCTCCAGTATCGCAAAAAAAAAAAAAAAAAAAAGTTAAAAGCTTATCTGGTCAATGTCAACCTAACTTCAGTAATAACAATAGAACTCTCAAAAACTAAAAAAGAAAACAAAACAGCTAAATTAACTCTTAAATACTAAGTTACAGCTGGGCGTGGTAGTACATGCTTGAAATCACAGTACTTGAGACAGGAGGATCACTTAGCTATTTAGTAAGCCCTTGACAACTCAGTGAGAACCTGTTTCAAAATAAAGAATAAAAAAATAGGACTGGGGGTGTAGCTAAGAGGAATGCCCCTGGATTCCATCTCCAGAACTAAAAAAGAAAAAAGAAAAGAATAAAAATTAGGGATGGAGGTGTAGCTCAGCAGAACAATACCTCTGGATTTAATCCCCAATAACACATGTGCACGTGCATACACACGCACCACACACACACACACACATCAATTAGGTGCAGTAGCTCATGCATATTATCCCACTACTTGGGAGGCTGAGACAGGAAGATTGCAGGTTCAAAGCCAGATTCAGAAATTTAGCAAGACCCTTAGCAACTTAGCAAAAGCTTATTTCAAAATAAAAATATAAAAAAATGGTTTGTGAGTGTATATCAGAGGTAGAATGTCTCTGGATTCAACTCCTAGAACCAAAATAAGTTAAAAACTAAATTTAGAATTAACCAAAAATCACAATCAAATTAACATAATAGTTTTATTTTATGCTAACCTTTCTTTTTTTTTAATATTTCTTATGTCTTTTTCCTTTCAATTAAAAAATAAAATTGAACCAGGCATGGTGACACACACCTGTGATGCCAGTACTCAGGAGGCTAAAACAGGTGGATCCCAGATTCAAGGCCAGCCTCTCCTGATTTTTATTTTTAAAAAGGCTGGAGGTATAGTTCAGAGATAGAATGCCCCTGGGTTCAATCCTCAGTACAGAGAGATAGAGAGAAAGAAAATAGATAATAATCACTGTGACTATAACAAGTATAGCACCAAAAGTGTGCTTTGTTCAATTACAGACACCCTAATTTTCCACACTAGCGGTTGAGAAAAGTGAGAACAAAAGTAGTCTCACCTTTAGTGTGACATCACAGAGTTCTCCATTTTCATAAAATCGAAGAAGAGAACCATGAAAATCTTTCCAAGCTTCATCCGCTTCAAAGATGAAGGAGTCTTCCCCATCACAGTCACTTGCGGAAGGTCTGGTCTTTATTTGCTGGTGTGGTTTCCTTTTCCCCTTGGTGAAGTTATTCCTAGTTTGTTTCCCATTTATAGATTCTGAAGCCATTTGCAACACTACTTTTTCAAGATAGCTCTCTTCTCAAACATCACATTTATTCTTTTTTAAGGATGAGAAGACAAGGTAGATAATAGTCATTAAACTTCAGGTATTTTAAAAAATTCACTCAACTGCCATTGTACAGTTCACTGGGACTGAAAAAAATAAAAAACAAAACACACATAAATATAAACCAAAATAACTCATCATTTACTAATAGTATATTAATACTATACCAAAGTATATTAATACTAAATATATACAATAATATCAATCATTATTGAAAGAGTAACTTTGTAATTTTGTTTGGGGTACTGGGAGTTGAAACCAGAGGTGTCTACCTCTGATCTATACCCCAAACCCTATTTTAATTTTTATTTATTCTTGTTGTTTTTGTGAACTGAACCCAGGGGCATGCTATCTTTGCGCTATACCTCCAACACTTTTTTTTGTTTATTTTGAAACAGGAACTCACTAGGTTGCTGAGGCTGTCCTCAAGTCTGTGATCCTGCTGTCTCAGCCTCTCAATTACTGGGATTAGAGTGTGCCACCATGCCTGAATTATTTTTATTTTGAAACAAATTCTCAATAGGTTGATCAGAGTCTCACTACTTGCTAAGGCTGTCCTCAAACCTTCAATCCTTCTATCGCAGCCTCCCAAGTACTGGGATTACAGGCATGCATCACTATTCTCAGCTTAACTGTAGTTTTTATGCTAAATGTCACATAATTCACTTAATCTAATTATGCCAGTAAAAGAACTCCTCAAAAACTTAATATGAGAAAAGTTCAAATATATCAAATATATATTTGGTATATCAAATATACTACCCAAAGGAGAGGCTATGAACTAAAATTTTTAAAATTTAGAAACTTTGTTTAGCAATGCCAGGTAAAAACAGATGTTTTGTTTCAAGTAAGTTCATCTTAGATTTCGAGGTCAGTTCCACCACTTTTCAAATGTATGATCTTAGGAAAATGACAATCTATTTAAACCTCATTTATCTCTTTTATGAAATGAAGATACCATTTACAGTAATATTTTCAGGATTAGCAATGTTGCAGAAATCCTCTGGAATAATCAACCCAATGCCAATTAGGGTAGAAAAGAGGAAGTGTATTACATCAGTAGGGTGAATTTAGGATAGCTCCTAAAAGACTGGCTCCGAGTTCCAGGTAGGCTTCCAGAAGTTGAAACATGACAGTGATTGCAGGATCACTCAAGGATGTTAGGTACAGGAAGGGCAAGAGGGGGAAATTCCTGAGCAGGTCACTGACCTATGTGGCCTTCTACAAGGCTGGATATGGCCTTTACCTATTTACAGGCAGTTGCCTGGTTATCTGGCCCCCTGCAGGATGCTTATCTGTAGCTACATTCTTTTTCAAGTACCAGGGGAAGAGTGTCAGCCTTCCATTTTAGTGACTTTTATTCTTCTACCACAGTGATACTATATAGCCAGACACAGAAACTGCTGCATAAAGAGTTCATTTCATTTTCAGATAGAGTTTATTATTCATAAAAAATCAAACTTATCAAAGCATATTTAGTGACTATCTACACCATCAATAGTTCTACACTACAGTTCTACTGCAGTAACAGAAACAAAGGATTTTAAGTTTAAGCAACTATTTTACCACTTGCTGACTGTGTGGTCTTTTTTCATGGTACTGGGGATTGAACCCAGGGGCATTCTAGATTGAACCCAGCAGCATTCTACCTCTGAGCTACACCCCTAGTCCTATATTTATACTTTATTTTGAAACAGGGTCTCACTAAGTCACAGAGGGCCTCACTAGGTAGCTGAAGCTGACCACAAACTTGTAATCCTCCTGTCTCAGCTTCCCACATACTAGGATTACTAGTATGTGCCACCATACCTGGCTGTGTGGCCATTTTTAAAGGCTTTACTAAACCTCAGTTTTTACATATATTAACAGGGATACCTATCTACTCATAGGACTACACTGAGAATTATTAAAATGCAATAATGGATATACAAGTGATTATTTCTTCGGTATTTATTTCTTCAGTAACAGATCACCACAAACTTAGTGACTTAATGTACATTTATTTTCCTGCAGTTTCTGTGGTTTAAAAGTCTGGGTAGCCAGGCATGGTGATGCACGCTTGTAATCCCTGTGCTTGGTAGGCAGAGATCACGCAGGTTCGAAGCCAGCCTCACTGGCTTAAGAGACCGTTTCTAAACAAAAAGTATAAAATAGGTTTGGGAGTGTAGCCCAAAGGTAGAAGGGTTTCCAGGAACCCTAGTACCACCAAAATAAAAAAAAGTCTGGGCATAGCTTAGTTAGATCCTATGCTTAAAGACCTCAAACAGCTGAACTGGAGGTGTAGGCCAAGGCTCAACTGTGGAAAAATCTGCTTCCACACTCATCCCAGTCACTGGTAGAATTTATTTCCTTGCAGCTATGTGTCTGAGGGGCCCTAGCTTTTTGCTGTCATGTAGAAGTCTGTAGTTCTGAGGGACTGTGGAAGTTCCCTGCTACATGGCTGTCTACCTTGTAGCTTACTTTTCAAGGCCTGCAGGAGAGCCTCTCATTCCAGTGTGCTCACAAGGTTATTATATAATGTAACATAATGAAGAGCCTGACATCCTAGCACCAATGCTGTTAATTAGAAGAAAGTTATAGGTTCTTCCTGCCTGAAATGGGATTATATGAAGACTTGACTCATTGGGGGCTACCATTATGCCTATCTGCCACAGAAACTTTTATTAACTACAATCTTTAATTTTACACAGACCATTTGCTCCTGTCCAAAGCTGGAAACAAGGTTAACAATAAAGAAGTTGATGCAGCTAAAATTCTGGTTAAGATATCTATAATTTTCTGAAGTTCCATTACATGCAAAGCTTTCTACTTTATTTTTTTGGTGGTACTGGGGTTCCTGGAAGCCATTCTACCTCCGGGCTACACTCCCAGACCTATTTTTACATTTTTATTTGGAAACAGGGTCTCCTAAGCCAGCGCCCGCGGCTGGCTTCGAACCTGTGCAATCTTCCTGTCTCTGCCTCCCAAGCGCGGGGATTACAAGCGTGCGCCGCCACGCCCTGCTTCAAAATAAAATTTAAACTGGGCTAGGGGTATTGCTTGAAAGCAGGATCTCCCTAGTTTCAATCCCCAGTACCCATGCATGCATGTGCACGTGTGCGCGCGTGCACACTCACACACACACACAACACACACAGAATAACTATAGCAAGCCAAGCATGGTGGCATATGCTTGTAATCTCGGTACCAAGACAGGTGGGTGGCAGGTTTGAGGACAGCCTCAGGAAGTACTAAGACTCTTATCAATCTAGCAATACCCTTTTTCAAAAAGAAAAAATAAGAATGGGGTGTATCTCAGAGGTAGAGTGCCCCTGGGTTCCATCCTCAGTACCAAAAAAAAGAATAGCATGGTGACAGGAGCATACAGCAGAGGAAGCTGCTCAGCTCTTGGCAACCAGGACAGAGATAGAGAAGCAGGGTCCAGGGACAAGCATACCCCTTGAAGGCATGCCCCAACTAGGCTCCACCTACATCATACCGAACAGGAAAAGGCTGGAAGCACTTCACTTAAGATCAAGACGACAAGGGTGTCTATTTTTTTTACCAATCTTATTTTCTGTAGTACTAGAAGTTAGGTTTTTGGAGGTTTGTTTTTTGAGGTACTTGGGATTGAATTCAGGGGTGCTATACCACTGAGATATATCTCTAGCCCTTTTTATTTTTTGAGACAGTGTCTAAGTTGCACGGGCTGGTCTCCAAGTTTCTATCCTCCTGCCTCAGCCTCCTGAGTAGCTGGACTGCAGGTGTGTGCTATCACACCTAGCTAAGATTACTTATTAAACCACTATGAGCCACAGAGTTTGCCAGAAATCTTACCTATTCTCTCATTTAAGCATCACAGCATTATAGATGACCTAAACATCCCTGGCTTGCCCAAAGTCAAGAACATAGAGCTAGAAAACAGAAGAAGCTAAAGTCTTATTCCAGCTGACTAAACTCATTCTTTTTCTAATATATTACATAACTCATTACTCAGTTTTCTTCAAACACATGTGAAAGAGCTCTTCCTTGTAGGAGAATGTCAAGACCCAGTTTAAAAACTGCTTCTTTTAACCAGCCGTGGTGGCGCACGCTTGTAATCCCAGCATTTGGGAGGCTGAGACAGGAGGATTGCGCATGTTCGAAGCCAGCCTCAGCTACTTAGTGAGGCTCTCAGCAACTTAGTGAGACCCTGTTTCCAAATAAAATATAAAATAGGCCTGGGATTATAGCCTGGAGGTAGAAAAGTCCCTGAGTTCCACCCCCAGTACATCACACACACACACACACACACACACACACACACACACACACACACACACACTGCTTCTTTTACTAAATTTTCACTAATTCTCCCAATAGGATATGATCCCTCTTCTTCTGTGAGCCTCTGTATGTCTCTGAATCAAACTGTCTTCCTTTTATTTTGTAAATTTGAGGCCAGCTTCAACAATTTAGTAAGACCCTGTTATAAAATAAAAAAGATTGGGACATAATTCAGTGGGGTAGAGAAACCATGGGTTCAATCCCCAGTATAACACACACACACACACACACACACACACACACACACACACACACACACACCTGCTTAAAATTGCAATGTCCTCAGCCAGGCATGGTTGTCTACTCTTGTAATCCCAGTACTTGGGAGGCTGAGACAGGAAATTCATGGACAGCCTCAGCTACTTAGTGAAGCCCTTCACAACTTGGTGAGACTGTTCCAAAATAAAGAATAAACAAATAGGGATGGAGGTGTAGCTTGGAGGTAGAATGCCCCTGGGTTCAATCCCAGGTACTGCAAAAAAAAAAAAAAAAAAAAAAAAAAAAAAAGCAATAAAATAAAATTGTAATGTCCTCAACTTTTAAAAAGTTTATTATAAATAACAGAACAAGAAGACAGAACAAGAAAATATTTACTCAAGACATTTTACCCTCCATAAGGAACTTAGTAGACTTTAGGAGTTTATAAAGACTATATTAGTATCAAGTGAAAATGTAATTCAGCCTAAACTCCAGAACATAAATATCCAGAATTTAAATATACATATTTAATTAAAAAAATAAACTGAGTATGGTGGTGCGTGTTTGTAATCCCAGTACTTGGAAAGCTGAAACAGGAGGATCACAGATTCAAAGTCAGCCTGGGCAACTGAGTGAGGCCCTTTGCAACTTACTGGGACTATGTTTCAAAATAAAAAATAAAATCAGGTTGGGGTATTACTTGGAGGAAGGATCAGCAGTTTGCAGACAACCTCAGCTACTTAGTGAGGCCCTCTGCCACTCATTGAGAACCTGTTTCAAAATAAAGAATAAAATATAGGGCTGGGTGTAGCTTGGAGGTAGAATGCCCCTGGGTTCCATCCCCAGTACCCCCCCACTAAATAAATAAATGAATGAATAAATAAATAAATAAAATTACTCTGAATTCTAGCTTTCTTTTAAGGTTGTGGTGAAGGTTAAATTAAATAGTGTATGTAAAGTATGTGGCCCTGTATTTAGTATATAGTAAACATTTAATACATGAGTATTATTACTTTTATAAAGTATGTGATCCTGAGTCATTAACATTTTTCCTGAAAAGAAATACAATTTGCTTTATAATGATCTACATTAGGATAAATTCTGCTTCAAGTTCATCATCTTTGAAAATGAGTAAATAATAGCCCCAACTACACAAGATTGTTAAAAGGCTTAAATGAGTTAATAAACTGTCTGGCACATTAGATAGATAGATACGTATAGTAATTGCTATCATGAATTAAATACTTGACATGTACTCACTTCAATCTTCAGGACAACTCACAAAAGGAGTATTCATATTTTTTAACGTTATGGATAAAGAGGCTCAAAGAAGGTAAGAAGCTTATCCAAACTTTCATTGCTATTAAACGGCAAGACTCATAGGTATTCAACATAGGTATCTTTACTACAAAGTCCAAGTCTTACCCCTAGGCCAACTCTGTATGGAGGCACCTATGTACAGATGACTAAATGAGAACAGTAGTGTTAATATTCTCCCCATACAAGTAATGTTTCTGAACTACTTATTTATATGCAGTACTAGGGATGGAACCCAGGAGCATTCGACCTTCGAGCTACACCCCTAACATTATTTTTTATTCTTTATTTTGAAACAGGATTTCACTGAATTGCAGAGGGCCTCACTAAGTAGCTGAGGCTGTTTGTGAACCCCGATTCTCCTGTCTGACCCTCCCAAATCCTGGGATTACAAGCCTGTGCCATCACGCAGGCTGTTTCCGAACTTTTAAAAGTTCAACAGTAGAGCGCCGGGCGTGGTGACGCAGGCTTGTAATCCCCTCGTTTGGGAGGCAGAGACAGGAGGATCACGCAGGTTCGAAGCCAGCCTCTCTGGCTTAAGAGACCATTTCCAAACAAAAAAATATATATAAAAGATAGGTCTGGGAGAGTAGCTTGGAGGTAGAAGGGTTCCATCCCCAGTACCACCAAAAATAAATAATAAAAAAAAAGTTCAAAAGTAGAATATCCATAAAAATAATTGATCTTAAAATCACGGTATTCCCTTAGGCAAATCTTTAGCTGAAATGATTATCCTTTGTTTTCCAATTAATTTAACGAAAACTCTCATCACTGAAATGTTAGGTAATCCTCTCCATTAAAATAACAAAAGATGCAATATAGTGAAATCTTTTATACATGAAGTACTCTGCAAATGCTGGCCTTCATCTCTAATTGCTCTAAACATCTCAGACTATTTTTATAGAGCATGTCTAAGGAGCCACAGTTCTACTAATTTATTCTTATAAATTCCCAAGTATTGATTTAGAACTTTGAATGGCATTCAGATTTCAAATGAAAAGACTGGCAATTACAAAGGAGAAAAAAACAGCTCAAGGAAATAGGCAACATTATTCCAATGCAGAGATTCATTAATAGGTTTGTACAACATCATTTGACCCACCTCATATTCCCTAAGATATGTGAATGTTATTGGTAAACTGATCCAGAAACAGAAGTTGGCTTCACATTATAAAGTCTCTTTTCCAGCAACTTATCACTACACAAAGAAAATAGGGCAGTTACACATTGCAAACTCTCAATGGAAAAACATTAATTTTGTGTTATAAAGTCACAAATTATAATATACATAAGCAAAATATAAACTTCTAAAAAAAATAACCATACTTTTTCTAAGCCAGCAATACTAAAACAGATCAATTAGGATTTAATATTACTTTACACTCTTTTGACACACACACAAAATTATACAACAGAAATATTATGCAAACAATAAGGAGATTGAAGATAAAATATTTAATTTCCTTTGGCATTTGTTTTGTTTAGGAATAAAAAGAATTTCCACCCAGGTATGGTGGTGCATGCTTATAATCCCAGTACTTGGAAAGCTGAGATGAGAATCACAGGTTTGCAACCTGGCCCTCTGCAACTTAGTGAGACCCTGTTTCAAAATAAAGAATAAAAAATAGAGCTGGGGGTGTAACTCAGAGTCAGAATACTCCTGAGTTCAATCCCCAGTATAGCAAAAAGCAACAACAAAAAAGAATTTCTAAATTTTAGGGACTTCCGGGAAGATGGCGACCGAGAAAAGCGGGGCTTAAGAGTCCCGCTAACAACCAATCTCCATTACCACAAAAAGAGCGCCTTTCATAGCCAGAAAACACCATCACCAGAAAAACAAAAAAACCACCAGGCTCCAGAGAGAAAGCGGACTGAGAACAGAGCTCAGGGCCACAGAGGAGACACACGCGCCCGAGGACGCGGCAGCAGCGCCATACTGCCGGCGGCAGCGGCGAACTCAGCGGACGGCTACAGCAAGCCGAGGTGAGCCGATGCGGAACAGCCAGGCGGGATCTTTCGGCGCAGACAGCATTTAAAGCTCCCAGTGGCTGAGCTCAGCACAAATGGTGTTGGCAAAACTGGTTAACCATATGCAGAAAATTGGATGTTAATCCCACTTTTTCACCCTGTACAAAAGTCAACTCACGATGGATCAAAGACTTGGAAATTAAACCAGAGACTTTGAAGCTCCTTGAAGAGGGCATAGGTCCAACACTACAACACATAGGCACAGACAAACATTTCCTCAACAAGACCCCAAAAGCACAACAAATTAAAAGGGATTCAGAGTGGAAATCAAAACCAGAGAAGAAAAAATACGCCAGCCTCATGGCCGAGGGCGTGGCAGAGGCGCCATATTGCCACCGGCGGCGGCAGCAGCAGTGAATTCACCGAGTCCAGTACAGCTACATCTACGTACTCAAGAACAGTGAGTCAAATTGCGGGCCACAGAGGAGAAATCCCAGTATTGTGCCTCCTGGGACTTGACCCAGTGAGGGAGTGGTGGTGGCAGAGATATCACACCATAGGAGAGCGTGCAACCTGGCACCCCCCATAGTTTAAAGCAGCCTCTATCGACTCCCTGGGTCGGAGACTCTGTGATACAACCCAGTAAAGGAGTAGTAGGGTCTGAGATAATACAGACTCGAGATCCAGAGCACCTTAAGTGAAGCCATAGTGACCCAAGGGAAGAACCCAGAGAAGGCACAAACCTCCGAAATCATGGGAAAGAGGAATAACACTGAAGTAATGAATGTGCACAACCCCACAATATCAGAACCTGATAAAACAGAAAATCAGAGATTTCTAGAAGATCAAATCAGGAAAATAACTGTAGAAATAATAGAGGTGCTTCAAAAAGAACTCAGAGAGAGCCAAAAAGAGATAAAGGATGCAATTAATGAAGTAAAGGCCTCAATTCAAAGCACAAACAACCGATTAGACCACATGGAGAACAGAATCTCGCTCTTAGAAGATGAGCAATCCAAAAATGAATGCATAGTTTCTAATCTAGAAAAAGATATCCAACAGCAGGAATCTGACATTGAAGAAATATGGGCCCATCTTAAGAGAGCTAACTTAAGAATAATTGGAATAGAGGAGGGAAAAGAAAGTGATACCAAAGGGATCAACAATCTCTTCAAGGAAGTAATAGCAGAAAATTTTCCAAATATAGAGCAAGAGGTTGATACACAGATCCAGGAAACTTATAGAACTCCCTTTAGACAGGATCTGAGAAGAGGATCCCCACGCCATATAATTGTCAAAATGACCAATGTGGAAGCCAAGCAGAGAATCTTAAAGGCAACAAAAACAAAGGGCCAAGTGACATTCAGAGGCAAACCAATTAGAATCACTCCAGACTTCCCAAACCAAGTCATGAGAGCCAGAAGGGCTTGGAGTAACATATTCCAAACTCTGAAAGAAAACAACTTCCAGCCAAAAATTTCCTATCCAGCAAAACTTTCTATCAAATTAGATGGAGAAATAAGAAGCTTCCATGACAAACAGAAACTGAAGGAATTTATGTCTTCAAAACCAGCGCTAGAGAAAATACTCAAAGAGATTAACTACAAAGAAGAAATAGGTAACACTCACCAGAACCAGAGAAACAAGAGTTTCCATCCAACAGACAACTAAGATTGGTTATCTGTGGAGATTCATTATTTATGTTAGTCTTTTACCTATCTCTAAAGGGTATTGTTTGCCTTTATTGTTGTTAATTTTTAGGATTTCTAGTCGGAATATTAATATACCTTCAGATATAGCAATTGGAAATATTTTATCCAATTCTATTAGTAACTTTTAACTCTGTTTACATTGTCTTTGGATATACAATATGTTTTTTATTTTTTAGGGAGTTTGTATATTCTTCTGTTGCCTGTGCCATTGAAATCATATCCAAGAAATCACTGCCAATTTCAATGTTGTGAGGTTTTATGACCCAGATTTTCTCCTAAAAGTTTATAGTCTTAAGATTTATATTTAGGTCTTTTATCTAGTTTGAGTTAATACTTGTATGTGGGATTAGGTAAGGGTCCAATTTTATTCTTTTCCATGTAATTATTATTTTTCAACAATATTTAGTTAAAAGATTATTATTTCCACCACCAAATCTTCGTGGAAACCTTGTCAAAAATAACTTGACAATATAGGGAAGAAGTTAGCTCTAGGCTTGTATTTAACTCCAATGGTCTATATATCTGCCTTTAGAACAGTACTACACTGTTTCAATTATTGTAGCTTTATATGGTTTGAAATCAGAAAATATACATCTTCTAGCTTTGTTTTTGCTTCGAGATTGTTTTGGGTATCTAGAGTCCATATTCCATATCAGGATAGATTTTTTTCTGAAAAATAAATATATGATAGTTTCACCTAAAAAAAAGAAAAAAATATTCTCTGGTAAGAAAGAAAGCAAAAAGAAATATTGAAATGTTATCTTTAAGTCATCAAAAGCTTGGTATCAGACAAATGAAACTGTATGTGAGATTATCATTTTTAATTTTGGATAAATTGCTATAATACTAGATGTCAACCACTAAGCCAAGCATGGGAGGGAGGGATGGGGAGAGAATGGGGTGGGGATCGGGTGGGGGCTGACTGGGCGATGTGTGCATGTATGTCTACAAAAGTTTGTATCCCACTATGATGTATGAATACAGTGCACCAATAAAATAAAATTAAAAAAAAAGAATAAATTTTAGAATAAACTAAAATTATATTTTAGCATTTTAAATATTACTCAAACATACTGTGCAATCCTCCTGTCTCGGCCTCCCAAGTACTGGGATTATAAGCGTGTACCACCATGCCTGGCTTGGAAGCATTTTAAAATAAAGCATGTTACTAGTGATATCAATGAATATTAGAGTGGATTATTGGCATATAAAATGCTTCTACAGAGAATAATGAATAATCCTTACAGCAATTATGGGAAGATGATATATTATTTTATCCCTATTTCACTGCTAAGGAAACAGGTTCAGATAACAACCTGACTTGGTCCCATGGCCAATGAGTAGAGAACTTAATTCTAATCTACAGCTATGTATTCCAAACATTACTATGTCGTGATATTTCCACAAAGACCCCTGAAGACAGAGAGAACACTTAAAAAATACCTAACCAGTTTTTTTTTGTAGACATATCTTGATATCAGTAAAGTTAATATATTTAAAATATCCCACTTCCTCTTATTTCACTGGTTACATAAACTATATTTTTTCATAAAAGAGAAGATATGGTACACTAATAAGTTTTAGTACTGAAACATGGCATTCTGTGAAACATTTCTTTTCCCTCATTAGGATTTTTTTTTTTTTT
This sequence comes from Muscardinus avellanarius, assembly GCF_963383645.1. Taxonomy (NCBI): domain Eukaryota; kingdom Metazoa; phylum Chordata; class Mammalia; order Rodentia; family Gliridae; genus Muscardinus; species Muscardinus avellanarius. The sequence continues at coordinate 66,551,268 of NC_137791.1, read as the reverse complement.
TTTTGCAATGCTGGGGACCAAACCCAGGGACTCCTGTATACCATACACATGCTCTACCACTAAGCTACATCCCTAGCCATTTATTTAAATTTTATTTTGAGACAAAGTCTTGAAGAATTGCCTAGTCTGGTTTCAAACTTTCTATCCTCCTGCCTCAGCTTCCTGAATAGCTGGGATTACAGGCACATGCCCTCACGTTCCGCTAATTCTTTGCATATGGTTATTTGTTGAGATTTCAAATATAAGATACCAAAAACACATTTTTTTTTTTGTGGTACTAGGTATGGAATTCAGAGGCATTCTACCTCCAGCTACCCCTAGCATTATTTTTTATTCCTTATTTTAAAACAGGGTCTCACAAAGTTGTGGAGGGCCTAAGTAGCTGAGGCTGGTCAGGAACCTGCAATGTTCCCAAGTACTGGGATTACAGGTGTGCGCCACCACACCTGGCTAATATACAATTTTTAAAAATGGAAACTATCTGGAATTATTTTCTAAGATGTTAAAAATATTCCCCCCGTTCTTGTATTTAAATTGTGTGCTGGGGATCAACCCAGGGCCTCTGGCTTGCTCTACCACTAAGCTACATCCACAGCCTTCTTTAAAAAAAAAAAAAAAAAAAAACATAAGACAGGCGTGATGGCACATGCTTGTAATCCCAATACTTGGGAGGCTGAGACAGAAAGATGACAGGTTTGTGGTCAGGCTCAGCTACTTAGTGAAGCCCTCCACCACTTAGTGAGATCCTGTTCAAAATAAAGAATAAAAAGTAGGGTTAAGGAGCCGGGTGTGGTAATCCCAGCAAGATCACAGTTTGCAGAAAGCCTCAGCTACTTAGCGAGGCCCTCCGCAATTTAGTGAGACCGTTTCAAAATAAAGAATAAAAAATAGGGCAGGGGGTGTAGCTCGAAGGTCGAATGCCCCTGGGTTCCAGCCCCAGACCCACAAAAAAGGGTTAAGGATGTAGCTCTCAGGAAGAATCAATCCCCAATACTGCAAATAAATAAATAAATAAATAAAATATATTTATATATATAAAATACATGTGCATGTGTGTATATATATATATATATATATGTATGTATTTTTAAGGACAATACCCATTTCAGCTCTCTCAAGAAGATGAAACAAGAATCATCTGTCAAAAACCATAGAATGTACATCTAGAGTGAATCCTAATGTTAACTAGAGACTAAGTGATAATGGCATATTAATCGAGGTTCATCTTGTAATAAATGTACCATTCTAGTGAGGGAATTTCAGCTTGGGGGAGGTTGTACTTCTGTGGCAATAGCACTTACATAGGAAATTACACCTTCCCCTCAATTTTGTTGTGAATTTCCAACTGCTCTAAAATTAGTATGTATTTTTTCAAAGGGGGGAAGAACTGGGTGTGGTGGCACACACCTGTAATCTCAGTACTTGGCAGGCTGAGATATGAGTATGGAAGGTTTCAGGGCAAGGAGACTCTCAGCTACCTAGAGACCCTGTCTCAAATCAAAACATGAAGCCAGGCATGGTGGCTCACGCTTGTAATCCCAGCATTTGGGAGGCTGAGACAAGAGGATGGCGGTTCTCAGACAACCTCAGCTACTCAGTGAGTCCCTTTGCAACTCCGTGAGACCCTGTTTCAAAATAAAAAATAAAAAATAGGGCTGGGGGTGTAGCTCAGAGGTAGAATGCCTCTGGGTTCCATCCCCAGTATGGCAAACGGGGAAAGGGGTTGGAATATAGCTAAGTAGCACCCAGGGTTAGGTCTCCAGTTCCAAAATAGACAAAAAATAAACTTAAAAAAGGGCTCCAGGGATGTAGCTTGGAGGCAGAAAGCCCCTGGATTCAATCCCCAGCACCCCTTGCCGGAGCCAGCCGGCAAAAGTGCAGGTTCTGAAGAGAGGCCTGAGGATGAAAGAATTTTTAATTCTAACGTTGGGGGCCGCCAGCCTACTATCTCTACTGGAGGACCCCTGCTCCTGGGTCAATATTTCTACTGGTCAACCTACTGACCGACATCTGTACTGGCCAACGCCTACTCCTGGGTCAATATCATCTCTCTTTGTCAACTACTTCTGGGGTATTTATACAGTTACAGGTCAATCAATATCCTCGTGCTATCACCACCAGAATACAATAGAGACCAATCCAAAGTGCATACATTACAGGTAGGTTAATCAATACCCTTGTGCCATCACCACCTGATCATCTCTCAGACCTTTTACTTTGTACTTTCCATAACCCCAAACCTTGCTGACTCTGGGCGAAGGACAGTCAGCTAAGTCAGAAATATTCTTTTAGGGGAAAACCTTAATGGTTTCCCACAACCTCTACACAAACACACACAAAGGGTGAGTGGGGTAGGGTCAAAATTTAGTGCGTGCGTGTGTGTGTGTGTGTGTGTGTGTGTGTGTGTGTGCGCGTGTGTGTGTGTGTGTGTGTGTGTGTTGCTGGGGATCAAATCCAATCCCTCTCCACTGGGCTACATTTAGCTACTCATTTCCTTCTTAAAGAGAAAATACTGTTTTTTAAATTACTGTTAATTACTATGAAGTCCCATTACAAAATTTGCAGTTATTACAAAATACATCATCTTTAAAAATCCAACAGCACTAAGTAAATCAAATACTGTCAGAAGGAACAAGTAGCTTTAGATGTAAAAAGGAGGGCTGGGGTTACATTCTCAGCACTATGCAAAAATAAAATAAAAATAAAAACGATGACGCTGCGCATATAGTTAACTAAAGTCCCTTAAGGCATTTTTTATATTTATGTTTACACTATTTGGTATCTTAAAGGTAACGTATAAAGTGACTACGAGTTTTAAGTGGGTCAGTCAGTGTGACCGACAAATGGAAGGAGGTGCTAGGAGAAGTCGAAGGAAAAGCTGCAGCTAATGCCAAAAGATACCTCCAAGTAACTTTCCAGGCGCCAGCGGTATTAGCAGCGGTCCTCGCCTTACCCAAGTGTACCCACTTCAGGGCCAGGGCTCAGGGGAAAGAGGAACAAGATATCCTCGTAGAGACATCATGAACACCCACAGACAATTATCGACTCATAGGATCAAGCACCATGCATCGGGAGGGAGGAGGGTCGCATCCAACATATATTGGTGTCAACCGGTTCTAAGAGCCTTTCCCAAAATATCTCCCCAAAGTGGTAACATTAGGAGAAAGAAGCAAAATAAAAGAATGCAATAAAAAAAAAAACTTAAAGAAATGATGGGAAATGCTTTCTACAACAACTATAGCATTAAACGCTGTTAATAGAAACGGCACAGAAGCCTTCTGGGCTCCTGCGCCCCCAGCCAGGACTGAGCGGGCGCGTGCGGGGAGGACGAGGCGGGCAGGGAACCCAAACTCCGACAACTCGCCCTCCCGGGGCCGCCAGGTGAGCCGGGCCGTCGGGGCGGCGGGAGAGGCTACGGCGCGGGCGCCCCGCCCGGGGAGGACCCCGCGGGCAGGCCGGGGGTCTCGGCGGGGAGGACCCCGGCCCGCGCCGCCCCCGACCCGGGCGGCCGAGCGCCGGCACCGCGGAGTCCGCGGCGGCTCGGGCTGGAGCGGGCGCACGAAGGGAGAGGGGCGCCCGCCGCGTTACCTCGGTCCTCGCCCGCCGGCGTCGCCCAGGATGCAGCCGAGACTCCCGCGCCCGACCCGGCGCCTCCCGGCCGCCCCCGAGGCGCTGCCCGAGCCCCCGGCGGACGCGCGCCCCTGCGCGGCCCCGCGGAGCCGGCGTCCGGGCGCGCCGCATAGCGAGGGGGCGGGGTCGCGCGCGGCACGCTGGGAAATGTGGTCCCCCGGCCGCTGCGCGCGCCCGGCCCCGCCCCGCGCCCTCGGCCGCGCGCCCCCGGGGGCCCGCCGCGGGAACGCGGACGCGGCCCGTCAGAGCCCACAGCTTCTTTTTTTCTTTTTCTTTTTTTTCTTTTTGCCGTACTGGGGACGGATCCCAGGGGCATTCTACCTCCCAGTGACACCCCCAGCCCTATTTTTTATTCTTTATTTTGAAACAGGGTCTCACTAAGTTTCAGAGGACCTCGCTAAGTAGCTGAGGCTGGCCCCGAACCTACTACGATCCTCCTGACTCAGCCTCCCTAAGTACTGGGATTACAGGCGTGCGCAGGGCTCCTCACCGAGTTTTGAGACAGGACACTGATAAATACCTCTTGAAGTTGTGCATTGCTTCACTTCCAAGGCACCGCAAAATTTAGTTTCTTTATATATCTACCACATCCCCTCCTGTGCATTGTGGGTGTTCTTAGGAAGTCTTTAAAAGGAGAAAGTAGAAGGAAAAAAAAAAAAAAGGCTGCTTCTATTTCTATCTCACTTTCACCAGACATATTCTACAAAGGATATACAAAGCAGTCTGTGTTTGTTTGTAAACAATATCACAGTTTATAAACCTCAGGAAGCAGTCATTTGAAGTACTCGCTGCTAAATATCATTACAATTGAGAAATGATGTTAAAATAAACCAATTTTTCAAAACAGTGGGAAGAGGGAAATCAAGAGAGAAAAATGAAACAAATTTTGGAAGGATCTTCCCCTAAAAATATTTTGACAGAGAACCTCGCAGTTGTAGAAATCTAGTTTTGTAATTAATTTAGACCTAGGACATTTATGAATATTAATACATTCTTTTTGTATTGATTTTTTTTCTGAAAACATGCATTCAGGCCAATTACATACAAATCCCAAAAGGAAGACTTGAATTTGAAATTTCATTTCTAGAAACAAAACTGCATTTCTTTTTCTATAGAAACAAATAATTCTTAACATTTCAAATTAGTCCTCTTCTGACCATTATATTCCACAAATTTAATTAAAATGCCTTAAGAAATAAATCAGTTTTAAAGATGTGTGCACTGAAGTAAAATTTGATATTTAGTAAGAACATATATTAGTAGGCATTTTGTTTTTTTATAGTCTAGATTTTTTAATTAAAGGTACATATCTCCTTACAAGTGCTAACAGCAGCTGGGTGTGATGTGATGGTGCACACCTGTGATCCCAGCCACTTAGGAGGCTGAGGCAGGAAGATAACACATTGGAGGCCAGTCTGGGCAATTTAGTAAGACCTGTGTCAAAATAAATATAAGCCAGGAGTGGTGGCTCACGTTTGTAATCCCAGCATTTGGGAGGCTGAGACAGGAGGATTGTGGTTCGTGGACAGCCTCAGCCACTTAGTGAGGCCTTTTGCAACTCAGTGAGACCCTGTTTCAAAATAAAAAATAGGGCTGGGGGTGTATCTTGGAGGTAGAATGCCCTGGGTTCCATCCCCAGTACCACACACACAAAATAAATAAATAAATAAATAAATAAATAAATAAATAAATAGGGTAAGCCAGGTGTGGTGGTTTTTGTAATCCCAGCATTTGGGAGGCTGAGATAGGAGGATCACAGTTCGTGGACAGCCTCAGCTACTTAGTGAGGGCCTTTGCAACTCTGTGAGACCCTATTTCCAAATAAAGAATAAGCCCGGCATGGTGGTGCACACTTGTAATCCCAGCATTTGGGAGGCTGAGACAGGAGGATCGCAGTTCCCAGACAGCCTCAGCTACTTAGTGAGGCTCTCCATAACTTAGTGAGACCCTGTTTCAAAATAAAGAATAAAAAATAGGGCAGGGGGTGTAGCTCAAAGATTGAATGCCCCTGGGTTCCATCCCTAGACACACACACAAAAAAAAAAGAGAAAGAAAGAAAGAAAGAAAGAAAGAAAGAAAGAAAGGCAGACATAGGGCTGGGTGTGTAGCTCAGAGGTAGAATGCTCCTCGGTTCCATCCCCAATGCCTCTAAAATAAATAAATAAATAAATAAATAAATAAATAAATAAATAAATAAAGTTTTTATAAAGCAGAACTGCCCTTTTTTTCCTCTGCAAATTGGCATGCAAAATAATCAACTACTTGTAGTTACTAACAAAGAAATGACACAATATTTTTCCATATTATTATCATTTATTTACTCAAGAATATTTGTTGAGCCTCTACTGCATGCCAGACACTGAGCAAGAAATTGGGAAATGCACAAGGAGCAAAACCAAAACGTTTTTGCCCTTGTGGAAGCTTAAGATCTGGCCCTGAAGCCAGAGAACTAGATAGATGAGTGGTGAGAAGGTTTTCAAAGGCAGGCAGGGGCCAGAGAAGCACACAAGACACACCCAGTCTAGAGCTTTCCGCTGGGGAGAGAGAATTCTGAAATTACATGTTCTCACTGAAAGAAACCAAACAGAGAGGAAAGGAGTCCTCCTCTAAAAGGTGATACCTCCATGATAATACTCTTACCTAATTGCATATATATGTTAATATATCTGTATACAATTACATATAATATCTATATATGCAATCTAATCATTTATGTATGTGCATATATATATATATATATATCTTATAAACCAGAATATACTAAAATTTAAATAAAAGCACACACTTTTTCTAAATCTAACAGAGTGTCTTCTTAGCTTTTATTCTTCCGTAGCCTGATTTGAGAATACACAAGCCTAGCCACAATAATAAAGGATCTTAAAGGTTCCTTCCCCGGTGCCCCATAAATTAAAACTAGAAAGGGTATGATGATATCTGTTGGCTCATTATCTGATTGAACTTCAGTCAGAATAAATTGCAATGTTTTAACCTCAACTGACATTTGCATTTTACAATTTAAGTCTTTATCTCTCATCCTGGAATAAAAGGCTTTATAACCTCCAGAAGAGTTTTAGATGCTGCCTGCAAAGAGATTTGCAGAGATTAATCAGGTGGGCAATTTTATCTTCATTTGCTATGGAGGCAAAGCTTTTAGGCAGAGGGTAAGTCCTGGAAAAGCTGGTGAGGGTGTTTGTCGATGAAAATGGACTTAGAGAGCCTGAACACCACCAAGACCACTGCCTCCTTGTCCTGATCAAGCCCCTGGATTGCACTTACCTTTCCTCCCAGCCCCTGCCCCTCGTGGTCTTAGGCTCTCCTTGACAATTCTCACCATCTGCCCCGAGACACACTGCACAGCTACCTATTCTGGCCTTGGGCCAGTAATCCATCTTAACAAGTTCATGACAGCATTCTGTCCACTATCCACACAATCCATCTGACAGAGGTTCTAAACATTTGATGTTCTTGTCACTCTTATCTCTGAACTATTTGCAATTCCTTCATTTCTCTCTGTTTCTTCTACCATGTTTCCTGGTGAACTCCACTCACCATCCATCAGCTGGAACTAGGAGGACTTCCCTTGCTTGCTCCCTGGGTTAGTGTCTAGTCTCCTATATCAGCACACTGCAGCCTATTTTCGACCCTAAGGTAACACTTATCAGCAAGCGTTTTAATTAGTTATCAGTCTCTCGTTTCTATGAAAGCTCCTTAAATAGAAGATAGGAACACAGTATGTGATACATAGTAAGGGCTTCATAAATACTTGGGCAATAAGTAAATTTATATCAACATTGTGTAATAAAGGGTCCGTGTATATCTTCTGTCCAGGTCCACAGAGTAAATAGGGGTTTCGGCCCCTAAACTCTTCTGTCCCAGCTACTCAATTCTGCTTCCTGGAGAACAATAGCTAGTCCTCATTGGTGGCCCCAGATTATCTGTGTAAAACAAAATTTGAGTTAAAAATGAAACGAGAGCCAGTCATGGTGGTGCACACTTATAATCCCCGCACTTGGGAGGCGGAGACAGGAGGATCGCACAGGTTCGAAGCCAGCCTCCACTGGCATAAGAGACCCTGTTTCCAAATAAAAAAAATATAAAAAAGGTCTGGGAGTGTAGCCCAGAGGTAGAAGGCCCCTGGGTTCCATTCCCAGTGCCACCAAAAAAAAAAAAAAAAAAATTAAAGCCAGGTGTGGTGGCATGCGTCTATAATCCCAGTACTAGGGAGGCTGAGACAGGGCTGCAGGTTCAAGGACAGTCTCTGTACCCTAGCGAGGGCTTCTGTAATTTAGTGACATACATTTTCAAATAAAAAATAAAATAGGGCTGGGGGTGTAGCTCAGAGGTAAAACGCCCCTGGGGTCCATCCCCAATACTGAAAAACTTTTTTTTTCTTTTTAATAAAAGGTGTAAAGATACTACTCTGGGCTAGGAAAAATTGCATAAAGATATACTTTGTAGCAGGCACAATGTTTTTGTTTCCACTGAATATTTTGGATAGTTTGGAGGAGAGTTTGTGATAGAGCTAAAACAAAAGGCATTCTTGGCACGGATATGCTTAGTTGGTGTGTACTCTTTTGAAATTCCTAATGATAAGTATTTATTTATTGTGATACTGGGACTTGAACCCAAAGGCGTTCTATCTTTGATCTATATCCCCAGACGTTTTCATTTTGTATTTTATTTTATTTTTATTTTTATTTTTTGGTTGGTACCGGGGTTCCTGGAAACCCTTCTACCTCCGGGCTACACTCCCAGACATCTATTTTTTATATTTTTTATTTGGAAACAGGGCCTCTTAAGCCAGGGAGGCTGACTTCGAACCTGCCAATCATCCTGTCTCCGCCTCCCAAATGCAGGGATTACAAGCGTGCGCCACAACACCTGGCTTTATTTTGTATTTTGAGACTCTTACTGAGTCTGACCTCTAACCTGCAATCCTCCCAAGTACTGGGATTACAAGCGTGTGCCACCACATCTGGCTCCGTTTTGTTTTTGAAACAGAGTCTCACTCCACAAGTTACCTCTGTGGGCTGGGATCTGGGGGCTAGGTGGGAGTTGGCCAGTGGTGGTGAGGTTCAAGTCCAAGCACTTGTTAGACTGCTGGTGTGGGTGATGCCAGCTGGAGTCTGAGAAGGAAGGAGGGAAAGAAGAGAGAAAAAGGAAGGAAAGAACTCCCTAAGTTGCTGAGGCTGGTCTCAAACCTGTGATCCTTCTGTCTCAGCCTCCCAAGTACTGGGGTTACACACATGTGCCACTGCACCCGGCTTAATGGAAAATCTTTAAAACTTATTATTTATCTGCCGTGGGTTTGGTCTTCTTTTTTCTTTTCTTCTTTTTCTAAATTTGCATTTCACTTCAGTTACCCCATCATGCCCTAGTCAAATTACTTTCCATTTCCCATGAACCTGCCTTGAGATGGCTGAGTTTTTAGGCCCCAAAATGGGGAACTGAAGTTCTCTCTAAAGCGATATGTGAAATGCAGGATAAGAGTAACTTACCTCCAGACCACCACTATTGATTACCAAAGACCTGATACCATCCTGGGGCGGGGAGTGCTGGAGCAAAATGCAGATGTATAGAAACTATAGAGTTGTCACTGCATCTTTCTGTTTATTAGCTTAAAGAAGGTAGATTTGCAGAGGTGTTGAGTAATTTATTTTCCTAAAAACAGGACAGTAAGCCAAACAAGTCTGAGAATGAATGCCTTCCACATACAAAAGAACGGTGACCTACAGCTCAGTGGCAGAGCATTTGCCTAGCATATGTAAGGCCCTGAATTTGGTCATCAGCACTGGAGAAAAGAAAAAGAACTGGGACTTTAGTTACCAGAAAAACACATTTACAGAAATTTTTTCCAACAACTATTTTTGAAGTATGTGCAATATACTTCTAAGCAAAATTGGATCCATGTGTATGGTTGGAACCGCCACAGTGAAACAAATTTAATTGTGTTTCAATTCCAATATGTATTCCAAATGTCCGTACTTCATGAAAAGCACTTCTTGCATTAAGCTACGTCTCTATATTACATTAGCTTTCAGATTTCATCTTTATATTTTCATAATGGAACTTATCTCTGAAAACAAAACTTCAATTGTTTTGCATTGGGGATTAAACCCAGGGGCATTCTACCTCTGAGCTACACCCACAGCCCTTTTTACTTTTTTACTTTGAAACAGAGTCTCACTAAATTGTTGAGGGTGGCCTCAAACCAATGATCCTCCCATCTCAGCTTCCCAAGTACAGGGATTACAGGCATGTGCCCCACACCCAACTGAAACAAACATTAAAAAAAAAAAAAAAAAGACTTTACTCTTGCTTTGCCTGAATTCTTTCTTAGACTGTGATTGCAGGATTCTTAAAAGTTCAAGCTGTTATCAAACAGACTTTACAAGCCTCATTATTTTATGGGTGTGTGCTGTAGTCCTGCATGGTCAGTTGAAAATATGAGAAAGACCGCATGGTAATAAGGCCCATGCACTGGTTAAACCTAGCGCAGACCAGATTTGCAGAGGAAGAGCCAACTGCTTTGCCTATATTTTTGTATCTTTTTTAATTAAAATAAATGGAACATGGAAGTCACTCCAAGCTGCTTAAATAGCCTCTTCATGTATTCTTTCTTAGTAAAAGAACTCTAGTATATTTGGAAAGATTACTGTATGCCTGGCTGAAAGATTATTTTTCAGCCTCTCCTACAGTTAATGTAAGTTCTGGCCATTAGATATGAGTGTTTAAAAGACTTTGGTGAGTTTTTAATTTTGAAACAGAGTCTTGCCAAATTGCCAAGGCTGGCCTTAAACCTGTGATCCTCCTAGCTCAGCCTCCCAAGTACCAGGATTACAGGCAGCTGCCACCACACCCATCTCGCTTAAATTCTTTGATCCTTTTAAGTGATTTTTTTGGGGAGTTTATAAACCATCACTGAAAAAGAGGATATATTGCCAGCCACGCTGGCATAAGAGACCCTTATTCAAAAATATAAAATAGGTCTGGGAGTGTAGCCCAGAGGTAGAAGGGCTTCCAGGAACCCCAGTACCATCACAAAAAAAAAAAAAAAAAAGAGGAGATATTACAAGTGTGTTTATTTTTCAAGGAAGCAGGACCAAAAGAAAACCTCTCAGACTCTTTCTTCAAAGGCAAAACTGGAATAGTAGAATAAAAAGGTTGCAGAATGTGGCCAGTTGTTCAATCTATGTTGAAAGTTAAAGAAATTGATCCAGCTGAAGGTGTGTGTGTGGGGGGGGGTACCTCTCGTAACCTTTTTCTTCCTTCCTTGATGTGATGGATTGAGTTTTAGCAGCCATCTTGGAGTATAAAGTTATTTGAGAATAGAGGACATGTATAGAATGGAAGGGAGGGGAGTGAGCCGGATGGCCAATGGACCATCATTTCAGACCTGATTGCCTAACTTCGTACAATGAAAATAATTCTTTTTGTGTGTGTGTGGTACTGGGGATTGAACTCAGAGGCATTCTACCTCCGTAGTACATCCCCAACCATATATATATATATATATATATATATATATATATATATATATATATATATTATATATAATTTGTGTGTGTGTGTGTGTGTGGGGGTGGTATGGGTATTAAACCCAGGGCATTCTACCTCTGAGCTATGTCCTCAGCCCTATTTTGTATTCTTTATTTTGAAACAAGGTCTCACTAAGTTGCAGAGGGCCTCACTATGTAGCTGAGACTGGCCAAGAACCTGCAATCCTCCTGGTTTATCCTCTCAAGTATTGGGATTACGAGTATGCACCACCACACAGGCTCTTATTTTGCTTTAAGTTATTGAATTTAGAGATTTTTGTTTGATATAGCCAGACCTAGCCCTGATTTAAGAGAACACAGAAGTGCATGTACAATAACATATGCAGCCGGGCGTGGTGGCGCACGCTTGTAATCCCGGCGCTTGGGAGGCTGAGAAAGGAGGATTGCGCAGGTTCAAAGCCAGCCTCAGCTACTTAGTGAGGCTCTCAGCAACTTAGTGAGACCCTGTTTCAAAATAAAATATAAAATGGGTCTGGGAGTATAGCCCGGAGATAGAAGGAAGGCCTCTGGGTTCCACCCCCAGTACCACCAAAAAAAAAAAAAAATGCAATGGAACATTTATTGGGTATTAAGGTATGGCAAATTATGCATCCTTGTGTATTCTCTGTTGCATGATATCAACCGGACCCCCTGACTACTGGGAAGAGGCCAGGCTCCAGGTTCAGCCCAATCACATGGCCAATGGTTCAATCATGTCTACACAATGAAAGCCCAATAAAACCTCTGGATGCCAAAGCTCAGTGGAGCTTTCTAGTTAAGGAACACACTGATGTACCTAAGGGTGATACATTCTAACTCCATGAGAAAAGGCTATACCTTCCTAGACTTTGCCCTACGTGTGTCTTTGTTTGGCTTTATCCTTTATAATAAGACTCATCAAGCTGGGTGTGGTAGTGCACACTTGTAATCCCAGCATTCAGGAGGCTGAGACTGGAGGATCGTGGTTCGCGGACAGCCTCAGCTACGTAGTGAGGCCCTCTGCAACTTAGTGAGACCCTGTTTCAAACTAAAGAATAAAAAGTAGGGAAGGGGGTGTAGCTCGAGGGTCAAATGCCCCTGGGTTCCATCCCCAACCCCCCCCCACACACACACACAAAGACTAATCATAAATACAGCACTTTCCTGAGATTTGCAAGTCCTTCTAACAAATTATTCACACCAAGGGGCCAAGGTCAGGTGGTCTGAGACCCTTAACTTGCTGCTGGCAGTTAAAGAGAAGTTAGTTTTCTTGGGGACTTAACCTTTAGGTCCTACTCTGTGCTTGTAGTAAGTGTCAGATTGTATCACAGTATTGTACCTGAGTGGTAGCTTCTAATATAAAACCATCCTTTTTTTTTTTTTTTCAGTACTGGGGATGGAACCCAGGGACATTCTATCTCCGAGCTACACCCCCAGCCCTATTTTTTTTTTTTGGAGGGGGAGGGTTTAAGGTAGAACCCAGGGGCATTTGACCTCCGAGCTACACCCACAACCTTATTTTTTATTCTTTTATTTTGAAACAGGGTCTCACTAAGTTGCAGAGGGCCTCACTAAGTAGGTGAGGCTGTCTGCGAACCGAGATCCTCCAGTCTCAGCCTCCCGAATGCTGGGATTACAAGCATGTGCCACCACGCCCGGTTCCTATTTTTTATTCCTTATTTTGAAACAGGGTCTCACTGAGTTACAAAGGGCCGCGCTAAATTGTAGCTGAGGCTGTCTGCGAACCCGGATCCTCCTGTCTCAGCCTCCCAAATGTTGGGATTATAAACCTGTGCCACCAAGCCCGGCTCTATAAAACCATCTTGATAAAGCCCTTAAACTGCTAGAAGTTCTAACTGCAAAAGGATAATATCTGCATCTGATTAAAAAAAAAAAAATGGCTGCTTCTAAATTGCAAAGTGGCTTGCCAGGCTTTTTGTCTCTTTTTCCTCTTTCATTAGCAGTTTAGGATTTCCCTTTTTGGGGGTCAAAGAAGAGATGACAGTTAGGAGCTATGAGATCAACCAATGGAAACAACCAATTGAGAGATACTCCAGGACCGAGTGATCAGACAGGGTGTGTGAATTTATTTCACTAGACTGTGACCACTTTAGATAGAAACCTCAAGATAAGACTAATATTCTCCTGGCATGCCCTTTAGTGGATGATGTCATTCCTTCCTTTAAATGGTTGCTAATGGTCAGGAAATGACCGTCTAGAAGCCAGATGCCTAGAATCCTTCATGGATGCTACAGAAACCAGCTTAAATTCTTTTCATTTTTTCTTTTCTCCTTTTTCTTTTTCTTTTTTTATTTTGTACTGAGGATTGAACCCAGAAATATTCTACCTCCAAGTTATTGCTCTAACCTTTTTCATTTTTTATTTTTATTTTGAATCGGGGTCTCCCTAAGTTACTGAGAATCTCTCCAAGCTGCTGCATCTACCTTTGAACCTGTGACCCTCCTATCTCAGCGTCCCAAGCACCAGGATTACAGGCACGTGCCACCATTCTCAGCTAGCTTAAATTCATTGATCCTCTGAGTGATTTCCGTTGGTAGTTTATAAACCAACATTAAAAACAGGAAAGGTTATCATTGTTTTTCTTTTTCAAGGAAGTAGAACCAGAAGAAAATCTTTCCGCCTATTTTCTCAGAGGCAATACTACAGTAAAGTGGCCTGTTGTTCAGCCTGTTTGGAAGTTCTTGTTGCCCTTCTTATCTTCAGTTGAGACTTGACTTATAGAAGCTCAGAGGGTAACTGGACATATGTTCACCTGGTAGAGGCGCCATATTTTTTTTTTCCCCTTTTTGACGGTACTAGAGATTGAAACCAGGGGCTTTCTATCTTTGAGCTATACCCCAGCCCTTATTTATTTTATAACAAGGATTTGTTAAGTTACTATGTGCTGACCTTGAACCTGTGATTCTCCCTAAAGGGGCCTCTTTTCTTTTTTTCATATCTGAAGAAACAAGCAAAATATACAAGTTATTGTGTGTGTGTGTGTGTGTGTGATAGTAAGGATGGAACCAGGGGCATTCTACCTCTGAGCAATACCCCCAGCCCTATTTTTTATTCTTTATTTTGAAACAGGGTCTCACTGAGTTGCAAAAGGCCTCATTAAGTAGCTGAGGCTGGCTTCGAACCTGCGCAATCCTCTTGTCTCAGCCTCCAAAATGCTGAGATTACAAGTGTGCTCCAGTACACCTGGCTTTTTTTTTTTTTTTTTTTTTTTTTGCAGTACTGGGCTTGGAACCCAGGGGCATTCTACTTTTGAGCTACACCCCCAGCACTACTTTTTATTCTTTATTTTGAAACAGGGTCTCACTGAGTTGCAAAAGGCCTCATTAAGTAGCTGAGGCTGGCTCCGAACCTGCGCAATCCTCCTGTCTCAGCCTCCAAAATGCTGGGATACAAGCGTGTGCCGCCACGCTCGGCTTTACACGTTTTAATAGAATATTAAATTATTATATACATGTGCATATACATGGAAAATGACATACAATTTAGAATGAAAATTTTTTAACATTTGTCCGATTGGAGTCACAGAATTTGAAACTAATGGGCCTCCTTTCTTTATGCTCACAGCTGTCAAGCAAAGAACAGATTAGGAGAAAGAGAACTCGGGACAGGAGGTAAGTCATCAGCCCTGCTGCTCAGTCACTGGCAAGCAAGAAGCACTGACACGTCAGTCAGAACTTTATTCTTTTTTTGTTCTTTTTTTCTGCAGCACTGGGGGTAGAACACAGAGCTTCATGCTAGCCAAGTTCTGTACCGCTGCACCACATCCCCACTCATATTTTATTTTTTATTTCGAAACAGAGTCGCACTAATTTGCCGAGGAGCTCACTAAGTGGTTCAAGCTGTCCTTGAACCTGCAATCCTCCTGTTTCAGCCTCCCAAGTACTGGGATTACAAGCCTTCCAAATACTGGGGATACTGTAATACCACGCTCAGCTTCGAATGCCCTTTTTCTTTAGGAAAATAAATAAATAGAAGGAAGTCCAGCCTCTACTTCTCAACATGATCCCTTTCCTCAAGTTCTGCCAGATAAATTTCACTCTTTTCTCCTCTCATGGAGTTCATTTTCACTCTTTCAGTCAGGCTGCTGGTGGGAAGCTCACGGCCCGCGCAGGCCATTTGAGCAGTTTGATAAAAGTGGAGACAGATTCTAGGGAAAGCTACAAGGAATAGTCTAGTGTTCCAGAGTTAGTAACAGAGGGGTTTCTGGAACCTGGAGAGGAAAGAAAGCTGTGGGCAAAGGGCCTTCTGACTAAGTCTTCATCCAGGGAAGCAGCTTGTGGCCACCCTTGTGCAGGAAGGAAGTTGAGCCAAGTGTGGCGGCCCACGCCTGTAATCCCAGTATTTGGGAAGCTGAGACAGGAGGATCACAGGTTCCAGACTAGCCTCAGCAACTTAGCAAGATCCTCAGTACCTTAGTGAAAGCCCTGTTTCAAAATGTAAAAACAGAAGCCGGGCGTGGTGGCGCACGCTTGTAATATCCCCCCCGCCCCCCCCCCCCCCCCCCCCCGTCCCCTTGGGAGGCAGAGACAGGAGGATCGCGCAGGCTCGAAGCCAGCCGCGCTGGCTTAAGAGACCCTGTTTCAAAAAATAAAATAGGTCTGGGAGTGTAGCCCGGAGGTAAAAGGGCTTCCAGGAACCCCAGTACCACCAAAAAAACAAAACAACAACAACAAAAAAAAAAAAACATGTAAATACAGTAAAATAGGACTGGGGGTGTAGCTTAGAGGTAGAATGTCCCTAGGTTCAATCCCCAGTACTACAAAAAAATAAAAAATAGAGAAGGATGTTGAAAGAAAAATACTCCAGTCTTCTCCTTCACCTCGACCTCTTCAAGGGACCAATTCACCCCAAATACAGGACAAAAGTCAGAGGTCAAGGATATCTGTTACTTTCCTTCATAAAGACCAGGTTTTCTTGCATGAAGCAGGATGGGGAAGAGTAAAAAGAATCTAACGAGACAAGTAACACTTCTGCTATTACTTTTCTGGGCTTATCACTTAGAATTCCCTCATTTCCAACTGACATGCAATCATCTGGTCTGCTTCAGGATATAGCGTATGATCTACTTTTAAACATGGAAAATGCCTCTCTCCTCAGCCAGCACTTTTATTTGTAGTACTCACACTGACACTTATGCATATGTAATCACCCCTCAGTATCTGCAGAAGACTGGTCCCACGAGCTCCCCCACCCCCGTGGATGATAAATCCATCATGCTCAGTTCCCTTTGTAAAATGGTATAGTGCTTGCATATAACCTATTCACATCCTTCTGCAGAACTTCAAATCATCTCTAGATTACTGATAATACCTAATGCAAGCTCAGCGCTACTGTCAATAGCTGCTTTATCATTGTATTGTTGAGGGAATAACGCCAAGGAAACAAGTCCGTACATAGTAGAGGTGTGACCATTGTAGGCGACCTGCAGAGTGCAGAAGTGATTGATGTGTGAGGCAAATGGTGTTCCAGCAAGAGAGCAGGAAAGGGGCTGAGGATTTGTGGGATGGCCGGAGGCTGCAGCAGAGTAGGCCTACGAGTCACCTCATTTGTGTGAATGCGGTGGTGCCGGGCATACAGCAAATTCAGGTTTTGCTTTTTGGAACATTTTAGGATTTTTCTCTCCAGAATTTTTGATCCATAGTTGGTTGAAACTGTAGCCATGGAATCTGCAAATGTAGAGGGCCAACTGTTCATCCATTATTGCCACTTAAAACGTGTTATGTGTAAGCCGGGCGTGGTGGCGCACGCTTGTAATCTCGGCATTCGGGAGGCCGAGACAGGAGGCTGGAGTTTGCAGACAGCCTCAGTTACTTAGTGAGGCCCTTGCAACTCAGTGATACCCTGTTTCATAATAAAGAATAAAAAATAGGGCTGAGGGTGTAGCTTGGAGGTCGAATGCCCCTGGGTTCCATCCATAGTACGGCAAATAAAAGAAAAAGTTTTATTTATATATAAAGTGGTATAATTTATACCAATTTATTTTCTGAGATGTCCTAAACTTAATTACAAAAGGCCATGGAGTGGAAGGGAGGAGAGGGAAGTGAATCAGGAACAAGCTACCAATGGAAGAGAACAAAAAAACCCGTTTTATGTTCTGGAATGTGTGTTGAAACCTTAACACAAATCCTATCACATGCATCTTACCCATGTTTACAGCAGCACAATTCACAATTGCCAAATTAAGGAAACAGCCGGGCGTGGTGGCGCACGCTTGTAATCCCAGCATTCAGGAGGCTGAGACAGGAGGATCATGCTTCGCGGACAGCCTCAGCTACTTAGTGAGGCCCTCTGCAACTCAGTAAGACCCTGTTTCAAAATAAAGAATAAAAAATAGGGCTGGGGTATAGCTTGAAGGTCAAATGCCCCTGGGCTCCATCCCCAGACCCACACACACATACACACGCAAAATGAAGGAACCAACCCAGGTGTCCATCAACAGATGACTGGGTGATGGGAATGTGGTATATACACACAGTGGAGTTTTACTCAGCCATAAAGAACAAAATTAAGCCATTTGCAGGAAAATGTGTAGAACTACAGGATATTACGCAAGTGAGATCCATCAGTCTCAGAAAGTCAGGGGCCATAGGTTTTTGCTCATACGTGGAAGCTTGGGAGAAAATAGAACAAGAAAAGGACTTCGGTTAAACGAGGAGAGAAACCAGCAGAACAGTGGAAATGGGTTGAGGAGAGAGGGGGAGGAGGAAAGGAGACTTGAGGCAAGGAACAGTTCAAACAATGTCCTGTCCATACATGAAGGTAGCACTACCAATCTCACTAACACGTATGGGGAGGGAGGAAGAGGGAGCGGGGTGAGATATGGAGAGAGTACGTCAAGTGATGTGTGCATGTATGAATGCAGCACTTTGAATCTCACTATGCAGTAAAATTACAACGCACCAATAAAAGTATAAAGAAAAAGTAAGAAAATCCTATCGCGGCTTCCAGGTGCCACACCTCCGGCTTGCAGCCCCAACTAACCCAGAGCCACCAACTGCTTTCTCTTATGCATCCCCCAGCCCAAAGCTTCCCCACCCTATGTAATCCCACCCCTCGTATCTACGATCAGTGAAGCTTTCAGTCTAAACTATTTATGCCTGCCCGCTTTCCCCAAATTTTCATTATAAAATATGTTGGCTTTTTAGATTCTGCGGACATTTTCCAACTGCTACCTAAGCCTGTGGGGCTGTGGGCACTCATCCCAGGTCTGTCCCTTTCTTTCTGGCTAGCATCTGTTAATGGCTCAGTAAACCCTTTTATTTCAGAGATCCCTTGGTCTCTAGAGATTTGGCTGAACAAAGGGCCCATTATATTTAAGCTCTGGGGAAGGACAATTTAATAGTTCCCTATCTTTTCTATTTCCACACCATCTGTGTTAAGCACAAACCCACTGAATCTCATTGTGCTCTGAATTCTCTCTCTTTTTTATTTTATCCCCACCGCCTACCTGCTTCAGGGGAGGCTCAGACCTTCGTGTTATTATCTTTATAACCATTTAAAGTCATCATTAAAGTTAGAAAGAACAAGAGGCCTAGATA